>NW_027396610.1:0-521119 GCF_047715775.1 Aspergillus undulatus
TGTTGCACGCATGGCCTGATATTGAGGTGTTGTCGCCATCAAGGTGCGTTACTAGTGATTACTCATATCTTAGTCAGCGATCCCGCTTCTTCTGTGGGTCCGTCCCTTTCGAGATAGGAAGACAACATCTATCTCATGAAATCAAACCATACGTTTAACAAAGGTCCTTGTATTTAGCTTGCTCGTAGTTATATTTTCGTGTAAAGCATGACTTAAGCTCAGGGTATTACTTAATAAGGCTCGTAATCTAATTCTGGCTAATTTTATTAGATAGAGAGGCCCCGTTAGCTTCAAGGATTATTTTGGCTATTTTCCGCATGTATAAGTAATAAGGCGCAGCGCCGTGTATATCTAGTAATATTATCTAATTAACTAATATATCCTCCTGTATATCAGAGAGCCTGAGGCTATTAATACAGGATTTAGTATAAAATTAGTAACCTAACATGCGGTCCCGAAGTATTGTTCAAGGGATATTAAAAATAGCTACTGCGCGACAAATACTCGGAATTTTGCCTTCTTTGATAGCAGAAATTGCGAGTTAGATCCTGCCCTCTTGCTCCACCAGGTTTTGAGATAATCCACGGGATTTTGGTGTCATGGTAGTTGTTTGAATAGTGACAGTTGCTCGGTCGGATTCTAGAGAAGTGGGCGGGTCGGTCGTGGTGGGCGGGTCGCCCGTGAATTACGTTATCTAGATGCAGGCTTAGTCATCATCTTCCTTGTTTTAGAGAGCTTTGTATGCCTAACGCTGAACGTGAACGGCACAAGTACAAATTTCTATACTTCAAAGTGATGAAAGGATATTGTTTTTACAGAAAGTTGATACCGATGCCGAGTTGCAGCCCCTTTCTGCCTTCCTCGCCTTTCCGCAGCACCAGCGGAAGGGAGACGTTGAGCTCGAACCTGGCAGCTGGATGAGCATAAACGAGTCCAACACCAGCTGCAACGCTCGGCAGGCCGTTGCCAAGCTCAGAGATAGTGGATGACATGGCGTCTTTCACTTCCGAGTTGGTAGCAGGAGCAGACTTGTCCGCGTTTCTCAGGGGCAGTAACCGCCCACCGTTAACAAACGCCTGGAGTCGAAGAGGCTTTTCAGCGCCTACTCGCGGGAGCGGGAAAAGAAGGTTTGCGCTTCCGGCCGCATATACATCGCCACCGACGGCATCTGCACCATCACGAGGCCCAAGGCCAGCCAGACGGAATCCACGAACATCGGTAGGGCCGCCTAGCTGGAAACGGTCATTGACGCGAGAGAGCCGCGGCCTAGAACCAGAGTCGAGGCCAAGAGGATAGAGGAGACCCGCGCGAAGGCCAGTAGTGAAGCTCACGCCACTGTCTCCTTTGATTCCAGGAATGGGAATGGGAATGGCGCTTTGTGTCTCGATCTCAGACTTCCAGAAAGCAACGTCACCCTTCAGCGGGCCCCAGCCGGCAAGCTCGTTGAATGCCCTTGCGTAGTAACCCCGAGATGGGAGGAGGGGGTTATCGCGGCGGTCTGTTGTCCAGCTGTGGAAAACGCTGCTCTTCACGCTGTCACCTGCATCTGAACGAACTGTAGGCGATGCATTGTCCGCAAGACCAGTTAACTGCCTCCAGAAGCCGTTGTAGCCTAGTTCGTGACGTTGGCCGTTCCGACTCAACCACCGGAGCTTACTCCAGCCGCCCTTCAGTACTTCTTCATGGCTCGCCCAGGCCTTCTGTGTTGCGCTGGCAATACAGCCTACCTCCAAGCGGAAGTCTGGGTCGCTGAGAATCGGCGCGTCGAACGCAGCCTGATAGGCAGATCGTGTTCTTGTGCCCAATGAGGCGTTGAAGTTCAGGTTCTCAGCGCCTCCAAACACATTGCGCCATAAAAGGTTACCATAGGCCGAGCCCTCGGCATTGCCCAGGTCAGTTCCAGTCTTGAGCAGAACACGAGGCTTCTCCTTCACGGAGTAAAAGACGTTGATGTTCGTCAGGCCCGTCTGCTTGTCGGACTGTGTCTGGTCCAGGTACACAGAAACTGGCTGCTGAAAGATGTCTAAAGCTTTATTGTTAGAGAAAGGGCTGCGCATAGGAGCTACATAGGGAACACCCACCGAACCTGCTAAGCTTGTCCGCGCGTGCCGATATTTCCCGCAAAGCTTCCGATAGGGTATAAGGCTGCTTCTGGTTCGAGCTGAGCAATGGGTTGAATAGTCGTTCTAGGAAGCCCCTGCGCGTATGCGCTGCGTTCAGGACCTGGACCGAAGAGATTGTGCATGGTAAGGTAGAGTTTTGGTCGATCTAGGTCATAGCCGGCATTAGTATCAATGGAGAACATAAATGAACCTCGAAGTAAATCACGCCAAGGAACAACAGGATACCCCAAGAGAAGGATGGGCTCACAAGCTCTCCAAGGCGATCTTGAGCTTTTTGATAGATCGCATGAAGGCGCTCATTGACAGCCTGCTGCTGCTCTTCTAGCACCTTAGGATCGGGTTTCTGAAGACGCTCGAAAATCTAGATAGCGGAAGCGCACAGAAGTCAGAAACAGCTCATTGAAAGCATTTAGAGGGGCACTTCGGAGAATGACATACGTCTCCATCCTCAGCAGACAGTGGAGAGGACATTGTGGCCAGCAGAGGACCAGGAACGAGTACTATCTGATTCTCCTCGAGACCGGGAGTAGCGTCCAATGCGGATGAAGCAATGCTGCATTGAGGTCACGTGGCGGCGGCCTTTCTCTGGCGTACTATCCATTAGCACCATCTTTCTTGACAGCAACTCCTAATTTTGTCGCATTCTTCCCTAAATCTCCTTTTTCCTCCTGCGCGGTCGACCTATCGTTTTCCTTTTGATCCTCCCTCGTCCACTACGTCATTCGCTCAGCTTCCTCCCGTCCCTACTCCGTACCACTCCTTGGGTTTCGCCGCAGATAAGCACATTAAGATGGCCACAAAAGCCGCCTACAAACGAGTATGAGAAATCGCAATACTGCCAGGATCTGCGTTCACTGACAACTTGGACAGCTCACTCGCGAGTATCAAAACATTCAAAAGAACCCGCCGCCTTTCATCATTGCGCATCCGTCAGAGTCCAACATCCTTGAGTAAGTCCAGCTTACACACGTTTCATTGCAAAAGGTACTAACAGGTGCTCCTTAGATGGCATTATATTCTCACTGGCCCTCCCGGAACTCCATACGAAAATGGTCAGTATTGGGGCACTTTGATATTTCCCCCCGAATACCCGTTTGCCCCTCCTGCGATCCGCATGCATACCCCGAGCGGCCGATTCCAACCATCCTCCCGTCTCTGTCTAAGCATTAGTGACTTCCATCCAAAGTCCTTTAATCCAGCGTGGGAAGTTTCAACGATTCTTATCGGACTCCTCTCCTTCATGACCAGCGAGGAAATGACCACCGGAAGTGTGTCGGCAACAGAAGCGGAAAGACGGGTTCTTGCTGCGCGATCCAGATGGTGGAACTCTACGGGCGGAGGTACGCATATCAGCACGACACCCGGAGTAACACCTACATCCAGGGGCATCAACAATGTGAAAGCGGGCGATGGAGGCTTGAAATTCCGCACGGAATGGCCAGAACTCGACCAGGAGAACTGGAAATGGTTGAAAGAAAATCGTATTGATACCGCGACTGGGCAGCTGAGGCCCGATCCGAACGCATCGGCTAGCAAGTGCTCCCCAGAGACAAGTGCGCTCCGCAGACGACCCAACGGCAGCGCGCCTGGCATCGGGGCTGTAATGGACGGTGGCCACGCTGCGCGAGAAGTCGGTCAGACTTGGCTCCAGCGCAACAAGATCTGGGTCGGCTTAGCGGTCTTGTTTGGCTATGCGCTCATTTCACGCCTTGTCCAAGATGTTCAGGGTTGAACCTTGATTTCATGCCATTTCTTTATTCTTGACACTATACTTTGAAGGTCGTGAACTCACGACTATTACCATTACATCATCTTTCTGCTCGTCGCTTGTCTTATGTTCCCTAGGTTTTGTTCTATACCGTTGGGCTGGATTCTATCAGGCTGTGTTTATGCGGGAAGGCGTACAGAGAAGGAAAGGCGTTTTGAACCTTGATATAATGTCAATACAGATAATTTTCACCACAAACTTCAAGCTGTAGTCTTGTACAGAGGATCTAGTAGATATCCTCGATGATTTGTTTTTTATCTCCTGCCCGAGGACATTACCGTAGTACAACTCCTCTCGGTGATTGGTCGGCTAGCCCCAAAGGCGGGTGACTTCTCCGTATATGGGACACGGTAATTGTTATCGGAAGTTACGGGAGTCTCCGATTAGATCATAAAAAGTTTCCAAGCCTCCTTCCCGTTCCTCATCGTGCATCCCAAACCATCCTCATCGGCCTATATCAGCCCACTTGACATCACTCACAACTTAATCTTGAATACTTCAACTATATTCAGTCATGGGTTGGTTTTGGGCAGATTCGCAGCCGCAACCTTCGGCGCGCATGCACCCAGCATCATCTGATGCGTCACCTCCGGTAAGTCGAACGGACGTTCAAGACTGGATTCAAGTCGCTCAGTGAGAATATAGCCAGGATGTCCTATGCATGCATCAAACCCCTCTTCTACTCCCGTGATTTCCCCGACAGAAACTCCAAGCGCCTGCCCTATCAAACCTGCAGACCGACCAGCAGATTCGCCTTTCTTCGTGCCCCCAAAGTCTTCGTCACCCCCAGAGGCAGCCCCTGCCCCCGAGCCAAAGCAGTCAACTTTATCGAAGCTCAACCCGCTAAACTACATGTTTGCGTCCATTTCACAAGAGCGCGCTCCAAATCAGACCGTGGATCTAGGCGTGGATCGCGAGGTATCCTCTATACCCAGAGGAGATTCGCAGGGCAACTGGGAGTATCCCTCGCCACAGCAGATGTACAACGCGATGTTGCGAAAAGGATATACCGATACCCCGCAGGATGCCGTCGAGGCTATGGTTGCGGTCCACAACTTCTTGAACGAAGGCGCTTGGAATGAGATTGTCGACTGGGAACGCATCTTCTCTAAGGGCCTAGCAAGTGGTTGGGAGAAGGTTAAACGAGGCGAGGAAAACATTCCACTAGAACTGGCGAAGGAAGAGTATTATGGAAAGGCACCGATGGAACAGCCGAGTCTTGTAAGGTTCCAGGGTCGGCCGCAGGAACTTACACCGAAAGCGCAGATTCTCCAGGCTCTCGGCAAGCTATATCCTGCGAAATTCGGGTTCGTCTTCACAATTTCATGCACCACATATTCTCGCAGTCTTACTGACCTTTTTTCTAAATTTATAGAACCAAGCCTCCATTTGACCGTCACGACTGGTACGTGGTGCGTGAAACACCATCAGGCCCCAGGGAAATTCGTTATGTGATTGATTATTACTCGGGGCCTCCGGAGCCAACAGGAGAGCCTGTCTTCTACCTCGATATCCGGCCAGCCTTGGACTCGCCTACCGCCGCTGTCGAACGACTCATGAGATGGGGTGGCGACGTTTGGTGGCGTGCCAGCGGAGGTGCTGTGCGCAACAATGGCGCAAATTAATTGACACTTGGGCGTATGCTGAACTTCCAGGCTGGATGCTTCATTACCTATTATCCACTCTTGACGTCGAAAATGAGGTGGAATGACACTCATCTATCCGACTATGTTTCTTTAATGAAGACCTTCCGCTACTTTGGCATTTGCATTTTTATCGCGGCCAGAAAACAGACTGATATGCGAAGCGATGATGACATATTGGCGTTTTTGGAGTTCGGGTGCTATTTGGAACGTTGCTTTACGACCTTGTTTCAGCAGTGTATTATTATTAGCCTGCCCTGCTCGTATATAATAGACTTACTCCATAATGCATTACCAGCTTCACTATGGACCCTGATACGCCTACCTCAGTTATCGTTCTTTCACATCGCTCGTAGCCGGCACAATAAAACAGATATCCTTGAATTATAATGTGCTTGATATGTGAAGGGTGTATGTACAATAGTGATGGGCGTACGACCGACGGAAGACCTAGGGAAAGTGGCTCTAGAAGTCTAACAAATATACAATACAGGAACAATTGGAATAATATCCCCAACCCACGGCCTCCCGGCTGGGCAGTGCCTAGATGTTAGGAGACAGCTGGTCGTACTTGACACACTGTTCGACACTCTCAATACTCGCCCTAAGCAAGCCGCGAGCCTCCAGGCCAACCCAAACACGAAGCATGGAGGTATCGCCCGACCGTACCGTTTTCAAGAAAGTGGCGTTGGAGCCGAGTTTCCGGAGAATGGGCAGGGCACTGGAGAGTGAATTAGTCACTTAACGATACAGAAAAGGGTTCTGATCGGGCGGCATCTCAATGAACTTGAGAAACAGGCCAGTGAGAATGGGCTCTAACCTCTTGAAGAGATCGAGATTGGGATCCATGCTCCGGCCTATGCCTTCAAGGAGGAGGATGGAAATGACGACGTTTACAAAGTCTCCTTCGAGGCGGACGTGGTGCCGCCGGACCATGGATAGTACTTCGCTGAGGACGTCGCCGATCTTGATGTTTCCTAGCGCGAATGTTCGCGACTTGACGCCGAGGACGAGATGCTGCATTCTTAGGGCGAAGATGTCCGGGTCAATGACTTCTTCTGGTTGGCGGCACCGCTCAACCATGAGCTCCCCCGCACGATGACCATCGAATTCGGCGACAGCTCGGAAAAGAGCTAGGAAGTTCGTGCGATTGGTGTCGTTCAACTGCGTTACTAGACCTGTGTCAATGAAGATGAGTTGAGGTCTGTAGCCTTCTGCGTTTAGCTCGTTTAGAGCCTTTTCCCAATCCTGGGGGTCGTTCGCATGTGGTCGCAAGCGTGCAAGTACAGCTTCCGCCACGTCAACCTCCTTCCTAGTTGGCGCTTCGGATGCACGGGTTTGTTTACGCAGAGACAAATTAAGCTCACTGGGCTGATAGAAGCGGACCATGATGTTCCCGGGATGCAGGTCCGCATGTACGAAGTTGTCGATCAAGAGCATATGGAGGAAAGCGTCCAATCCTTCGTTGGCAATTTCGTGCTGATACACACCCCCTCCCTTTTCCAGGAAGGTCGACAAAGGTATTCCCTGAGCAAATTCCTCCACGAGAACCTCGCGGGTGCTGTAATCCAAATATGGGTATGGGAACCAGGCGGTAGTGCGAGACCTGAACTTCTCGCGGAAGGACTTCAGATTCGCGGCCTCAATGCGGAGATCAAGCTGCATCTTCATCATTTCGCCAAATTGATTCACCTCATCAGGAAAGGATAACCAATGCATAGTAGGGATCGCATTAACCAAGGACGCAAAGACGGACATGATGCGTAGATCCCTGCGGATTAGACGCTCAACCCGTGGATGCAGCACTTTAACCGCAACGTATGATGACGGAACTCGCTGGGGGCTGCTCTTCACCAGAACGTCCACGTTCTTTCTAAACTTGCCGCTCAAGTCTTGGGGTCCTGAGGTAAGCTCATTGTCTGCGAGGTTTGCCAGGTTGGGCTTTAGTTTCGCCTTGTACACCTGGGCTATAGCGCCTACTCCGAGAGGCTCCTCGTTGAATTCCTCAAAGATCTCTTCAAAGGGCAACCCATTGAAAGCTTTCCTTATGGTCCGTTTGGTTTCCATTAACGAATGAGCGGGGGCATGTGAGTGTAAGGACGACATTGTGGTGCACATTTGCGGAGGAAAGATATCAGTACGTGATGCGGCCCATTGACCAAGCTAGAAGAAGTCAGGGAACCGCGTCTGATACGAGGCACGGACTAGGCGATGGGCGGGCCTACCTTGATGAAGGCAGGACCTGCGCGCTCCATTGCCCTCACGAGGAAATTATACCACCATATGGTACCCGTTCGAGCCCCATCTTGGTCCTTGATGCGCCTCCCAAGCCATATTGCAGGTGCCGTCAAGATGACCGGTAGAAAGATGACAACCAGATGGATAAAACGGAAGCCAGTGGCTATTGAGTCGTAAATATAATATGCCCAGTAAGCTAGCGTAGGACCCCCGAGTCCTAGCCGTCCTTCTGCTTTTTCGAGGATGTCTTCTCTGATTTCTTCGCGCGAAACCTCTAACATGAGCGTCTCCCCTGTTTTACCGTCGTCTTTTGTTTCCGCCAATTTCACAAAAGCGCCGGGTGCAAGCGCGGCAGCTAACACACTTCCAACCCTTAACCCCTCCCTCCGACGACCTCGAGATGAACGTTGCGGGCATATCGAATGCGTGAAGCGGCGGCTCGGCGGCGGAGGGAGGCGGGCGAGGAGCCTTGGAGTTCGACCGCAAGCCGAACAGAAACGGCCGAGCTGGAGGGATATCCTCATGTTCTCGTAGCAAATGCCATGGGATATGAGAGAACAAGGTATCAATTCGAGTAGGTATTCGGTGAATTTGAAGTTTGGAGTTGGTCTCGAATGTGGAAAGGGAAGCGCAGCAGCTCGCAAAGATCCCGAGGCATGTGCGCACCGCACGACGTCATTATTATCAACAGCCTCCTGCACTGCACGCGCACCACATCAAATTTCAGCATCCACCGATCTCGATCTCGCAATGCCAGTTTTCTATGAAGGTGCCGTATGTGCCGCTTGGTGCTTCCCAGCCTCTTTTGGGGTTTGCGCACACCCTGGTCGTTCGACGAATCCGGCAGTGCACATTCCTAGCATTTCAGGATGCAAGCGGAAGCCATAGAGCTTTCAGTGCATGAAGTTGAAAGCCCCCTCAGGCAATTATTATCCCTGAGACTTGCGATATATGCAGTTTTCACACAATTGAGGCATGATACACAATGGGCCGAGTTCGCGATGTCGAGTCGCACCTTGAGTCGGACTATGAATCGAACAATGGCCGCTCACAGTCTCGAACTTGGACTCATACCATCGTCTGGTCTGTCTTAAGCTACGGCGGCATACTTGTCATCTTCATCCGTGCCTGTTTCCCCAATAGTTCTCTTCTCAAACTTGAATTGCTCCCTCTGTTTATCCATGGTAGCTCTCCCGCCCTTTTCTATGCCTTCTCGCAAAGTCCGAGATGCTACCTCAAACCCAAGAACATCGAAATTGTTGCATTGGTACCTTTTCACCAGCATGGCCGGACAGAGATCCTGAACTGCTACTTGCGGGTAAGCATTTGCTTCGTAATCGATGAACAATACGCTGACTGGGTCGAAGCGGAATCTCGCCTCCAACGGAGGGTTCCTTGACCGAGTGGTCTTCATACCACAGACCAACGACACAGAGAGCCTCGATTGGCTAATGTATACGGTTAATGAGGATTTATCCTATTCATTCTCAGAAGCTGAGGGACTTGTTTCTGCCACGGCGAACGAGAGCATGGATATTCTCTTCGTATGGATTGATGGCGACGTCGTGTTCTCGGAAGCCCATACAATTCCAACAATGGTCAAAACCAAATTAGACCACCCTGATTCGTTGATTGTTTCAGCAAACGTGATCAACGAGGCGGTTCTTGAGAAACTCCATAGCCACCCTTCAATTGCCCTTCCGTATCTCCCTGAAGTCCAGCCTGCGGAATCTGTTGACCACAGCAACTGGCGCGCTTCAGCCCTACCACACTGGGAGGGGCCAGCACAATTTCAGGTTGATAGAGGGCTTAGTCCTCCATTCAAAGATCATCGCTAACTTCCCATTGATGAAGAGGGGTTTGATCGCACACCTATTTGTATGTCTATCTGCTCGGACCATGGCCGAAGGCCGGGAGAATGGACCATCAAAGCTCAACAACATTACTCCTTTTTGCACCATCTTGAACTGGGGGACCTGCTTCGTTATAAGTTTCCTCTATGGTCCCACCCAACGCAGCCTATCAGTACGGCTTTCTTCTGTTTCATGAGCGGCGACGCCAAATCCATACAGTCTTTTATGCAACAAAATGGTTCGCGATCCATGGCTTCCACAGTACCTTTAATTGTGAGATTTACTGAAGCTGTCTTAAATTGACGGTAAGGGGCTAGCTGCTAGATACAAATCTGAGCCTGGCTTGGAAGAGACAGATGTGCTCCAGAGGTACCGATCATATGCGCGAGAGATAGTTTGCCCTGGTGCAACGTGAGCTTGCCATATATAGGTATCTACCCATCTGTCCATGAAATATGTATTCCACTAGAGAAAAATGGGACAACAGCATTGCTGGGCTGACGCCACATCGCCCGCGTACACAAATCTTCAAGCAAGGGTATTTTTATGATCTCGTGGTCCGGCAGTACCAGACCGAAAGTACGCAGCAGCATCTCGCTCATCACGACGTGCAAGGAGGCACTGGCAAATTAGATATTTGTTTCTAAATTAACACAAGGTCAAGATACATCATGGCGCACGTGGCCTCATAAAGGTAATAGTAAAGAACTCCCGGGCAGTGCCCAACCAGACCCTAAGATTTCTTTCCACCATTAACTCCAAATAATGTATCCAGGACGCAAGTCGTAGCTTTGACGGTAGCCTGAGCATCAGAGCCGCCTGCGGCCCCAGCTTGATCCGTGGTCTTTTCAGCCAATATAGCTTGGAATAGTTTCTTCGAATCTTGTTCCAACCTCTCATTTGACCCGCTAACAAATCCAGATGGTGAGACGCATATCGTGGGCGTTAGCTCTGGCTCGCCGGACCATTCGTCGATGGTTATCTCGCATGATAAGAGGACTTCAAGGGGTCTTTGTGTTGATGTGAAGAGCATGGATGAGCGCTCGAGATGTGGAAGTAATCGACGCACGTCGTTTATGAGGCTATCGGTTCTGTTCAAGTTGGACTTTGTGGTATCTATCCGATTGTTGCGGCCAGGGAGTAGGTGCGAAGTTTGTTCCTCTATTTGCACCCAAATTTGTGCACGCGATACTAGAGCCTCCCAGTAACGATTGATGCCCCAGCAGAGTCCGCAGACATCAAGTTTCAATAACGGATTCTCTAATCGTTTATTCAGCCACTGTCGGAGACAGAACGGCGCTTTCTGATCGACATTTGCTGTTAGGGAGACTAAGGACTGTGTCTCTGGATTTGATTCGTAGAAGACAGATGACCTGTAAAGGTTTGGTGGAAACGGACGCGGTGCGGAGAGTTCGATCTGGTGTCTCGCTACAAAGCGGCCTGACTTTGAGGTAGAGACAGTGTTCGACGACGCGGTGATTGTCAAGGGTGCAAGCGCAGAGAGATACGAGTCTGTCTGGGCATTCTGGTCGAGTGCAAAAGGGTTCAGCTCGGGTTCCGGTCGGCGTGGTTTTGGCGGACGCTTTGTGGAAAACGGCAGCAATGTTGATATGAGGGCTGAAACTGTGAGGTCATTGGCATGGGGTTTATTTGAGTTGGTGTGAGATGAATCCGTAGAGATTAATAGAGAGCTTGCTGGTCAGTCCCTTCCTTCATGTCAGTGTTCATGCGAAGTCTCACCTTAGATCGTTCAAATGGGGTTCTATGTCCTCACTCTCCTGCTCAATCTTCTCACAGAATCCCTCTAGCTTGGCGATGTCTCTCTTGAGGGACTCTAAATCGGCCGCGAGTTCTCTCCTGACCCTTCTCTTCTTGATGACAGATCCAGTGCATAGAGGGTCATTCATAGTCGCAACATACTCCGTCAGGTCCTCGGGCCCAGTGCCGTAATCGACAGTCCTGAGTTTAGAAGGACTGCTCTCCAAGACCCCCGTGGCTCGTCGTTTCCCCCGTCTTGCAGGTTGTTTACTGGGACTGCTGCTCAATAATCCTTTCGGACGACCAGGGGGTGGTTCCAAGCCCAGTTGGGTCGGCGTCGGGGGTAAATCAGGTTCCTCGAAAGCGTCACCGTCATGCAAGGAAGGCCCGTCCATATCCCCACTCATGTCAGCGCCAGTTGCGCTGCCTAGCTCAGACGCCAATTGACCCTCCGGCGTATTCTCCAAGCTGGCCTCCATTCTGGTTTCTTGCGACACTATTGGGGATTGAAAAAAAAAGTCCGAAGCGCTTATTCGTTTCGATACGCGTCTTGGAGGTGCAGCGAATGCGCCCAATCCACTCGATCGTCGGCTGGCGAAGGGTGATTGTGAGCCTTGGTTGAGAGAGTTCGAGGGGCTGGCTGTTAAAGTGATGGAGGGTCTGAGGGCTTTTCTATCCCGTAGCCCAAAAGCCCGCGCCTCAGCGTCTTTTTGTTTATCATCCTGGCTGCCTCTGCGCGCATTTCTCGTCGGGGATCTACTCAATGCGCGTTCTAGTACTTCGGGGTGGGATCGCGCTAAGCTCGCTTTTGTGGGCGCTTGAAATGACGGTCTTGAGGGTGAACGCCGTTGCGATGCGTTTCGCGGGGGATGGCGCTCCATCTGCAGCGCGTAGAGGGCGGTTGCTATGCTGTTGCGATGTTGTGATGATTGTTTGCGGTCTATTTCAAGAAACCATTGCTGTTGTCCTGCGCTGGCGAAGGCCTATAATTTCGAGAAAGTCAAGGATATAATATGATGCTCATTATATATAATAGCTGCGATGCGAATTTCCTGCTGCAATTTACCAAGTCCTCCGGAAATTGAATCTCGCCGCGATCATTGAGCCAAACATACAATCCCACGTGACTCTGCAGGAGCCAGCCGTGTTTGTCCTGTTTGTATCCAAGTGCCGGCTCTCGGAGAAAGACCGCGGAGTCGCGGACCCTCAAAAGACTCCACGAAGACGATATTGTGCCCTTCTTTGCGCTTCCTCAATTCCTCGTACAACACAATATGGAAAGCCATGCGCTGGTCGCAATCCGACATTCGCTTTCCAGATCATTCACATCATCTTCTATTTCAACAGTGAGAACTTCACTTGCACAAAACATTAGACGGCATCGCTGCATGCCACCTCCGCGGCGCCTCTCTCACAACCATGCGAAACCAGATCCCAAGAGTGCAGACACTTCCCAGGCTTACCCGCTTACTGGATACTATTCCGACATACTCTCCGCCCGCTCCTCACATTTAGGCCAAGCAACCACAGCTCCGTCCGCGCCAGAGCAGAAACCTGAGGCGCCACCCGCCGTTGCCTCTCAGCAACCACAGTCGCCGGAAGAGAGGATGGCGATCGTTTTTGGCACAAGGCTAGCTGGGCCTGGTCGGTCATCACGCTATCACCCGGGGTCAAATTCAGCATGGAAAACAGTGAATGGGGTACCGATTCCGCCGAGGCCCGAGGAGCCCGATAACTGCTGCATGAGCGGCTGCGTACATTGTGTCTGGGATGATTACCGCGATGAGATGGAGGAGTGGGCTGCAGTATTGGCGCAGGCGAAGGCCAAGGGCGAATCATTGAAGTCCCCAAAGGTGATCCCCGGTGCCATTCCGAAGACACCGGAGAGCGGCGTGGATAGTACGAGTCTAGATGATGATGGCGGTGGCAGTGAGACAAATTGGTCAGTTCCTGGGGCTGGGGCTGGGGATGACCTGTTTGCTGATATTCCCGTGGGCATTCGAGAGTTTATGAAGACGGAGAAGAAGTTGAAAGAGATGCATCGGCAGGAGGGCACTGCTTGAGCTGTGCATGGGATGGTGAGGTGAAGGGATAAAATACCTGATGGCTCACATACGCCTTATTTGTACATAGACCACAGATTAGAACAGTAGATAACTTTTGTGTTCTAAAATTCAGGGCACATTGAAAGTCTCAAACACGTGACTGACATCAGAACTACTGCGCCGCGGAACCTTTGATCTGACCCTAGTTGCGGCTCATTGCAGATACGAAGAACGGGACCAGTACACTATTGAACTCGAAGAAACATAGCAACAGCTGATCGTGACTTTTCTGCATTACTGCAGAGAAAAGGAAATGATCATCGAGTCTGAGTCCTACTGTTTCAACACAAGATACGAAGGTGGTCTTGACTGTCGAATAGCTTGCCGATCTGTCTCAATCAAGGCACAACTGCATACAATTCCGGAAATTGTTGATCTCTCAAATCTCTCTAATGACAGTCAGAGCTCCTTCAGAGCCAAGCCAATTAACTTCATTCATGAATTATCATTGGTTCTAGGGGCTTGACACCTTGGGAAGAAGGGCTCTTTCTATGAACATGCTGCATGTAACCGTACAAGTAATAGGCATGAAGTTGTTCTTTCGAGTATAAGCTACTACGTCATAGTACATATTCAGGTCGACTTACTCCTCATGCCATAAGAAGTGGTTCAAGAAGAATGCATGTGCATGTATATCTCGGCGCCCATCCCTCCGAACCTCCGACCGCGCCAGCTCCGCGCGCCAAGAAATAAATTTATCGGCGATAAGAATAATTCAAGATCAAAGCAAAGCCTACCTACGCCCACCACCACCGCAGATTTCGAAGCCCGTGCGGAGGTAAAGAAGTAAAGAAAAAGAGAAGGGTAAAATGTCCCTCTCCAAATCCGAAACAGACATCATCCTCAACAAAGCGAACATCGCTCTCGCCCGCAGCCAGCGCCTCGTCGCATCATGGTTACCGGCGGAGCCGACGACGGACGAAAAGGAGACGAAACCCGACGCACAGCTTCAGAGGGAGGATGATGATATCTTTACAGCTGTTCCTGAGACGTATGTTCCATTTTCCTTGTTGCGCTGTTTTGTTCATCTCTGCTACGCATCGCTTTTCTATTCGTCTTGTTTTCTCCAACTCACATCAATGAATGAAGTGAAACATTCTATTCTAGACCATCTGTGTGGCTGAACTGAGCTGACCAACTCTTCTTCCCAAAATCCAGACTAGGTCTCGGAGCGCCACTACCCAGTAAAGCCGCAGACGGGAGCTGGAACCGCACGGAGCTTGATTCAAATGACGCATTGCGGAGGCAGCTTCTAGGGAGGAATTACAAGAAGGTTATGGCTGAGAAGGAGAAGGCGAGGCAGCAGAAGATTGCTGAAAATGGTAGCTCGGGGTCTTCGATGAAGAGTTCTGGAAAGGGCGCAGGGGCTGGCAATCACCAGCGGAGCTCTGGGGGTGGAGGCCGAGGGGTGGATGACGATGAAGATGATGATGACGAGGGGCGCGCAGCGTCCATTGGGAAGAAGGCATCATCGCGGAAGAAGAAGGTAGAGGGGAACATTGAGACTACGCCTGCTGCACAGACGGAGACAAATAATGGCGAACTGAGAGACGAGGATAATGAGGCGGGTGAGGGAAGCAAGACAGCCACGTCACAGCAGCGGCCAAAGCCTAAGGGGAGGAAGAAGGCTACGAGTTTTCTGGACGAGGTTCTCGCTGAGCGCTCGAAGAAGCGAAAGAAGCGATGATCGCTTTTTATTCGGTCAATATACCGTTTCTTAAATCTTGCAATATACCCCAATATGATCGTTTATCCACAAAACTCCAAGACTGCCATGCTGTGCTGTGACCTGTCTGGGCACGTTTCTACCCAAATGAGACCATGATCGGTCACTTTATGATGCTGCACCAAATCAAAAGCCCACCATCCTCTGTCCGCCTCCAAGTATTGATAGTGAAACATGCGGAGCTAGAGCGGAGATGGACTTTATAAAGCAAATATTCATGTGATAAGATGGTGACACAAGCCAGCTTAGATGAGGTGACTGCTGGTACAAGCTCAATCGAGCCTCTAGGCTCATATCGATGAAACTCACAAGAAGGAAAATGTTGTAAGGATAGCAATGGGCGAGGGTGAGAAAGAAGAATAAAATGCAGCTCTCCTGCACAGAACCATGATTTCCAAGAATCCACGCCTAGAGATTGTACAGTGATATCAAACCCAAAGTATATGAAAAATGCCACGCTCCAGGATATGTGATAATAGATATGAGAAATTGCTCTGAATGGTCTTTCCGTTCTTTCCAATAAATGCAAAGGTGGCACAAAGCCACCTGAAAAGGATATCTTTTGGCGCATCTCCGGACAAATGCCGGGAGAAAAATAAGAGTAATCACCAGTTACTCGAGTCTTTTCCGTTTTCGATCATCCGCCGCATATTGATCCTCATCGGGCCGCTCCGCAGTGTCGGCCGGATTCAGTAGAGAATGGACATTGCTAGCCATACTGGATCGGCGGGTAGCAGGTAGGGAAGACTCATGCCGAGGAAACCTAGACCCAAATCCCCAACCATTGTCCGTAGGTCCCTGCTGATCAGGATTCAGCGGCGGAGTAGCAGTTCGTGAAATGTCTTGAAGGCGACGCGGAGCTCCCATCTCATACTGGGCTAATACATCCCGTACTTGCTGCTCACTCGAGGTCGGTGTGCGATGTGGTGACGGGGACCAAGGTGACGTTCCCTGTGAGGGTGGCTGGTTCGGCGGGAACGGGGAGACCCCAGGTGGTGGCCAGCCATGTTGGCGGATGTCCGCTGAAGTATGTCGGCGCGCAAGATTAGGGCCCGGAGGCGAGGATGCGGCAGAAAGATGATGCGGGATTGCTGGCTGCGGAGTAACTATAGATGGAACTTGAGGGCGGCTGTAGTTGGGGGAGAAATTCGGTGCGCCGATTGAGCCGTGACGGCGCGGGGAGGCGGACAAGTGGGGGGGTAAGGGGGGTCGGATCATATTTGGTCGAGATGTGTCCATCAAAGAGGGCCGTCGGCTGTCATCTTGCGGCATCTGCCGAGGCGATAGTGGTGGGCCTGGATCGACTGCAAGGCTTGGTACATGGGGCTGTCGAACAGATAGATAGGTATCTGGAGGGTGCTCAAGGGCCCGTACAGTATCGAGATGCTTCTCCAATTCCACTTGCATGCTCGTCACTGTCATAAGTTAGAGTCGTCCATTTCGAAGCCATGAGAGTTGCGCCATACCATCCCGATATAGGAGACTTTCGCGATCAGGTATCATTCCTTGCAAGAATCGCGATATTGAATGACTCCACTGAAGATATGGTTAGCGGGCATTCTCAAGTCAAGAAAGAACGGAGACAGTTTTACATGATAACATCGGCTGATGCTCTCCGCCATGGCCTGACACCTAGCATTCAGCGCTGAATTTCCCTCCTCGGCCCGGCTAAGGCGATTGTGCATATCGTAAAGAGCATGTTCAAAGCCGGCCAACCGTGCTTCGGTGCTGTCAGGAACCGGCTCCGCCGGCGTACCAGGTTGGGAGACGGCAGTCTTGTGGCCAGGAAATGAGTCTCGATGAATCAAGGCATGGCGCGACGCACGTCGCTTGATCTCTCGTAGTCCGATTAAATCTCCACGTTTGAAGTTTCCGTTGCCATGTTTGAATTCCCAAAGTGCAGAATCAGGAGATCCGGTGTGAAATACGTCGCTCACTATACACCAGAGAGTCAACAAAGCTGCACGCATTTGCGCTCGATGGAGGACGTACCTTTATGGAAACCATACATGTTCAATTGCCTCACAAAGGACGAAATGTTGGTGTGCTTGAAATATTGGCTAGAGGATCAATTAGCGACTGTTTCGGTAATGGAAAGTTATGACGGGCGAAGGACGAACGCGAGGACTTTGGAGAATTCAGAGGTAGGAGACATGACGAAGCTGTCGTTGGTACTGGACCATGATATCAAATGCTGTATGCTCTGATCCTCCAGCATACTAGTACATAAGCATCAGCAAGGCTCTTTTGGCAATGTCCACGACCAGATGAATTCTCCGCTCCGAGGAACCCAGAGCTAACAAAACATACTTGTAGAGCTTATGGATGAAAGCTGTCTGCACGACCTTTGGCTGCTGAGCGGCGGCCGCGGCACCGATAGCTTGGCCGTGAGTCGCATGACTATTCGAATTTCCTGATTCAAAGGCGCCATTGGACGTCGTGGTGGTGTTTGCGCCCGTTCGATCGCTATCTGGGCGTGCAGCGCCTGTGGCGGCGGCCGAAGGAGGCGGAGTGATCTCCATCGGTTCACTCGTCAACGTGCGGGATGGAACAGAGGACGAAAGGACAGGGAGCTTCCGTGTCCTGCCCAGCGCATCTGTAGATCCAGAGGCAACAGTATTTCTCGATGGAAAATCGGCGATACTGCTCATCTCGCGCGGCGGACCAGGGGGTTTATGGGCGACAACGGCCGCACGCCGCGGGCGGGGAACGGGAAGCTAGACCAGGACGGCGAAATTTTTTGCTCGATCGGGAGGCTGTTATGAGGCGAGTCGGGACGGGAAAGAGCTAAGAGTTAGCAGGGTGGAAGAGACGAACAAACGGGAAAGTCGACAGAAGAAAAGCAGCGAACGTGAAGAGAATCTCTAGCCTAGGCTCTCTCCGTAACAGAGCTGATAATCACCAGGAGTAGCTGGGCCAAGCAGGCGCTGATCAACACCCAAGTAGTGTCTCCGCTTCCCGAGTCATGGCGAGGTTCAAAAAGCAATTGGCGCCCGACTCCTAGAAGGTTCCAGCCTTTCAGCACCTTCGCCAACGAGATGCCTCCCGTATGCGTTCCTCCTCCCTTTGCAGAGATGTTTCAAATAGTTGCGCCAATGTCCGGATCTTCCTTCTGAGACTTTCTTTGATGAGAGTTCCTGATTCTGCGGTCGGTGTGGCTTGCGCTGGAACCACGGCGGGCGGAGAGAGAAAGAATGGGTGTGAGAGACAGTCGCAGCCTCGCAGGATTATTCTTATAAAGATCGGATCTGCAGGAAGCTGCTAGTAGTCGGGTAATATCAGCATTCGCTCCCAGATGGCCGCCGGTGGCCAGAGGATTGGAAGTATTGCTCAGTTGGATAGAGCACGCAGTCTCATTTTTGAAGACGATTCAATCATATTTGATGGTGATAGGATAGTTGGAGTAGCAGATGATATAGTACATAAATAACAGAAAGACGAATGAGTGATAAAATGTGGGTGTTGCGGAGCTTGAGAGAGTAGATGGCGAGGGAGATCAGACTCAAGACATGATCAACACAAAATATATCCCACGCTGAGAACTATGTATGTACAATGACTTTCTTCCTAGATTATCCGTTCAATCCTCCATTATACTACAAGTTTCATGTATAGTCATACCCAAATAGATTGAATTCATTCTAGCTCAACTGAAGGTTCATATATATACCCACCTGCAGTGAGGCCACGAAGACAAAGACGAACGGCAAGCGCTCACCTCGTAACTAGGCTCGGCTTCTCTTCTAGCTGACCCGCATCCTCAAAGCACCATGCTTGTGTGCTGGTCGTACTTATCATGGTTACTAGACAGGAATCACCTAGCAAGACATAAGGGGCGGAGAGGGTAGCCCTGCTCGATGGGTGCACGGCAAAGTTCATGTTTTGTGCTGCGTAAAGAGATGGTTCAGCGTATGGCATGGAGACCCAGATGCTTCGCTTGTCGCCGTCAGCTCTGACCCAGTAGAGAATGTCGTTGTCAACGTTGATGATCCAAGGAGGAGCATCGAGGTCGAAGTGCTCTTCACGAAGCATGTGCATACAGAGCCATTGTGATTGCGGTTGGTACGTGACTGGCAGAATCACTCTAGCCTCTTCTCCTGCGGATTGGGCATACAAAAATGCTATCCGCTTTCTTCGGGAATCCTGCATATCATGTTGTATTCCAATGTGCCCCCAAGGCCGGTCTCTGGGCAAAGGTAATTCGCGAGTGTAGGAGCATGCTGTTGAGGAGGTCCCATCTTCGTGAAGTTCATAGTTGACAATGCACAGGCAGGAAGCCCCGGATACATAATATGCTTCCCGAGCGCCCTCTTCCTGTCCAAGGCAGATCGTTGTAAGATATCTAGACGAAGTTTCCAAGCTCACGAGTGCCAGCTGTTGTACATGTTGAATGCTATGGGACCGTTTTGACTGAAGGTCGAAGTGCATGATAAAGCCACACTGTCCACTGCCTTCACAATGGTCTTCGTAATACAAAGCAATCCTGAAGCCGTGTGTATAGAACAGACATACATCCGGGTTGGGTATACGAAAGGTGTGCTCCTCTCCCGTTTGGAGGTCCCAAGCGTGGCAATAGCTACAATATGTCAGCCAATCTGTGACTAGATTCGCGACGATGAAATGGAACAGAAGGATGGGTGTAATTTCACTGACCCCTGCATGGTAAACGCGGCTACCACATTGCTGGAAAGACGGTAATCTCCAATTCTTTCTCGGTGCTCTGTGCAGAAGCGTTGTTTCTTCCCTGTCTTTGTGTCATAGACCGTGATTGTTGTTTCATAGTCAGTGAGCCAAACGAATTTTCCGTTTGAAAGATAGAGACAATCTATCTCCCACTGTGGTAAGTGAGACAGATTTATTGGGAGCAGTGTACTTGGGTTCCCCTGTTCCAGACGAAGTCTCTTTCTTGAATAGCGAGCAAGCGTAGACTGGAAATCGTCTGTGAGAGAGGCTCCAGTGTAGAGGCGATACAGGATGCTGCAAGCCGATTTCGAAGAAAGCACTTTGTGCCATCTCTTCGAGACCCTCCGGAGGAGGTGAAGCTCATCTAGCTTGAGGTATTGGATGATTTGCACGGCGAGTTCCAAGGGTAGGGAGCCGAGGATATCCTTCTGGAAAGATCGTTCGTTAATGCGCTCCTTCACATCTCGCCATTCGTCAGGTCCTAGCTCGTCTATCATTTTGTGATATGCGGTGCGTCGAGCTGAGGTAGTTGTGTCAAGCTGCTTGAACAGAGTGATGATTTCCTGTATTTTAGGGTCCATGGTTCCCTTGGTCTTTGTTTAATCCTTGGAGAGGGAAGCCAGGAACACTCCAAAATCGGTATAGGATGACAAATAATCTTGATTATGACCAAAAAAGCACATGAAACGGTAGATTTGACTTCATCCGATGCTTGCACGGTAGTTGTAGCTGACAAGCCGCGACTACGGTGATATAGTGGAATGGCGGGACCAGATCCCGGCCGCTTTGGCGGAGGGAAGTACCTCGCTGTGCTGCAGCTGTAAGGTATGTACGATTTGCTTACTTTTGTTCACTGTTCCAAGATGGAGAAAAGAATAATGAATACATTGACAATAGGAAATGGTAACCAAGGAAATGAACGATGTACAAGACTTCAATGCTCTCTATTACAGATTCTCCTGATCCTTTCCTCAAAGCCACCTCATTCCCCCATTAGACCTCTTCTGCCCACTGTTTCGGTGTGCCTGGACCGACTATGCTATGGGCAGGAGGACTTTGTTAGCGTCAAATCTAGGCAAATACAACATACAATCCTCCCTCGGCTCATCCCTTTCTAATGGATTTCTGCGAATCGCCCGGTTTACCAGAGAGAGAAAGAAACGAACAAGAAGGCATTGGATGGTAAAAATGAGAACTTCGACGGAGCTTAGATACCGAGAGTGAATTCAACGCCCACGTCGATTTCGCGGGCCAGCTTGACGACCTTAGAGAACTGGACGGACTTCTCCGCGGCGCTCTGGAGGTCTTCAATGGAGAAGATCTTGAGGCCAGATTCGTTGATCTGCAGAGACTAACGTCAGTTTTGTTTCCACTATTTCGTAAACATGGCCAAACTTACCAGCTTGTGAGCCTGCTCCATGTTGGTACCCTGCAACCGCGCAATGATAGGAGTGCGGAGACCCATCTCGTTCACAACGTTGATCAATCCCTGAGCGATGGCGTCGCAGCGGACGATACCACCGAAGATGTTGACGAAGATAGCAGACACCTTGGGATCGCTCGTAATGAGCTCGAAAGCGGATTTGATGGCAGCGGGAGTAGCACCACCGCCGACGTCAAGGAAGTTGGCAGGGCTGCCACCGTTAAGCTTAATGATATCCATGGTAGCCATAGCGAGACCAGCACCGTTGACTAGAGTTTTGTTAGCGCCAGAGTAACTGAGGTGCTTTCCAGCAATACGTACCCAAGCATCCAATGTCACCATCAAGCTTGATAAAGTTCAGACCGTGCCTGTCGGGGTCAGTAATTCGTCGGCTTTGCATAAAAGGGTGTATCGGCGTACTCAGCGGCCTTGACTTCATCAGCGTCCTCCTGTGTCGTGTCCCTCCAGGAGAAGATTTCCTTCTGACGGAAATCGGCATTGTCGTCGAAGCCCAACTTGGCGTCCATGGCCAGGACCTGGTGGTCGGAGGTTTCGGATAGGGGGTTGATCTCAATCTGAGTGGCGTCGGTCTCCATGAAAGCCCTGTAGAGGTTCTGGATGGTCTTTCTAGCGTCGTCAACGCATTGCTCAGAGAAGCCGAGCTCGTTGGCAATCTTGGTAGCGATGGCATCCGTCACGCCGACGTTGATGTCGATGGGGGTAGTGATGATGGCGTCGGGGTTCTCCTTGGCAACAGCCTCAATATCCATACCACCTTGCGACGAAGCAACGATGACGGGGCTCTGGGACTGGCGGTCCATGAGGACGGCAAGGTAGAACTCGCGGCGAGCGAATTTGCGCTCGACAATGAAAACGGAGTTACAAAGACGACCAGCGGCACCGGTTTGCTTGGTAATGAGCTTCTGTCCGATCATCTGGCCAGCGAACATCTTGGCTTCCGTAGGACTAGAGAGACACCCAGAGTCAGTCAAAGGGGGAAACGTTCGGATAGCTCGAATTTAAACTCACGAGTAGATGACGCGCACACCACCCTTGAGGCCGTTGGTGAAGTGACCTTTACCACGACCACCGGCAAGAACCTGAGCCTTGATAACCATGTCATCGTTACCTGCGGAACTGTCTCAGTATGGCGCATCAGTAGCTTGACGAAGGTTGATATGTACCGAGAGACTTGGCGACCTTCTCGGCCTCTTCTGCTGACCGAGCGACTTCACCTTTGGGAACACCGACACCGTACTAGAAGATACGGTCAGTTGAGTAATGCAAGGTGCCGAGCTAACGCGCGATGTTGAGGGGCCACGTACTGATTTGAGCAAGTTGGCGGAAAGGTATTCATGGATGGATAGGTTTCTTTGTTGTTGAGCCAGGCGGGACTGCATAGATGAGCCCTACACGCGAATGGATGTCAGAAAAATCCGTGTTTGAGGTAGAGAACAAGGTACTGAGGATATCATCCTGGGGACCTTACTGTTGCAGCTCTGAGAGCCGCCGAAACTGGCCGACCGCGGGCAAGCTTAAACATGGCGGAGGAAGGAAAGATAAAAGAAAGAGAGGAGAGGTTTATTGTATAGGGGTATGTAAAGAGAGCAAAGAATAACCTCCGACTTTCAGCAACAAGGAATCCTTGGTTGGAGTAGACAGCTTGTGTAGAATGCGCTTCGGGATGATATGGATGTCTTTTTCACGCCGGCATGACTAACCCGGTCGCTACAGCCCGCCGTACCGCTTCCCGGCGCGAAATTACCGGAACGTCAAGAACTCTGACCCGGTCGCCAACGTTGACAGTGGACACTCTAACAGCGGTAACAAGGTTTTTGCACCCGCTTTCAAGATTTTAAGGCACATGTCAGTACAGCAATGTATGTTGCAGCCCTTGGAGCGCATTTTGAGCACAAAATCATTAACCGCGTTGGGGTGGAATCAATGACGGCAAATACTTTACACGGGCAATCGCCGCGCTGATAACGACAGCTACAACACCACTTGCTCTTCTGAGCTTAAGAACAGGCGAATCGTTGACGGCCATTGTCGATACCCTCTCTTCATGCCCACAAATGGTGATTTGCATACTTTACGGTAACTAGTTTCCGATCGCTTTTCTCAACTTGTTCAATCCAAACATTCTGGTCATGGCGGCGTGGGCGAGGCCAGTCCAAGCCCATCCACCCATGAGAAGCCAGATTAGCCAGCTCTTATTTCCCTCCCAAATCCAGCTCTTCCGGCCTCGTGCCCATGGCCAAAGCCAACGCCACGGCGCAGAGCCATATAAGACTTGCGCGACAACACTTCGGGCATAGGCGGTATGCGACATTGCACCGTCCTGGCTGTGTGTAACGCGACGGTTGTACTGGTCTTCAATGGGAGCGTATTTAGAGTTGGGTGCCAGCGTACGCTTCGTGCGTGCAATGCGCGATTGAACACCTCCAGTGACCACAGTAGTGACGTTGACCCTGGCAGCCTAATGTTAGTCGGCGAGCTCGACCAAAGATTATGAAGACATTTTTACGTACCCAAACGGAGCCAACTCCACACGCAAAGTGTCGCTGTAGGAATGCAGAGCGGCCTTGGACGCATTATATATTGATCCAAACACATAAGGGATTGTCTATATGAGACAGGTGAGCCGTGATTTGTCTGATCAACGTCTTACGAGCTTGGGAGGTCGGTCTTACCCCTGCGACTGACCCAATCTGGACTATAGTACCCTTTGCTTTAATGAGTAACGGCACGAAGGTCTTGCAGATGTAGACAACAGAGACGAAGTTGACTTCGAATGTGCTGCGTACTTCAGCGAGGTCAACCTCCGTAGCAGGAACAGTATAATCTGTCATGTCATGAGTATTAAAAACAAGGATAGTCTAGCACAAGGATACATACTGCGGCCTCTAGACTACGTCAGTATAATCTTATTTTGTCCCTCAACAGACAGAAACTTACGCGTTGTTCACGAGATAGTCGAGCCCCTTATCGCCCAGCCTCCTCTCAATCTCTGAATAGCACAGCTGAACGCTATCTTCATCGTCCACTGTCAAACTCAGTGTTTCGATACCCAAAGCTGCGAGATCCTCAAGGGACTTTGCATCTCGAGCGGTTGCAAACACGCGCAAACCATGTCTATGAAATTCGCGACAAAGAGCGTTTCCAATTCCTCCAGGGGCGCAACTGCATAAAGAATTAGCAGGGACTGATATATTTTGCTGAGCCTGAGACATTTTCCAGGATACATCAAAGAACAAGAGTCTTACCCTGTTATCAGGACCGACTTTCGTTTGTCGCTTTCGGTAGACATTGCGGTTAGCTAACTGGAGGTTATTGGCAGCTTCCTAGAGACAGCGCGCTATATCGACCTAGCCGGTTGATGCAACATAGAGGGCAAGCCGGGCTCAGATAGTTTAGATAAGGAGCTAGACCTCGGGTGGTGCTAGGCTCGTACCATGTGCAGTGGAAACCCCCGGGGCCGTACGCCAAGAACCTCGGAGTACAGAGACTGAACGAATACCCCAGGCAGAGGCTAACCTCCCCGGTACTCACATCAATTCTACACAGTTTGAGCAGTTCTTTACCTCGACCATGATACCTGAAGAGTACTTAATGTACTCTGCGCGTACTCCGCACGTGGCAAATGGGCTCGAAACTCGAAATCGATTGCCTTTGGAGATGCTCGTGCGCAGATCATCTCGTCTGTCGTCATCTCGCCTCGTTCCCGTATTTGTAGGCGACATGTCTCGGAGTTCTTTTTGGGCTGGTGGGTGATTATCGGACTCACCTGAATAGTGATGGGTATCCAGATGATCTCTACGGTTACCATACTCCCATTTTCAAGTATACAGATCCTGTGATTTGTTGATAACTGCGGATCTCCGATCAGCTCGCCAACGAAGCCGATTATCCGTGACGGTGGGGGTCCGCACACCATTAAATAGCAGTCAGAGCTTCCAATACCTTCATCTTGCTCCTTCGCCTAGAGCTTTCTGGGCCGTCGCTCATTGGAAACATCCTACGAAGATCGAAAACTCGTGTGCATAATTCGGCCTACCGGTTGAGGGGCGAGATTATTTGATCGCCACTGGTGTCCATAAGCGATGATCCCATGAATGAGACGCAAAATGATCATCAGCTCTCAAATGAGAAGGTAAATATAGACGGAGAAGGCCACTGTTCGCGGCCTAGTGCATCCATCGCCAAAACCACATAATGCATCTCGACCTTCCTCCGCCTCCCAGACATCTAAGGCGTCCTGGTGCCGATGGTTACCGCACCCCAACCATTGAGGATACAGAAGAGGGCTTGTCGAAAGCACTCTCGAATGGCGACAGCAGCAATGTAATGCTTCAGACACCAGGCTCGCGTCTGCGCGAGGTCCATTCTTCAGCTCTTGAGTCTACACATAGCCCTCTAGTACGTCGTGCACAGAATGAAGTCGAGATTCCTATAGCTCGGTCGATATCTGAAACCACTGCTGGGAAGCTCAATTGGAAGAAGCGGATACGGCACTTCACTTGGGCTTTTTTCACTTTGACCATGGCCACAGGTGGAATTGCTAATGTGATTTACAATAGTAATTGACCCCTAATTGCCCTACATCTTGGATCCTTATGCTGTCACTAACCAGAGAATAGTCCCTTATAGATTTCGAGGCTTAGACACCATTGGAATAATCTTCTTCCTCGCAAATATCGTCTTCTATCTCGTGATATGGGCCATACTGCTCACTCGATTCTATCTATTTCCGTATACTTTTAAAGCCTCTTTTCTGCACCCTACAGAGTCATTGTTTGTTCCAGCATCGGTAGTCTCATTCGGGACAATTTTGATCAACATCTCACAATATGGCACCGATAATACATGGCCATGGCTCACAGATGCCGTCCATGTTTTGTTCTGGGTTGATTCTGCTCTGGCGGTCATTTCATCTGCCGGTGTCTATCTCCTATTGTGAGTCACGTACGGCAACCACTGTGTATAATCGACGAGGCTGACCAAGTCTAGGTGGTCTACGCAGACCTTCACCATAGCACAAATGACGCCAATTTGGATTTTCCCGGCCTATCCTATGTTGATCATTGGACCTCACGCTGGGCTTCTGAGCGCTAAATTGGAGCCCTCTCGAGCAGTGGCAATCATCATCGGAGGCACCACTATTCAGGGGGTGGGCTTCTTGGTCTCATTGATGGTCTATTCAGCCTTCATCTATCGATTAATGTCTCAGAAGTTGCCTAAGGAGAACATCCGACCAGGAATGTTTGTCTCTGTCGGCCCTAGTGCCTTCACAGTAGCTAGCATTGTGACTATGGCTGCACAGGCTAACAGGTGTTTTCCGGATAACTTCATGGGCGACGGTGCCCTGGCTGCTTTTGTTCTGAAAGTTTTTGCCAATTTCGCCTCTCTATGGCTATGGGGGTAAGCAAATATAAGTCCGTTAGGTGCAGTTGGTGGCATTGGGGCTAACATTTCCTAGACTGGCGATCTTCTTTTTCTTCATCGCAAGTTTTGCGCACTTGTCAACCATCGGACCCGGTCGGATGGTCTTCACCATGGCATGGTTCTCGTTTGTCTTCCCTAATACTGCGTTGATCACCTCGACTTTCGCAATTGGAAATGCCTTTTCGTGCAGGCCGATTCTAATACTCGGATGCGCCATGGTCATCCCCCTTCTGCTGATATATGGCTTTGTTGTCTACATGATGGTCCGTGCCATTTACTTCCGCCATATACTCTGGCCGCAAAAGGGAGAAGACAAAGATGAGGGCGGATTTGAGATCAAGGAAATCAGACCCCTCGCAGTGGGCGAGGACACGGGCGAAGACACCCCGGTCTGAAGAGCCGTTAAGTTTATTGTTAGGTAACGAATGATGCAATCATTGGTCGTTCCTATTTATTGGAGCCATCGCACCAATCGGAACTATGTGCGAGGCATGCAAAAGTATCATCACAAAGTAAAACCGGCGTCTGTGTAGATGGACGCCATGGTGGACGAACGTTATGTGGGTAGTATACAGAGCAAAGAGTGGCGGCAGGCTCCGATGGGAGTCTCCACATCTTATCCGGGGCGATAGCTAACTTTTTTTTTCTCTTACCCCTCGTGAGTCGTGCTTCTTTTCTTTGTCTTCTATTGTTGTCTATCTTTTCTTCTCAGTCCTTTATACCTGCTACCTCGAAGCTCACAGAGCAGAAAGCTCAGTTCTACGCACGGCTCACACATCGCCCTTGTCTTATCGTGATATCCGCCACTTCTTATCGCCAAGATGCCGCAAAAAGTCTATGTCACCTACAACAAGGTGTGTTCTCTCGAGGTTCTGTGCGACTTACTTTGGCGCCTCGACTTTGTCGACAAACCTGCGCCTGCTGATCCGATCTTTATAAGAATGATTGCGGGGCTCTGATGTCGCGAAATGCATGCCTTGAAGATCAGTTTTCTAACGCATTATGCCATGCGATAGGTCCACCAGCTATGCCAATCTTCCGCTGAGCAGATCCTGAACACATTCCACCCCAACTTGATGATCGCTATTGGTGGAGGCGGCTATGTTCCTGCTCGAATTCTTCGGTAAGTCGGACGAACCTGGTTGCGAGAACAAGACAGGAACAGGCAATCTGACGAGTTTCTGTTTCCCCCACTAGATCGTTCCTCAAGCGCCCCGGCGAGCCTAACATCCCCATCCAGGCCATCGGCCTTTCGCTCTACGAGGACCTCGGTCGCGGCGACCCGGAGGAAGTTCCCGGCACAAAGGTTACCCGCACACAGTGGTTGGATCTGAGCTCTCTGGAGATGGCCAATCTGATTGGCAAGAACATCCTCATTGTTGATGAAGTCGATGACACAAGGACGACCCTCGAGTATGCCGTGCGCGAGCTCCAGAAGGATGTCGAACAAGCGCAGAAGCAGCTTGGCCGGGAGGGTGAGAAGACGAACTTCTTCGTCTTCGTTCTGCACGTACGTTGTATCCCCTTACATGCGCTATCGACAAAGACTAACACCCCCAGCAGAACAAGAACAAGGAGAAGAAGGGTCAACTCCCTGCAGACATGATGGAGTCTGGTCGTTACCACGCCGCTGTCACCACTGATGATGTTTGGATCTGCTACCCTTGGGAAGCCAAGTACGATTTCTCTGTCCTCTTGAGTCGTATTTGTTCGGCAACTAACGGTTATCCTATAGGGACATTGAGGAGCACGATGCGCTGGCTGCGGCCAACCCTCTCCTCTAAACTAGATGAGCTTCCGCTACCTCCTCTTAGACTTCAAGTCGCGGCGCCGAAGCGAGTCGTACAAAATCTGGTCGGCGGATGGCTTGGTCTCATCTCGACGCGCGGACGATTTTAGACGTCATATTACGAGCGGTGTTTTTGATGAATTCTTGATAGATAAAAGCAATCCTTTACAGCAGATCTTCCTGCGATTTGACCACTTGCGAAGACTAGACAAGCTTGCTCGCTCTACTACCCTTGCTCGCCGTTTTGCTCTTTGGAAGTAATTTTCACTTATGAGTCCCACGTCTTAGCACAATGCCACAATTCTGCCAATTCGCATGAAATACACAAGATCATCGTGTACAGATTAAATGACGCCCTAGCAAGCAAAGACAAATTCCCATATAATAGTAGTATATTTTACAAAATCCCCCTCCCCTTCTCTTCCGTCCTCACCCTTCTTTCCCCGAATACACCCAAGAACCAGGAACCAGGCATCAATTAAATATAATAAAGGAACAATTAGATCGGTCTGAGCCTTTGCTCATATCACTTAGTCAATGTCAACATTCGCCTTGCGCAGCTCAGTCTTAGCCTGCTCGATCTCCGCCTGCAACTCCTTGTGCGCCTCGGGGACATCGTGGAAGGTGAGGATCGCCAGGCCCAGGCGGCCGAGAAGGTAACAACCGAAGGATATCAGGGCGTAGAAGGGGAGCTAAACGCACATCTTTGTTAGCTGGGTTGTAGGTCGATATGGAGGGAGGGTATAGGGAGGTAAGTAGGCGGGTAGTAAGGTAAGTTGCATGCAAGTCGTAGGGGGAGATGCGACGTACAACGGGGATGACTTCTTGCTGGATGGTTTCGTTGAGGGGGACAAGGCCGAGGTAGAGGGATAGGTAGAGCTGAGGTTTTGTTAGCTTAGTTAACAGCGTAGGGGAGGGGGTATAACGTACGGAGGAGACGAGGAGGAGGACCGAGAGGGTCTGCTGGGCGCGCGTCATTGTGAGGACTTTTGGCGGTTGTTTCTTCGTGTTAGAGCGGGCGGCGCTATGAGTATTGTGAAATACGGAAATGCAATGGTGATTGAAAAAGGAGCGCAAGGTAATGAGGGACTGGATGGAGGAGAGCTCGAAGTGGACACTGACACTGATTTGGTTCAGGTGTTTGAAGGTTGACCGCGGAGGTGGCGTATCGATCGCGTATCATAGATTACCACAGATAAAAGTAAACTCATGGACCTGCCTAGAACACCCTATATCATATAAGATGATCAGTGTAATTTTTCTACGAGGCTCATGCTCTCTCGTCTACAGACTCAACCATTAGCATCTCTAAGGATATGAGAGCTCTGCGCATTGGGCATAGCGATACACAATCGTACGGCTTTACGTACACTAGTCGCAGCTGCCTGTTTGTCGCCTCAGGCCGCGATGTGTCGATATAAAGCTGCTCTATAATCTTCTTCTTGCACTACCAGCATTTTTCCGCAGTCAACAAATATCATCGTCCAGAATATCACAGTTTATAGGTCGCGGGAAGAAGGACAGCCCTATAGATGAGAACTTTGGATTCTGCATCTTACCCCTTACAGGCAGCCCCATATAAATACGGAGGGAGACGTGCACCATAAGCTTCGATTCTCCAGGCCCAGCGCATCACAGTCGAAACTTAGCAGAGACAACGCTTCTGCACAGAGTACTCAGGCTCGAAACATGGCGAAACTGCACAGTCCTTCGCTAGAGGAATTGTTTGACGAGTCGGCACAATTACCCCCCGCAACAGAATCACCCCGCGCGGAGACGCTATCGTTACCGGAGCAAGAAGCTCTTCTACAATCGTTGAAGGATGCATTGACGAAGGCAGAGCCAGAGAGCGATAAGGCGACCTTTGAGGGTGTGCCGGGCACACTATCCAAGCTCTGGCATTCTCAGTCCGGGCTCTTGCTACAGGCTACAGAAGCTCTCGCAAATGGGAGTAGAAACCGTCAGTATATCACTCTCCCCTATACTACTGGTACATTGCTGATTATATTTCAGCTGCATTTCGTCTTGCGTATGGCCAGGTGGGGATTCTCAGTTTCTTCCTGCGGCTTATAGCTTCAAGAGAGGTCACTGATAGCAGCCTGATTCTTCATTGTCTGAGGCTCATTGGGAACTCTTGTGCTGATACTGGTAGGCTGAGAATTTCTTGCAGAACGCACAAAAAGTTGACCACCTGTAGACGAAAACCGGGCAACTGTGGTAAATGACAACTATACATTTGCTATTTTACGGCATTTACTACGGCCTGGACTCATTCAAGTCGTGATCCCTGTTATATACAATCTATGCATTGACTATGGTATGGCCCTGCGAAGTATATATACGACTCTGTTATAGCTAAATATTGTACAGAGCCTGCTCAGTCTCAGTTAGCGGCAAACAAAATCGTATATATACTTCTAAGACTACTTGAAGACGAGGCGTTCCAGGGAAACGATGCTTTGATTGACTACGCATATGAGCTGATAGAACTGGTCGGCGAGAAAGGTAAGTGTCGCCTCCTGTTTTCGGTCCTTTTACTAATATTGTAATCCCAGAGCAAGGCATTGAAAGCTCTCCTGATGGAACTCTCTCGCTACTGGTAGCCCTCGCCTTAAAGCAGGAGGCCCCAGCCCAATTCTCTATCCTTGCAAGCTGCATCGCGGCATATCTGAACAATATCAGATATCATAATCTCTGTATATCGAAAGGCATGACCCCCGATATACTATCTTTACTCAAGCGATCGCCGTCTTCCTATCCATCAAGTCCAAGTGACGAGACACAAGCGCACACACAGGCACGACTCAAGGTCAACCAGGCGATGGCAGAGCTATCCGCCTCGCCGCTCTTCGCCGAAACCTACCCCCTAGACTCGCCTCTCTCGCAAACGCTCAAAGCCTGGCTGAATAGCTCAGATGATCAGCTCCAGATTTGCGCTTGCATCATGCTCGGTAACCTCGCGCGGTCCGATGAAGTCTGCATAACGATGGTCAGAGACCTGAAAATCCACGAAGACGTGATAGGCCTCCTCAACAGCAATGCTAGAGGCGCAGCCCTGCATGCAGCGGTCGGATTTCTCAAGAACCTGGCCATTGCTAGTGACAATAGGCTTCGTATAGGCGAGGCTGGTATTCTGCCAGCCATTGCTCGCCTATGGGCGTTCGAGACCATTCCGCAAGTCCAGCTTGTGGCAACCAGTATCACTCGGCAATTAATAATCTCCTCGATTGAGAACATTAGTCGCCTACTAGAGCCTGTTGCTCCGTCATCAGACAACAGACAGCGGACTTACCTCTCGATTCTCCTGGCTCTCTTCGAAAAGACCGACTCAACCCCCATAAAAACAGAAATCGGACGCATAATAGCATCACTCTGCCGCACACTCGTTCCTAAATCCAAGAATAGCGAGGAAGCCGATTCCTCAGCCGATGCTCTCCTCGACACACTATTTACCCGCCACGAAGGCATAGCGCACCCGCTGGGCGCTATGGTCACTCAGACCCAATGGCCAGTTGTCCGGAGCGAGGGATGGTTCGCGTTCGCCCTGATGGCATCCACGCAAGCCGGTGCTGAGGCCGTTATTTCTGGTCTGCAGAGTATCGATGGGCTCTCGCTCATTGAGCAGTCTTTGAGCTCTGAGGAACATAGCGAGGACAATGAGACGGAGAAGGTGCAATGGCGCAAGGATCGTGACAATATTGTTGTTTTGGTACAGGAGCTGCTGAAGAATAAGAATGAGGTATGTTGGTTGCATTTTATACTTTTGTGCTCTTTCCTGTCGTTGGGTTGGATAGAGTGTGCTAACATTATGGTTTCTTTAGCTGGCCACGATTGATGCTGCTTGGAGATCTAAGGTGCAGGATCTGATAAGACGTCATGTTTCGCAAACTCGCAAGGAGGGTAATTGAGTATTTTCAAACTTGGGTTATCGTATGCCTTTTGAGATAGATTATAGATAAGCACGTATACGTGCATGACCAGGGAGTTGAAACATGATGAGACGATGAGCTTATGCTACTTATTTTCTCTTACCTACGTTGGCTGCAATATGCGATGTTTGTTAAATCAGTGGTAGGGAACAGAAAAATCCTCTAACAACTTGTGCTAAACGCAGCGGTAGGCCTTTCTATCTCGAATTTCGTCCACCCCACAAGGCCATAAAGTCTACGAGGCTGCCCTGCCTTCTCGCCGCAAGACACCTGTGGTTGCGATTATACAGTGCGCTTCTTTAATAAGCCCAGAGGGCAACAGGACACAAGGTTCAGACATTCGCGTTTCATTCAGGGTAGTTCAGAAGCACCTTTTTATCTCTGGTCAAGGACAAACGAGGCAGGAGGAAATAGGAGGAAAGAGGATAAGGAGAAAATCGGGACGCCAGCCAATCCCAAGCCATGCCACAGTACACTTAGTAGGTATAGGTATGCGAGAGGGTAGTAGAATAATCCCCAATATGAAAATCGACGACCGGATTCATCATTAGCTGAAGATTTTTGAGCGCATAATTCGGTTAGGTACAAAAGGAGTTGTTTATTTCTTAGCGGCAGACTCCTCCTCAGCCTTGACACGAGCACGCTTCTCGCGGATACCCTGGTAGCGGGCTTCGCTGCGGGCCTCCCGCAGCCGGCGGTATGCAGCCTCCTCGCCCTTGGGCAGGTCGTCGCGCTTGACCTCGGTGACGGCCTCCTCGGCGGTAGTGTTCTTGATGGGCAGGATGGCGCCGAGCTTGGTGGCGTAGCCCTGGGTCTGGCCCTCAGCGGCGAAGGCAGCCTTGGCGGCGTTGACCTCCTCAGCGGAGGAGTCGAGCTTCTTGAACTGGCCGCTCTTGCGGGGGAAGAGGATCAGGCGGGCCTTGTAGTCCTGGAGGCGAGCAACATTGGCGACGAGGGACTCCTTGGAGTAGTTGTTGCGGCGGTGGTCAACGGCGATACCGATGGTGCGGGCGAGCTTCTTGGGGATACCGGCTTCCTGTTGATTGCGAAAAATTCACATGAGTTTCCATTTTTCCCATAGAGCAAAGTTGCTCGATCGTTGCGTGCGGAAATCTTTACCTTCAGCTCAGCAAGGGTGAAACCACGACCGGCACGGACACGGCGGTTGTACTTGACGGTAGGGCATCGCACAACAGGACGCAGCTTATCGACGGGGCGAGGGGCAACAGCGGCGGCCTTCGCGAGACGGGCCTCACGACGGCTGTGCTTGCGACCGGCCTATATCCAAGAAAAAAAAAACCCCCTGTCAGTCCGTCGACCTCCCAGATCATCGGGTAAAAATTCGTCTCGATAAAAACTCCATCATCCATGTTGTTTTTTCCGACACAAATTTACCCAGGATAGGCTCGAAAATATCGTACCTGCTCGAAGTGCACGCGGACACGACGTTGCCAGTCCTTGTGGAAGTCTATAACAGATCCCCATCAGTAACTCAATTCATGAATATTCCCATCGCTCATCGTAATTCTAATCGCGTTCGTCGAAAGCAAAAACGGCCTCTCATTCTCGATCATCGGGTGCCACTCACGGTGCTTCTGAATCTGGTTGTTGTGCTTGATCGCCTATATCACCCAAGAGATCTCATCAGCACATGTCGCCCTTCCCAAGAATAAAACAGAGCGATTCCCGTCTCTCATTCTATTCCATCATCTCAAAGCAGCAGGATAGCGTCGAAGTACGCACCATTGTGTCGGACGGGGATCAACCGGAGCTTGTCGTGGTCGTCGTGGGATGCTGGTCGTATCTCAAAAACTCCTCCGTCTCAATATTAGTGGAACTTTTCGGGTTCCAATGTGGCCGCGGGACTCGCTCACCGCCTCGCTTAGCGAGCCCTACCCTCCTTGCCCGATTCGGAACCCTTCGACCATGGACACCTCCATATGGGTATCATTATTGAGCTGGCAATAATCTGATGGCAGTGCAATGATTGAGGCACTATTTACTTCCTTGCCCTTGATACTACTACTGCACATTTCTATGGCTGCTGGTAACTATCTCTACGATGCTTACGAGCGCCATCTTTCTACTGTCACATGACTGGATTGCCTTAGTCATCGTATAGTTTGAAGCATCTATGGACAGACTGATATGATAGTCCAGTATTTTCCGTACACACGTTCAAAATTCAGTGTTGGATCATTCATGTTTTGATTCCTAGCTAAGTATGACCTGTGTCAAGGAATGTAAAAACCTTGCATCAAATCCTCAAGCAACCCAATGAACCCTGAAATCAAGCTGCGATACCCAACCAAGCGTCCATTTCGCCATGCATCAACACAAGTCATCATTCGTTAAAATGCCTGGAGCCAAGAGACAATCTGAGAGAGAAATGAAATGGACCAGCGTCAGGTCAGAAACATAAGAAAAGAACGCTCATAAAAATCTCGTCAAAGAACAAAGCATGAAAAGGCGCGCAAATAATGTAGATAGTACAGCAGGACGAATAGTATCAGTCGTGCATAAAACGAGTACTATGCCTCATACTTCAGTGAATACCGAGACCCACCTGGTCCTCCGCTTTCGATTTCTTCGAGCTCCCACCTTCAAAACTTGCTTTGCGTTTGAGGTTGTTCGCAGGCCGTTCAACACCAGCTTTTCTCACTTGACCAAACAATTTGGTCTGAAGTAAGGTGCTGGTTCTCGGAGCTGGGTGAGCTGCACTCCGCATAACCTGCTGGATAACCGGCGGGTTGCGACGAAGCATGCCGGTTGCGAGAATTTCCGCCTGAGAGGCAGGAATATCTTCTTCCGTTTCGGCTTCCTCGATGTCAGAGGCGGAGATAGTGCTATCCCGATCACGGTTCTCATCGCTGGAATCTCGTCCAGGTGTGACGTATTGAGATTCCTGATGAAGCTTCCGTGCCTGGGACGGAGTGATTGGGATTGACGACAAAGAATGGCTACCTCGCACATGTCCGTTACCAAAGTGTTGTCTATGAGATCTTTGCCGGTGGGGCGTCGATGTCACACTGGAAGATTCCCTGTTGAGAACGCGATCCGCTGCAAGAAGAGCAGCAAACGGATTACTGTTATCATTCCGGTGCATGTGGTGGTCACTGTCCATGAATTGAGGCATAGGCCTTCGATGAGGGGTTTGGAGCCCGGCATGTGAGCTCGGAGACATTGCGCGCTGCTCAATCATACGAGAGAAATGCTCTCGGTTTTCTCTGATGCGCTTCTTGAGTAGATCGTTCTCTTCCCTCAGGACCTCCGACTGGACTTTTTCTTGCTCGATGAGTTTCTTCGCTCGTCGGAGTCTTCTGTCAAGGGTAGCGCTGACTTTCTCCAACTCCTGATTACGCTTGAGGGCCAATTCTAGCTCGACGTTAGAGGTTTGAGGCACGGGCTCGGTGTCAGGCTGGAGATGACGAGTACGATATTCGTTACTTTGGAGAATTTCCGCCTCTCTTCTAGCAAGCTTATGCTCGACCTCGGCGCGCTTGATAGCCACATTACTTCTGAACGATAGAAGACCATATTGCAGCTTGAAGTGAAGAGCGGACACTCGCGACTCGCGGGCTACGCCAAGGAGCTCCTTGGCAATGGCACGGAGTTTTCTGTCGTCCGCAGCATCAATGTCGTCGGCAGTTGGAAGGTTCTCAGATGCCCCATACGCATCGCAGAGAGTTTCTTCGATATCGGGGAAGGGCGCCAGGTACGAGCTCGACCGAGACCTAGACCTTGATCTTCGAAGCGGTGCTCCGGGGATTTGCGTTGAGGGCGGAGGAGTCATATCTGATGAGGGCAATGAAGGGGGAGAGATACACTTCAGATTGTCGGAATGCGGAGATCGGCTCCTAGCCTCTGCGCTCAAGTCGGGAGATGCGGAGAGAGTTGTACGCTGCACTGGTGTGACCGGGCGGGGAAACTCCACTGGGGGAGCAAGAGAGCCTTGTGATAGCTGAGGCTCGGAGGTCTGCGACATGGCAGCGATATAAGAATGAAGTGGGGAGATGAGTTGTCCGTGTGGGGACTATATCGCAGCGGCTTCGCAATCATTAGTCAAAGATGCGTTGGTTGATTACTTGTCATAAGGCGGTCAAAACATACCACGCCTGAGCAAAGTCCCGTAAGTGAAAGTAGTATAGACTCGGTTGCACCTCAATCGGCGCGGATGTCAAAAGGAATGAATATATCTTCAGACACAGGTACCAATGTCCACAGGACTAGCTGTCCTAGTGTGCGGGACGTCGCACGATGAGAACAGATCAAATGCGCACCACTTGCGACTACCCACTCGATCCAACTGCTTATCGATTAAGAAGGGCGGTATGGACACTTGACGAAGTGGAGGAGTAAGTCTTAAGAGTTGAGCTCTTAGTGAAGGTTGGAGGCCCCGTTGACAGGTATCGCGGGATATGAGCGGGAAGGGCCCACAATATCGAGAGAGCAAGGGGTATAGAAGTATGAAGTTCACACGAGATAGATAGCAATGATGTGAGAAGCAAGGAGGACGGACGACAGAGGGGAGAGGCGGTTTGATGCCTTAAGATAGAGCGGGCGGCGGGAGTTTCGCATTCGGCGGGAGGCTGGGGAGACGGGCCAATCACGGCGCAGAGTGAGCCCAGCCGCGCGCTAAAATGAGACTAGGCCGGATGCGGAGATGGCGGGTTTGCTCCAGGGCATAAACAGTCGTCGAGCTGCCCCGTAACTGAGGCAACGAAGTAGAGCAGCGGAAGCACAGATCGCAGATGGCCCTGCGAGATCGTGATCTCCGGCTGCCAAAATGTCAAGCTACAACAGGATAGTACCCTAAAGCAATTTTCCAATGGCCGCAATGCTCTTCGTGTTATATCCCAACAGTACCTACATGCACTATCATCGCAGATTTGTCTGCGGTCGAGGTTTATATATCAGCCCAGACTTACGGAGTGTGGCGGTTTTGACTGCTGCACCACTTTCTCAATAAAGACTCTGATAATGCAGTACAAGAGCAGACCATTTAACAAGCCATTGTCTGAGGAAACCTCATGTCACTCTGTACTACCTTCTGTTCATGTCCGTAACTTGACTGTACCTGGTTATAGTTAACCAGTTGATGGGGGGGAACTGGTTAGTCAGCCCAAAGATAAACATCCAGACGGCGTGACGATCTATCACACCCATACTAACCGCTTCTAGTCCATGGTCTTGTTCCCAGATTTTCTTTGGGATGCGCCCCTGGAGCGCTTGGAGTCTTCTCCCACTCGATTTTTACCCTGCATCTTTCATTGCATCATAGGCTTTCTGCCCACATTTTCCGCGATTGGCCCCTCTTTCACCCCTCAGCGCGAGCCAGCATGAGACTGTTCTAAGACCTCCCCTGACAGATTTGCCCCCTTCTGGACTGAGACACTAGTGACATTGAAATTCGACGCGACCATGGATCAGCAGCCCAAAACACCCGCTCGTCCCAGCGGTATTCCTCGCTTGGTGTCTAGAATTCCCCTGCCGACGTCAACAAAAACCTCCGGTTCCCTCAAACCTTCTCCCTCCCGCGAGAGACTACGCACCGACCCCGGCTTGAAAGTTGCCAGGCTTCGGCGACCCTCCGAAGAACCAGAGTTCAAGAAACCGCTACCGAAAATAGCACCTTCAAATAAGGTTCAACATAATGGCTATCAGCAAAAGCGAGTTGTCTCAATGACCGGAACGAGTGATGGAGGAGGCTCAGAGAACGAAAGATTGCTGGACGTGGACTACAGCTTTGAACCAGTTGCACCATCGCAGGATGCGGACCGGGGCCGCACACGACCTTCGCTATCAGAAAGAACAATAGAGACACTCGCTCAAATCCCGCCCTCACCTGCATCTTCTAGGAAGCCGTCAAGCATCTTCAATCCTCCCAGCCCGATGCGATCCCCGTCTCGCCCGCCATCGTCTTTGACAAGCTATTCAAGATCGCGCTCCCGATCTTCGACCTCCCGTCAATTAAGTGGCACTGACTTCTTATCTGGCCCTCCGACAAGCATACGACTGCCGTCAAGACCTCGCCCGCCATTAGCTGCCAATGACACCGCTATTGGCAATACCTCTGAGGCGACGGTGGATAGTCCACCAAAGCTAGCGAAACCCATGGCAAGACACAGTGTGTTTGGCGGCATTGGTTCAGCACAAGCCACGCCAGCAAATTCCGCTGAGCCAGACGCAGAGCTTGCACAACCAGCCCTTCAAGTCAAGAAAACACGGAAAGTCCAGCCAAAGGCGTCAAACTCAAGGCTTAACTCAGCGGCACCGAGACCATCCGCAATCCAACCGAGTTCACCCGACGCATCCTCAGATCCGCAACCGGAGCTTGAGACGAAAAAGGCATCTAAATCCTCGAGTGCCCTGAGAGAGAGTATTGCTAAGGCTAAAGCAGCTCGAAAAGCAGCAGCACAAAAAGGGCCCCAGGCTTCGCCTCTTGATGCGTGGGCAGAGGCTGATATCCAAGACCCGTTCAATCAGCGACCCAAGGAATCGAATCATGGCTTACTTCGAAAGAGACTGGAAGCAGGCCGGACCTCAGGTCATCTCAACATTGCAGCCATGTCGTTGACCACTTTCCCTGACGAGGTCCTGACAATGTACGATTTCGACCCCACCGCAACTACCGATTGGTACGAAAGCGTGGATCTGGTCAAACTTATTGCTGCGGATAATGAATTTACCGAACTTCCAGATGCGGCTTTCCCAGATATCGACCCTGAACAAATAAACATGGATGAAGATGAGAAAGGGAATCAGTTTGGGGGTCTGGAGTCCTTAGACCTGCATGGGAATCTCCTAAAGACCCTTCCTATAGGGTTCAGAAGGCTACAGCGCGTTCACACGTTGAATCTCTCGAACAATAAACTAAGTATGGAAAGCTTACAGGTGGTCTTAGAAATGTCGGAACTCCGGGACCTAAAACTTTCGAAGAACTACCTGGAAGGCTCTTTTCTTCAGGACATTGGGCGACTCGGCAAACTCGAGGTTCTTGATCTCCATGAGAACTCCCTCACTGCCCTTCCCGAGACACTTGCAGACTTGTGCTCCCTCCGGGTTTTGAATGTTGGACATAACCAGCTGACCTCCCTGCCATTCGAAACACTATGCAGGCTCCCTCTGAAAGAGATTCTTGCCCCGAAGAACAAGTTGCAGGGTGCTTTGATTCCGGGCTCTGTACACAAGCTTGACGCTTTGCAGAATCTGGACGTTGTCGGTAATGCACTCCAGGGACTTTCTGAGAATGGAAACTTGGAGTTGCCAAATTTGCACACATTAGCGATCAGTATGAATCGCATCAAGAGCTTGCCTGACGTCTCATCATGGCAGTCGCTATTGACTCTGTCCGCAGAAGATAACAGCATATCGGAGCTGCCACTTGGCTTCACCGACTTGAAGAACATCAAGAATGTGGATCTGACAGGGAACGATATCAAGAAGCTAGACGAAAGGATAGGTTCCATGGATAACCTTTTCACGTTCCGGATAGCCAACAACCCTCTTCGGGAGCGCAAGTTTCTCACCATGACCGTGGAGGATATGAAGCGCGATTTGAGAAGCAGATGTGAGCCTGAACCTCAAGAAACAGATGATGAGGAAGGTTCTGTAGCGACGCAATTCACGCTTGCTCCAGAGTCACCAGCTCAATCATCAGGCTGGCAGCTGAAACCGGGTGGCGTACTCGACAAGTCTTACAGTGAATTGCAAGATCTACCTGTTGCAAAACTGGAGAACATCAACCAGAGCGACGTCAAGTATTTGTATTTGCAGCACAATGAGTTGCAAACTTTCCCAGTGCCAGCGCTCAGCATGATTGCCGCCAATCTCACAGACATCGATCTTTCGCACAATCCACTAGATAGCGGAGAGCTATTCAGCTCCTCTGTGGAGCTTCCGAGCCTCCAGACACTCAATCTGAGTGCTGCAGGCTTGACAACTCTTCAGTCACTCATGGACAACTTGAGAGCCCCTTCGCTTACTTTTCTCGATGTGTCGTCAAACGGCCTCTCTGGTCCAGTACCTTCTATTCGGCGAGTGTTTTCCAAAATGACCACATTCCTCGCCGCAGAGAACCAATTCCATAGCTTAGACTTCGAAGCTGCGCAGGGACTCCAAGTGCTCGATGTAGGCAATAACAACATCGGTTCCCTTCAGCCTAAGCTTGGCTTACTGCGTGCCGAGGGTAAGAGTGCCAATTGGGGTGGCGGTTCAGCTTTGAGAAGGTTTGAGGTTGCTGGGAACAGCTTCCGAGTTCCTCGATGGCAGGTTGTCGCCAAGGGAACAGACTCTGTACTTGAATGGCTGAAGGATCGCATACCCGCAGAAGAACTGCAGGAGTATGAATCTGGCGATGAGGATGATTAAGGAAATGCATTGTTGGACTATTGTCTTCAATAATGCAGTCTGAACTGGTAGACTGTCGAGTGTGTATATGATATTCGTTTCTAGGTTTATGTTTTATTCATTTTTCCGGGCCATCAACTTCCGGGTCTTGAATATTATATTCTATTGAAAAAATTTCTTATCAGATGTCATTTATTCACAAGCCTAACTTGACTTGGAATTGTTAGATCCGTCCGTGGACTTGCTGACCTCCTCGATGACCTTGATCCACGTCTTTGACCAAATCGTAAATTTATCCCCAGCGTCTTGCTCGCTGGAGTTCGGCTTCGAGCCCCAAGGAAATGTGATCAACCCAACAGCCTTGAGGGCAGAACTTTTGGCCTTCCCCAGCTGACACGTATACTTGTCAACATCGTCCTCATACAGCGCACCAGCCACCTCATCAACATGGTTCGGAATCTGCTGGAGGCTTTTCACCAGCGCTTCCAGAGTCTTAACTTGTGACGGCACCAACGGCGCAGGCGCCTTCTTCAACCGATTCGAGATAATAGCGGGGTATATCTGGGCGACGGGCTTCAATATCCGAAGGGCGCCCTTCTTACGCGCAAGTTGCGCAGCGCTATCTTCATCGTCGTCCTCTTCAGAATCTCCGCCGTCGCCATTCTTATCAGCAGCCCCCTCATCCCCGAGAAGATCATCATAAAAGTCATCCTCCTCATCCGGATCCCACTGTTCAATTTCATCCACCGCATCCCTCACCAAATCCCTGTACTCCTCTGCCCGCCTCACCACAAACCCAATCACTCCCTTCGTCGCAACATCAACCAACACATCACAAGCATCCCAGACGCGCCCTGCGGCGACCGTAACGGTACCCTTCTCCGCCTGGTCTAGATTCTTCTTGTCGGCCTTCTCCTCGGCTATAACCTGTACCTCTTTCAAGAGCAATGCAGTTTCCTTCAGCGCCGTACCCGCTAATACGCGAATTTCGGTCTGAAATGCCCTTGTGTGCGACTCGGGCGTTATGAGGAGACTGGCTGTGACCAGGGACGGGAGGACGGAGTCATTTAGAGTGGAGAGGACGGTCGTCACTGCGGAGGGCGTAAATGGCGAGGTTATGGCTAGGAGGGAGAGTTTCGTAACGTGAGACTTGAGCGCCGTGGATGATGAGGAGAGGAGGGGAAGGGGGTCGTTGATGTCGTTGTCACTCGGTGCGGGCCTGGGGTTTATTGGGGCGGAGGAGAGAGTAGACTGGAATTGCTCGACGAGGGAGAGGGTCGTTTTCAGGACGATTTCGAGTTTCTTCGACATTGTGAATCGTGGATTTGCCCCCTTGGCGTGGTTGGAGACGAGTGTGGTTAGTTGGCGTCTGCGAAGGCTGCGGACTTGACACAGGAGAAATTTTATGGAAGACTCGGGGCCTGACTGCGGGGCAGGATTAGTTAGGGCTTCTCGGTCGCCCTCAGGTCCATCACCAAATGTAGAACCTGCAAACAAGAAGCCACGAATTTGTCAGTTTCCAAATGCGTCGGTTATATCACGGCACGAGCTCCATGGGAGTCATAGTGCTGTCGTCGGCTAATTCTGACTGTTGGGCGAGGTATGCGTGTAGCGCCATAGAGGTGATTGAGGTATTGCTATCTGCGACATAAGCGCTGGTGCTGGGCGGGGCTCGTTAGAGGCAAATTAACAGAGACTACAAGATGAAATTCGCTATGTTGAGTGTCTTTGTACAAGGAGAGTTGAATCAGGTCAAAGAGTTGGCGTTTTGGCACAGGATCGTTGAGCGTTTGTCAGAGGGAAATGGCAAAGTACTTTCTCCACCCCCATTGCAGCAGGTTTACACCTGACAATATACAATCATCCTTGCTTCCTGCCATCACCACACCTTTTGCTATGTTTTTCGGCATGCTGTTATGCATGGTTGAGTGTGATTTGCAGGTCTGAACGTTGTAATCGTTTAACCATGTCTGAAACAACAGAGTGTGCCAATCTGTCGGGAGAGTCGAGTCAGACACAATTAATTTCTAAAAATGTAGTCTTATGTCTTGTACACAATTGATTGAAGGTTATATTGCGTTAATAATAGTTTCATGTGGCGCGCCCTACCACCGAGCCCTATATTTCCTCATTGGGGAAGATCAGCGCGGCTCTGACAGGCTTCTCCGCGTTCCCGCCAAAAAGTCCAAGCTCGCAACTTGCAACGCGCTTTACCCGTCGTCACCAACCGTTGTTAGAGCACCATCCTTTGACTCATGCTGACCTAGGGCTTATCATCGATAGTTTAGCCTCTCGCTGTACTCACTGAGCCCTAAAAAATGGGGACTACCAAACCGCGCCTGTCCGGGAGGAATTCCGTCGCCCAAGCTCAATCCCTCCCCGACAAGACCTTTATCATCGACAACGGCGCATATACAATGAAAGCAGGCTACGCGCCCGACACCTCACATTCAGATGACAAAGAAAGAGCTCTGTCAGCCTGCACGGCGATACCGAACGCAATTGCCAAAACTCGGGGGAATCGAGTCTACGTCGGCGCCCAGATCGGCGCCAATGTTACAGACTGGAATGAGATGCTGTTCAGACGTCCGGTGGAGAAGGGCTATACTGTGAATTGGGAAGCACAAAAGGAGATCTGGGAGAGCTCGTTCTTTGATGAGAAGACTGTGCGGTCGAAGGAATTGCGCATCACGGACCCGGAGGATGTGACCATTATCTTTGAGGAGGCTCCGAATGCCCTTCCCGCGCTGCAGAAGAATGCGGATGAGATTATTATGGAGGAATGGGGCTTTGGGGGTTATTTGAGATGTGTTGGTACGGCTGGAGATCTCATTTATTGCTGTTGAACGGACTCAGACTAACTGACCATCGTGCTGTGTAGGTCCGTCGTTGAATGCCTGGAACGAAGTTCAATCCTTGTTCGAAGACCCGGTTCTATCGCAGCCTGATTCCACCATCTGGCCAACCGAGTGTCTTCTTGTAGTCGATTCAGGATATTCTCACACCATCGTTACACCGGTATACAAAGGACAGCCTCTCCAGCGCGGTATCCGGAGACTCGATCTTGGCGGGAAGCATTTGACAAACTACCTCAAAGAGCTGGTATCCATGAGGCAGTATAACATGGTGGATGAGACATATATCATGAACGAAGTCAAAGAGTCGGTATGCTTCGTAAGCAATGACTTTAGCGGGGACTTGGAGCGGACGTGGAAAGGGAACCGCAAGCGCGGACAGCCCGACCCTGGGGATGGGGTTGTGGTCGACTACGTCCTGCCAGATCCGAACGGAGGAAAGAGAGGCTTTATGCGGCCCCATGATCCCCTACTAGGTTCCAAGAAGAGAAAGGCCGTTCTCGCCGGCGCCAGCGCGGAGCAGATATCCGAGGATGTCTTGGTCCTGGGTAACGAGCGCTTTACCGTTCCAGAAATTCTTTTTACTCCCAGCGATGTTGGGATGAACTCGGCCGGCATACCGGATATAATTCTTCAGAGTCTCTCGGTGTTGCCCACGGGTATGCACCCAGCCTTTTTAGCCAACGTCCTGGTAGTTGGAGGTAACTCCTTGCTTCCTGGGTTTATGGAACGACTGTGAGAAACTATCTCTTTCGCTTGCTACATGTCTTGCTGACATTTGCAGGGAAACTGAGTTGCGCCAGATCGCTTCGGCAGAATGCGTTGTTAGAGTTCGGCGGCCAAAAGAGTGAGTCGTTCGCTATCTGCTTTTCATATGTACTTGTGCTGATTGTTTGTAAAGCCCCATTCGTTCTGCCTGGCTCGGAGCATCTCGTCTTGCAACAAATAAAGAAGAGCTCAAGCGGATGGCGATCACTCGCCAGGAATATCAGGAAAATGGATCCGCATGGACTGGCCGGAAGTTTTCTGGCGCTCTGTAATAGGCTCAACGTCAATTCCCGACCTGTACTGGCAGGTCAAAACCTTCCAAGCCGGGGCGATGAACTCTATGCCATACTATTAGTTTGCCATATGAAGGTTTACTCTGAGTCATGCTGAGGCGTGGAAATTCCTGCACATGGTTTAACTAGCCAGGAACAAACCTCCGATAGGGCCGAGCCTCGAGCTTGCGTGGCGAGCAGCCCTATAGCCCAACTGCTCATGCACCCTGTGACGGCTCAACCCACTCAGTTCAACTCCTACAAGCACTATACCCAACATTACCAGTTGGCTATAAACTCGACGGCTCATTCTGAGATAACACCTCTTGAAACGGCGCTCACTATGCGGAAAACCCGGTTCATCGAGTTGGATCTTATCTCGCCGGAGAAAAAGATGGAGATGGAGCAAGGGTAAGAATAGCCCGTGTTTCCCCTCGGATCACAAACCTCTTGTGCCTCCTATGGCAAGTCAAACACTAATGTAGCCTAGATCGCTGGCTTGCAAGCCATGTCTCATCTGCTGGGTGCGCATACAACCAGAGAACATGGTCGAATTTGGCTGCAACCACATGAACTGCCGCGAATGCGTCGCTCAGCTATCCCGCTTCAGCTTCCCGCCCTCTTGCTGCGATCGACCCTTACCAGAAGAAGACATCCTTCGATGTATATCAGCAGAGGAAATGGCAACCCTCAAATCAAAGGCCGAAGAGCAAAAGACACCACTCACAAAACGATGGTACTGCCCCGACACATCTTGCGGGAAATGGATCCCTCAGAAGCAGCTTCTCGTCAAGGGCCCAAGATTCATTCCATCTCGAAAATATGCCTGCCCGCACTGTAAGACATCGATCTGTTCTCGATGTCGCGGACATGGTCATGACGGAGCATGTCCGCCTACCGACCCAAACCTCACAAAGGTCCTCGCCATGGCTGATACCGAAAAGTGGAGGAAATGCAACCGCTGTGGCACGCTTACCGAGAAGACGGATGGTAGCTGCAACACCATGTACTGTCGTTGCGGTGCTGCATTCTGGTAAGTTCGACGCTCTTTTTGTTTGGATTCGGCCGGGTTGACTGACTTTCCTCAGTTATATTTGTGGCGGCAATAGGGCAAACGGCCGGTGTGCTTGTTACTGGGCAACATATGTACGGACGGTCAAAACTCGGGCTAAGGATGTCGCTCGGGCTGTTTTGGGGATTACGGAGGTTTAACATCGCGTTTGGAAGAATTGTTGCATTTTCAATGCGTTATTGGTATAATGGTTTTTTTTTGGGGGGGGGGGGGGGCAAATCTAGCCAAATTGCTGCATGGTGCTCAATGGTGTTCTATGGTTAGTATTAGTATTAAGTATGCTGGTTATTTGTCTTGCTACTTGATCTTTGGAACCTTCGGTCAAATGATCTACAAGCAGTCTGTATGTTATCATTATGAGTCTCTTGAAATTTCATGAGTTGTTGCATTCAAGATCCCGTCCTAGTAGTCGTAGAATCCCTTGCCGGACTTCTTACCCAACCAGCCGGCATCAACCATCCTCTTCAACAACCCCGAGGGCCTGTATTTGCTGTCACCGGTCTCTCCATGCAGAACATTCATGATAGCCAGACAAGTATCCAAACCAATAAAGTCAGCCAACGTCAACGGTCCCATAGGCACATTCGTCCCGTTCTTCATAATACTATCGATATCTTCGCGGCCACCAACGCCAGTCTCAAGACAAATAATCGCCTCATTGATATAGGGCATGAGAATGCGGTTCGCAAGGAATCCGGGCGAGTCCGCCGAGACAGCAGCGACCTTGCCCATGCGCTGGACAAACGCAATGGAGGTGTCGATGGTCTCCTTGGACGTTTGCAAACCAGCGATAATCTCGACACCTTTCTGGACGGGCACGGGATTCATGAAGTGCGTTGAGATGACCCGTGAGGGAGCCTGGAGGTCTGTAGGGTCTGTCGTTGTAGCGGCTGCGATCTTGGTGATAGAGATGGACGAGGTGTTTGTGGCGAGGATTGCATGCTTCGGTGCGATCTGAGACAGCTTGGAAAATATGGATGTTTTGAGATCCGGGATCTCGGGGACTGCTTCGATGACGAAGTCTACTGATGATAGGTCGTCGAGCTTTAGGCTGGATGTGATGCGGCCTCGGGCGGCATCTGCTGCCTCTCTTGTGATGCGCTCCTTGGATACATCTTTCTCAAGCAGTTTGTCTGTTGCAAATATGGTTAGACGGGTAAGGGCGAACGGATGGCCGATGGTACGCACCCGCGAACTTCAAGCCCTTGTGTAGGGATGCCTGGGAGTTGTCAACCAGTGTGACGGGGACTTGAGCTTGCTGAGCCGCGACAAGTGCAATTCCAAGCCCCTAGAGTTATCAGTTCAGTTAATGATAGGAAGGTCTGTGTTAACAAACCATCTGTCCGGCGCCAATTACTCCCAGCGTCTTGACCTCGGCAGCATGAACGGCCGGAGACGTGCTAAATGCTCGAGAGCGCATTGGAGCGCCTACACGGCAGAGGACACGGACGGAAGAGAACAGCATCCTGGCAGGAACCACTGACTTGAAGAATGGAACAAAGATAATTGATCTCCTCGCAAAAAGCAAAGAAAGCTCTCGAGACGTGCGCGCAGTCTACAAAACACGGGGAGCTCTCATGTGATTCGACGTCATCGGCTATCCTCGGCTGTCGGTGCTGGAGTTTCTCCGCACCTCCGAACATCCCGCCCGGCCCCGACAACGCGGCAACGCGTGATCAACGCGTGATGATTGGCTCCTTCTCGACGCGGGCTTTATCAATTCCGCGGCGTTCGGATGGTGACGATGAACGGTGAACCATCATAACGGGATACGCACAACGTGCCGTGATGGAGGATGCAGTGCCGCTCAATCAGGCCGTTGAAGTCATCGACCCTGATGTTCGCTCCCACGTCTATGGTCTCGTCACTGCCGTGAGTTTACCCATTTCGCCGCGAGAATTGTTTACCTAGTAGCTGACAGTCAATATAGCTCGGAGGTTTCAATGGCGAAGATACGGATCGATACGTGCTCGGAGACGACGCCTTATCCTGTCTACGAGACATAAAGCGATGGCTAAAACTATACGATGAGAAGTTCAACCGGATGGACGTCGCGCGATGTCTGGGGGAAGCGAACCTGGTCAATGGCGACCTTATTCAGATCCTATCTTTGTGGTGGATGAATGGACAGCAAAGCAAATACATGTCACGTATTGCGCTGGCAATCGGTAAGCGTTGCACATAGTCTACCGGCGAGATCAAGATTATCTGACAGTTTGTAGTGGAATTGCTAGTACCTTTGACATGGCCGCTCGAGATCCACGGGGAGATGACAATCAATCATCACCGCCATATACCCTATCTTCAACAAGCCCAGGTGTCTTATAAACGCGGTATCCTTAACGGTGGTGTTGGCGGCCTAGGCCTACTACGGACAGTCATTCGCATCGGCCTTCCCAGCATGGCGATTTCACGATCAGAACGGACGACTCGAGACGAAGGTATACTCAAGATCATGCTCTACTTTTTGCGAAATATTGCAATGATCTCCGCAAATGCTCGGCTTGCGGCGGAAGGCGAGGAGGAAGAAACCTCTAGGTCGGCGACAATTAATGCGTTCCATGATCAGGATGTCTTTGCTCTCCTGCTCACCATGTGCTCGAACGTCAGTGATGACTTTAATATGCTGGACATCCCCCTTCTGGAAACGTTGTTCTGTATTGTTAAGGGTATCGATGTTGGGAAGCTTTTTATGAGTGATGTTCAGCGAACCGCCAAGCGCACCGATGAACTGAACAACCTGCTGAAGCAAGAGTCGTCCTTACGGAGGGAGTATGCAAAGAATGCACCCACTCGTCATGGCCGATTTGGGACGATGATTTGGGTCAAGCGTGATGATGCAAAGGTGTCAACGGTCTCCGGTCAGGACGTGCTTAAGGATGGACAGACGACCCTATACAAGATGGACCAGTCTAAAAAGTGGAACCGACCTAGGCGAGAACGGAAAGCTCAGGACATGACGGCGAACAATGACTTCAACACGCCAGTCCATATAAGCCAGACTGCGACAAACAACCTGCGAATGTTCGTCGAAGAGTTTTTGGATTCCGGTTTCAACCCTCTCTTCGTGCTGGTCCGTAAGGCTATTGAACGAGAGTCAGTTCGCGTCCTTGATATCAATAAGCGCCACTTTCTCTACACCGTATCCTGGTTCCTTGCTGCAGAACGTGCTCGCCGGGCGCGCCAACGTGAGAAGCATGCCATGAGAGAGAAGCCAGGAAAAGAACTAGAACCGGATAGTTTCGGTCTGGTTGCTGGGGTATTCAACCAAGAAACTTTCGTCTTCTTGAACAAGTCTATGCAGAACAGTCTAGACAATAAGGAGTGGGAAGATCTCAACGCTGCTATGCGGTGTTTCACGCAGGTCCTGCTGACGATCCAGGAAATGGCCCAGTCACCGCTTGAAGATGACCAGGAAATTGCTGAGAACATCCAGAACCGAATCTTCTATGAGGAGACGACCCATGATCGTATAGTTACCATAATTCGTGGTTACACTAACCAGGGATTCGGCTATTTGGACGCTTGTACTGAATTGTCTCATGTGTTTTTGCGGATGTTGGAACGCTACTCCAAGGAAAATGTGGACATGCAAGTCCGATCGCGACGGCGAGCTAGGAAGAAGAAGCGTGATGAACAGCCAAGCAATGAGGCCGATGATGAGGAGCAGGGATCAGAAAATGAAGACTTTGTTGAGGCTGAAAAGATGTCGAGGGAGCGCAAGTTCGACTTCACAAGGCTCGCCGCGAAATTCTGCAACCAGAAATGTGTCGACACCTTTGTGGCCTTTACCAAGTTCTACAAGGAGTTGAACACAGAACAGCTAAAGCGTGCCCATCGTTACTTCTACCGAGTAGCTTTCAAGCAAGAGATGACTGTGCTACTGTTTCGTGTCGACATCCTCAATCTCTTTTACCGCATGATCAAGGGGCCCGGTGCTTTGGATTCCAGCAAACCAATATTTGGGGAATGGGAGGAGCTGGTGCGGCAGATCGTACGCAGGTGCCTAAAGAAACTCGATCAACGGCCTGCCTTAATTACGGAGCTACTGTTCAGCAAAATCAACTCTACCGCATTCTATCTCGAATACGGGTACGAGAAGCAGACAATAGCTCCTAGTAAAAGGGCTCCAGCTGAGCTTGAGGTTGATCCCAAGGCAGGTTCAACCGGGGAAGAGAAGGTCAGCATTGTGGTAGCTGCATTGGTCAAGGATGAGCAAGGTGCGCTGGTCAAGTGGATCAGCGAAGTCTTAGAGTCGGCTGCAGACGAAAGAGAAGCGTGGGAAGCAAACAAACAGAACGAAGATCTTGCGGACCGTAATGGTGCCCCGAGTCCTATAATCGGTATGTGCCCTAGGTCTAACACCAATATCCATATGCTGACCCATTCTAGCCATCAAATCGAAGGATGAATCCTTCAAGCGAGCTATGTTCCTGAACGCCAAGCTCCGACTGCTTATGACGCTACTGAAGTTTGAACGGCTGGGGCAGGAGAATGTGGAAGGTATCTCCTGGGTTGTGCCATCGGAATTCAAAGCAGCTCAATTGCGGGAAACAAAGGCAGTTGTTGATAGAGCGCTGGTTGTTGGAGAAACAGACGGACGTGATTGTCGCGACCTGCTGCGCAAAAAGTATGGCCATGAGCCAAGAGGAGGAGCTGAACAAACAACCCTTGATGTGAACTTCGGATCAGACTCTGAGGGCGAAGATGTTGTGCCAGATGGCCCACTGTTCCAGCCAAATCCCCGGTCGAAAGCCAACGCGCTCGATGACCTGAAAAAGAAGAGGAAGAAGCGGAAAGACAAAGGCGACAAGGAACCAATAGATGAGGAGACATTGGAGGAACGCCGCCAAGCCCGACTAGAGAATACCAGGTCCCGTCTAGCGAAGATCAAGAGTGACCTGTACGTGCATGCCAGTGATGAGGAGAGCGATGAAGATGCGGATCAGGAGTTCTTCCGCCTCGAAGAAGAAAGAGGCAAGCTGCACTCGGAGCGAATCAAGAAAGCCCTGCTTCTTGGGAGAACCGAGGAAGCAAAGAAGAGCAAAAAGAAGCCCGGGAAACGCTTGAACGAATCCGATGCAGTTGACGAGGATGAAACTAGCGGCAAGCGACGGAGACGCAGTCCTGAGGTGGAAGACGATGATATTCTTATGAATGCCACCGGTATACCATCGCGGGCTTCTTCTGAGTCCTCGTCGGATATGGACGAAGTCAATGGCGCGAACAAAGACTCGACCGCCGCAGAAGACAAGCAATACTATGACGATGACCTAGCATTCAGACGAAACCATGAGCAAGAGACGGAACCACATGTCGACGATGAGAGTGATGGCGCCTCTAGCCCTAAAGAGAACGGAGCCACAAACGAGGAAGACGAAGAAGATGCGCCTGTAACTGCGCCGAATCGTAGGCGCATGCGGGCTGGATTTGTCGTCGAGAGCGACTCAGAATAAAGCACGAAATATTGATGATTAGACACGAGGAATTTTGGAGTTTTGGACGGGGCTGAACGTATATGGTATATGGAGGTATAGGACATGCATATCACCATTTTCTTTTCTTATGACTCAATTGAGCCTTCAGCACTGATGACTCAGTCCACGCGGGGAACTTGGCTCTTCGTGTAGTATTTAAAATCTGACATTCTCCAAGTTCGTCGAGGGAAAGTCTTCTCAAACACATTCTTCCATCACCATGGCCACCCACCTCAACTTCGTCACGCTGGACGTGTTCACTACAACACCATATACGGGCAACCCCCTCGCTGTAGTCTTCACACCACCATCCTCTCGACTCTCCCAAACCCAAAAACAAACCATTGCCCGCGAATTCAATTTCTCCGAGACAATCTTCGTCCACCCCAGAATTTCCACCAGTCCCAACTCCCGCAAGGTCGACATCTTCACCACAACCGCCGAGCTCCCATTCGCAGGCCACCCAACCATCGGCGCAGCTTCATGGTTCCTGCACCACGCCCCGGACAGCGATAACCCGGTCACAAGTCTGGACCTCAAAGCAGGGACCTTCCCCATTAATGGCGCCAGGGGTCTCGTCTCCACACAAGTCGCGCATAACGTGCGAATCCATGACAACCAGTACCCGCTCACAGAAGCTCTGCGGCTCTATCCCTCTCTGGAACCATACCTAACTCAGTGCTCGCTGATCCTCTTCTCCGTCGTGAACGGCATGAGCCAGCTCCTCGTTGAATTACCTTCTCTTGAAGCCCTAAGCGCCGTAACGACCGCGTGCGGCGGGAAGAGAGCCGATCCCTCGTTTCTAGACGCCGGGTGGAGAGGCGGGGGGTTCGCGACGTATTTCTACGTCAAGGATGTGGCAGATGCAAAGCTGGGGAAGCGAGTTATCCGGACGCGGGCGATTATAGGGACCCTTGAGGACCCGGCGACGGGGAGCGCGGCGAGTGGGCTTGCGGCTTTTTTGTCGTTGAGGGAGGGGAGGGCTGGGGAGTTTGTGTATGATGTTGTGCAGGGGCTTGAGATGGGGAGGAGGAGTGAGATTGGGGTTGAGGTTACTGTTAGAGAGGCCGGGAGGATTGAGAGCCTTACGCTGAGTGGGAGTGCTGTTAAGGTGTCTGAGGGCAGCATTGTTGTTCCCCAGGACTGATAGAGTGAATGTTATAGTGAATGGTGCAGTGAATGTACTCAGGCTGCATTTGGTGTCCACAATATGCTTACTGTCCATGCTGCTCTCGTATTATTTAGCAATACCAATGCCATTGTTGATTGTCTTGACTCGTCCATTTCTCGAGCATTTGTCGGGTTTCGCCTTGGGAGAGTGACCATGGCCGAGAAGCAACACCGCAACCACATCCTCATCCGGCTACAACACTTCACGCACAGCCTTAAATGCAATTCCCCCACCTCCTTACCCGACGCAACCATGCAGAATAGGTCAGCTTCAATGCCAATTAGGCAAGACACTGCATCGTCCAGCTACAAAAGCGCGTCTCGTCCTTCAACCCGAAACATTTCAGCTCCCCGGCGTCTTTCTCTATACAATCACACACCCTTCAGCACAGACCATAGCCAGGACGGGTACGAGCATGACAATAATGACGAGTATGAGGACAAGCACTTCGAGGACAGCAACTCCGAGCCGCGTGTAACGAAGACCGTCCGAATCCGACGCTTGGCTTCTCGCCTCAACCCTCTGCCGCGCACCCAGACCGCCACAGGACACAATCGCAGATCCATATTCATCTCCTCCAGACTCCCTACCCCGACAGAACCGCCAAAGGATGACCTGTGCTCGCACTCAATGTATCAGAGAGAAGGAAGGAGGAGCGTGCTGTCGCCTCTACGTCACTGGGACATGTCTGCATTCAAGACCAGGAGACCTGCAACGCAAGCAGCAGAAGCAAATACCGGTACTTCTCAGCACTTAAACCGCCCGATTGTTGTTATAAAGAGGTCTTCAGTACAATGCACTGGTGGCAGTGACACGGCTGCAAGGGAGATCAAGGCACCGGCGCCCATTGGGAAAGAGCGATCTGGTAGTATTGACAACTGCAACAAGAAAAGCCAGCTCCAGCCAGCTCGCTTTTATCAAAACCTCAACAGACTCTCTTCTCTTCCTTCTGCATCCGCAGAGACGGCGCGGAACACAATGGCTTCTCCTAGGCGCATCCGATTGACCAGAGGTTTTGAGGACCTAAAAACGCAAGAGTCCCAACGGACGAAGCTGCCCATACCCAAACATAATTTGAGCCCTAGCCCAATGATACCAACGACTCACAAGGTGTACCTGCAAACGCCGTCGCATGACTATGCGAAAGAGAATGACACTCCATATCTTCAATCGACCGTATTCCCTCAAACTTATTCGCGCATGGACACGAGCACATCAAAAGGCGCAAATAGCCCGGGGTCCAAACTCCCCCGTGCGAGCCCTACAACGCGGCGCAAGTCTCAGGTTGATAAGATGGTACCAACACCACTCCCACCAAAAAACCCTTGTCACACTGTGCACATCTCAGACCAGGTTTTGTCGGGAGTATCAAACCGCAAAAGCAGACCTGTACTAACGCCGCATCTTGCTTTCCGGTCACAGATCGAAACAGCCATGCCGCAGGGATATTGGCTTGGTCGATTGATGACACTCACGAATGCGTTTCACTACGAGGACTCCTTTAATGAGCCGGATATTGCGACGGGATTCGAGATGCCCTCGAGCTACTCGCGGCCGTTCCAAGGTTCGAACGATGGTGATCTCGCTGGGTATCGCGTAAAGCGGGCGTTTATGGTGCTGGAGAACCTCTGCGTGACTGAGGAGGCTAGTGCGAGCTTGCGAGGATTTCGGGACGCATACAGTCGCCGGTTTGGGGATCGGTGGATGGATTGACGAGTTCAAAAAAAAAAAAAAAAAACATTTTCGATGTGAAACCTGCTATTGAAATGCTGATTCATTGCTGATACTGAATGCTCATGTGCATGCTGTGTCATAATACCGCCTCATAGACTCCATGCAACGCCAGCCCTAATAAATAATACAATGACAGATGAAATCCCAGAGACAAACCACTCCCAGCTCCATGACCATAACCCTAGCAATTAAGCCCGACTCGTGAAATCCGTCTCCAGAGTAGACTCAACGGCAGCAGCCTTCTCGCATGTACAAGAAGCTAAAACAAGTCAGCAACTGCACCCACAATAAAAAGACCAAAGAGAAAGATCAAGACAAGACATACCCTCAGCCCTCTTCCCACAAGGACAAGCACTCCCACTCACAGGCTGATTCTCACTCGCAGCCCGCTCACACGTACACTCGCCAGCTGGACGCGCACCTGCAGATACATAAACCATCAGCACAGCCCATCCAATCCAATCTCAATCATAAGTTCACGTACGGCACGAACACCTAGCACCGGCAGTCGAGTTCTCAGTCGCGCCTTTGTTGCACGAGCAATGCAGGGCGGACTCCTTCCCGCAGGAGCACTTTGCTTGTGCGGCGCAGATGCATCCGCCTGAGGGGTTGCTCTTGCAGCAGGTTGAGGGGGGGTGGACCATTTTGATTAAGTGGTTTGGATGGAAGTGTTGTTGTGGTATAGATAAGTAGAGACGAATGACGTCAGGTGACTTGTTTCGATTGTTTCGAGAAGGTCGAGCTGAACTTGGTACTTCAAGAAATGGTGGTTGTTCTGTTGAGATTCTTAGAACAATGGAATATAAGAGAAATAATTCGTAGATCTTGATGAAAAGCAAGCACCAAAGACCGGGCGATATCTCGACTTTATAGAAAGGCAGGACTTCATCTGCCTCGTCAGGTGGTTGCCATGCTGAGAAACCCGGCGGCGCTGATTGGTTGAGAGTCGACAGCGTCCAGGGCCCGGAAAGATTTCGATCAAGCCTGATTGGACGGGGAGATATACTTCTTTGCAGCGTGGAAATGGATTCCTGACTAATATGAGTAATTCCTGTTCGTGCATTGGACAGGTTGGTCTTCGCTTTTGAGTATTTGCTTTTTCTGACAGCTGATTGATCGGCTAGTCTGCAGAGTGTGAAATGCTTGGTGGCAAGATGGTTTCAAGTTTCATGGGCCGTGTCGTGGCATGGTCCAACTGTTCGAGGGAAATTCTGCTGCAGATAACATTTAACATTATTCAAGTCGAAGTGGATAGATCTTCTTAACACAAAGCCAGTGCGATATAGAAACACAAACAAATAAATCAAGCAAATCACGCTGGATCCAAACTCCAATGATTTTCCGCCTTACAAGCAAGCAAAAGTATCCAATAAAACAAGCGAGAAGAAAAATATCAGCTATATCCAATCAGCAACGTATGTACTGGTGAGAGGTTCGAAGTTCTTTCGAAGATTAGACTGGTCGGACGTTGTCTTGTCCGCATTACGATTATCTGCAATCGCTGTCGAAGTATTGCAGGACGGTCGAGTTGTTGAGAACGAATGTGAGGGTCGAGATTATAGGTAGTTCGCATATTCGTAGCCCTGGCTGTACTTCGCCATGACATGCGGGGAGTTGTTCATCCTTTCGTCGGGAGAACTGCTAACAGCAACGTGTCCGGTCTCGGAGGGAAAGGTGGCTGGTAGACTCAAGCTCGAAGCGTTGGCCTGGGTGAAGGGGATCCCAGGGCTCATACTGTATGGGTGATGTTCGTAGGAATAAGGGCGGTATTCGGACGCCTCTGAGACGGGGAGGTGGTGTAGGGTGGGCATTGTTCGGCTAGGCTGCATGTGCGAGCTCATCTCCATTCCGCTGTAGGCTTTCGGAGCAGGCATCGAGAGGGTGGACTGATAATTGTGGATTTGCGGACCTATGATGAAGTCAATGGGTCAGCGTCGCCAAAAATTGAAACATCCGCTGCAGACTTACTGGCATTGTCCATTCCGTATGGCATCTGCGATTCTGGCTGACCATTTGGTGAGACAGAACCCTCAAGTGGGCGATGTTGATCATAACCAGCCATCATACCGTTCCCAGGACGGTTCATGACATAGTCCATTGGTCGGCGATATTGCATCCCGGCGTGACCCATGGCGTCGCCCGGTCTCGTGAATCGACTAGGGAACTGAAGGCCCGTGTTGAAGGAAGATTCGGAAAAGCTGCTCGATCGTGGAAAAGGGAAGGCACGGTTGCTCCTCAAATCTGGAACCGTTGCTGCTGCGCCGCGGTTCTGATAACTCTCGAAGCCTCTATCTGACGAGTTGGTAGGGTAGCCAGGGCCGTTGGTCGAGGCGGAGCTCAACGGAGATATACCGTATTCGTCGTCATTCAAGCGAGGTAACCCTTCGGTAAGGAGTCCCTATACATTCAACTGTTAGCCCAGTAGGACAGAGAACAAGAAATGCATAGCTTACCGACTCAGAAGGACCCCTACTTCCGAATGGGGTCCGTAAGACCTGAGTAGTGTCAAAGTCATCGGGAAGCGCTCGAGACTTCAACATACGCTCCCGGTCGTTGCTCGTAAGTCGCTTGAGCTTTGCGCGTCTGATAGGGTGTTAGAAACACATCATCCATCCCCATCCTAAAATCCAAATACCTGTTCTGAAACCAGACCTGGACCTGACGTGGTGTGAGTCCAGGGATCTCCCTTGATAATCGCTCTCGGTGTGCGGCATCAGGGTGTGCCTGTCGAGTAAACTCGCTCATCAAAAAGCGTGTTTGGTTATGGGTAAGGCTTCGAACGGTCAGCAATGGCTCGAGCAATGACTCGAAATCTCTTACCGGAACCGCTTCATTTTCTTCTTGTCAATTTTAGCGTCAAGCGATGACTTCTTCTCGTCGGCGACTGATGATCCCGCCGCATCGTCGTCGGACGAGCCTCCATTGATTTCGCTGTGATCCTTATCATCCTCTTGCATCTCGTCGGGAACTTCAGGCTTGACGTTGTATAGGAGTTCGCTAGTCGTTTGATGATCTTCCGTTCCTGGAATATCGGCGTTGACGCTGTCGACCTCAGACCTCCCCAATGCATTGCCATGTGCATTGGGTTCCTGACCTTCCACCGCGTCCAACGTCGCCTCCTTCCCTGAGTACTGTATTGTGTTGGAAGACCGTCCAGAAGGCTGGGTGTGCAAGGCATTCTCAGCCTTGACGGCAGCAGGTTGCATTTCCACGGGGGAGGCTCTATTCGATCCACCTACTGTCCCTCCGACTGCGGATAGAGTCGATAAGTTCACTCTCGACTTTGATGAGGCTTGCTCGCTGTTCCAGGAGACTGAAGCCCAGGAGTTCGTGATTGCAGGCGAATGAACAGTAGCTGGTGACGGCACCGTTGGAACCCAGGCACAGGGGCCACTGACTGACATGGTCGTAGTTCCTTTCCCTGCCTATTCCATGTAGTTTTGGCAGGAACGAATTCGACGTAGACGTAGGGGGTCGGTTGAGACGCAGTCCACAAGGTATCACAGGTACTGGTGATGCGTCACTGAACAAATGATGAACTGGACAGATTTGTCACAACCCTTAAGCAAGGGTCGGATGTCCCAAAATTGCAACAGGGGTGGTGATAAGAAGTAAAGTAAACAACAAGTTCGTCGCCTGTCGTTCTTAGAAAGACTTCAGACTGTCATCGGGATTCGCAACTAACAAATGGAAAATGGTCTAACTGCCTGGTCGTTTCCTATAAAAATATGAAAGGGTAATCTTAGTCGCAACTTAGATCACCACAAGGCAGCGGCAAGCAATAAACGTTGATTCCACAGTTGGGTCCTGAATGTGGCCACAGCACTCCAGCCTCCCGGCGCCTGGGGTGGGAGATGGGAGGAGCAGAGATTAAACAGTGCTTAGCCAAGCGGGTCAGGACAAAGAGATCAAGGTATTACTGAAATTTCAGAAACAAGGCCAGGAAGACCGGCGCTTAGGTCCAGGACTGTGGTCGAAGTCCGAGAGTAATGATCCACAGGATCTGTCACTTGTGCCACTGATGGAGAGGGGAATTCCAGGAGTGAGGGGTGGCAACTGGTCAAGGAGGGTTTCCTTCGGCTGATGACAGGCTGACACGCCTAAAGACGAATGACAAGCAGAGCCTAATGCAGGAGGCAGCTCAAGGGAAACCGGCACCTCGAGGAAAACGTTCGGAGACAGATATCGCACGCCAAGCTACAGGTATGAGCCATGCTCCTAGAGGTATCAGAATGTGTCTGCGGGACTTACAGGGCTAATCGGGACAAAGGGTCACAGAAAGGTGGGTATTTGGAGACGTTGGCTGGGGATTTTGAACAAAATTTCAGTTGTAGGAGAGGGATGCGGCGATAGTCTATTCAGCGGAGCTACTACTCAGAGTAGAATCTGACAATAATGATGGTGATATAAAGGTTCGTTGCAAGATGTTTTGGATTGAAAAGACGTTGGCGCTATCTGGGGTTCGACTCAGTTCGAGGCAACGTCGTACCAATGGCCAATTAAAGAAGACAGCCTCAGAAAATAGGGAAAGATTGTACGGGAGTAGTGGGATGTTGAGCAAAGTCAAAATAAAAGTCGAATGCAATAAGGTGATGGCGAGGACGACCATGCGCAAGAGTCTTGACAAAAGCAAGAGTGGCAAGCAGACAAACTCGGCCAGCTCTAGACTTGGGGAGCGGTACCTAGCCCTGTGGAAAAAGACGGAGAGAGGGTGCGTGGTATCTAGGCGATCGAAGATTGACTTTCACGAATGGGCTATTGCTATCGTTGTCGATTTGAGACAGCGATGGTGCACCGAGGTATGGTTGGTATGGACCGAGCAATGAGAAGAACGAAACTACCCATGCTGATTCAATTTCCACACCATCACACAGTATAGACACTGGCCGCAATGAGCCGCCGTTTGCGATAGTTTATCGATAGGGACAGCCCGTCGAGAGACCAAAGCTGTTTGGCAGCCTGAGGGCGTGGAACGAGGACGCCAAACCGGGATGATTCCTGATTCACAGTGCATCCACCATCCATTTCATAGTGGCGGGTCACTGGGGAGTCCGGGACAGTCTTAGACTCAACCCCACTGACCGGTTTGTACGCCAATTACCCGTTGCCAGAGGGGTAAAAAACGGACCCTTACTCTTGATGCCTGGTCTGTCGGAGCCGGGCCCGACTCAGGCAGCATGACGGTGATTAGTCGGTCAGACTGTCAGACTGTTGTTTGTCCTTCCGACGAAGGTGATGGATGGCAGGCACGCCGCAGGCCATGTGGAAGACGTTCCGGGAGGTGCAAGGCCAGTAGACTAGGGGTGGTGCTTTGGTCTGGAATCCACCAAACACAGCGCCTGGATCGAAACAAGAGGCCCTAACGTCGAAGCCCTGCTAGCGCGCCGCCCTGCCCGCAATCAGCCAGCCAAGACACGCCGTCCCGAGGTGACGTGAAGGTGGACGACACGAGGAAGCAGTGGAACCTTGTTGTCTCCTCCCACGCGGAAATGCGTGATCCATCCCGGAAGAACGAGGGGCTGGCAGTAGTGGCAGCAGAGTTGGCGAAGATCATGAGTCTGACTCCTCTTGCCATCCGCGTATTTGTTTCTGATTTGTTTGATGATTCAGGAACAGGACGGGTCCTGGAGGATCTAGAGACTATAGTCGAAGTCATCCAGGGCCGTGGAACAGGAAGCCGGAGAAGGGAAGGAAGAACAAATTCCACCAGATGGAGTCGGAGGAGGCCTGACCCCCTTGCCGCGTTGGGCTTAATGCGTTGCATTTTACCGAGCCTCCTATTTGTGCTCTGTACTATGAGTACTACTAGTAGACTCCTCACCCCGTGCTGAATACGGGAAATGATGGAATCGCGATGGATCACCAGAATCGACTCGAGTCAATTGGCTATGATAGCATCCGTCGACCCCGATACCCTTGGATAGTCAATTTCCAAGCAAACGCTGGGAGAATCCAGTTAGGCAGTAGACTAGAACGGACACTGGGCCGAGACTGTCCGAGGGCGCTAAAATCGTGTGCTTGTCAACGGCTTTGACGCTTCGAGTCTCCACCGGTTGTTTTGCAGACGGGGCGACCAGGAGAACAACCTCCACAGAGCGAGCCTGCATGAAACGTTGTTGTCGCAGACGAGGCTAAAAGGGAACAGAGAACGGGAAGTGAATGTGACCATCTGCCGAAAGCGACCAGATGAGGACTGAAGAAGACAGTGAGGTTTGTCTGAGGCCCAGTTCGGGGTGAAGACAAGAATTCTGTGTTTTAGTCTAGAAGGCCGATAGTGGGACATGAGTCGTAGTGGGTCACTTGATAGACAGCCAGCGTCTGAGGTGAGCTCGGTTAGAGCAGGATTTGCCAGGCGGATGGAGTCCTCTGCCCGCGAGGTACGTAGCTGCTCGGAACTATTGTTCCAGGGCTGTCGCTCGCGCTTCAGGCTCAGCTCGCCATGACCATGCTCCATAAGTTCGTACCAGTCTCTGCTGCCAATTATGCCGCCGAATATTGAAACAGGGATAGAGAAAGGAAGAAACGCGATGTCTACTTCGTAGATCCTCTACTCAACGCAATCGGCCAAAATTCGATGCTCCCAAAGTAGAGAGAAGGACGTCAGAAGAGGACCCGGAGTATCCAGGAACGAGGTTCATACGAACTCCACGGAGTAATCCCGTGGAACACGATAGAAGCGCCGGAACTTCTAAACGCTTCACGATCCTGGCTTCTTCGGAGAATTGCTGGCCAGTGGTGAGACTCGTGCCCCTTGCTAGTCCAGAAAAGATGCGAAAGACTGAGGGTCATCTTTAGGCTGAAGCTGGCGGTGATCTCGCAGCCTGGGTTTCTTACCTGGATGGGAAAGGTTCCAGGCGAAATCTCGGAGTCGTCGAATCTGACGGGAGATGCCGACTGACTGCACTTCGCCGACATCTACTCCGTACTGATATCCCATAGAGTGCGTGTGTATACTTGGTATCTTTGAACAGCGAGCGGGTACTTTGGTAGCAGGATTCCAGGAGGCTTCCATTTGAAGATGACTGGGCCGAAGGTGGGGAAACAGGGACTGAGGGACTTCGTAAGCCCCTAGCCTGAAGAGCCCAAGTGCAAAGACTATGGCCTGATCGCGTCAAAGCTTCCTTCAGGTGCGAAGAGGACATCGACGATGATCCTGGATCGCAGTGGCATCGTGTGGCAACGGTGCGGGGAAGAAGATCACAGGCGAATCCACGATGAAAGAAGCGACCACTCATGGCCATTCGGTGCAATCTTGATCAAGGCTTCGCGCCGTGTCTAGATGGAGAACATATCTCCTTCATTTTAGCCTTCCACTGACTGAGCCCAGCCTGAGTCAAAGTGTCAAAGCTCCTTCGGACAGCATACGAATGCTCAGTTCCTCAGCTGTTTGGTCTGTGCGGGTCATCGGCCATGGTGAAACGCCACAAGCATGGCATGCTCCATCCAGACTCCAGAGCGGTGCCTTATCTTGCGTTCAACCGAGACACGCCGAGATTTGAGCGGCGGAACGTAGTAGCTCCATCGACATCCGGGCAATCTGATACCTTGAGTAGCAGCCAGCTAAAGATCGGTTTACCCTCTAAACTTTGCAAGCTCACCCTCTTCTGAGGGTGTTCAAAATACTGAGACCCTCCTACTGAGACTTAAAGAGACCGTAGCTGGTAGTGTCCGTATCCTACGGGTAGGGCTCGGGCCTAATTTTACCGTGAAACATGACAGGCGCCCTTTAATCTCGCCTCCGAAACCTCAGTCTTCAGCATCTCCATTCCTCCGAATTCCAAACGCCTGGGAAAGGCCATGCTTCCCCCACGTTGCTGTCACGCTGTCATCACTCAGCTTGAGCCTGTCAGGTTGTCAGGTTGTCAAGTCGTCAGGCTGGATTGTTTCGACTAGATTGAAGTTTATGCAAGCTGTTCTTCAGATCACACAAGGTGAGGTCCGGGCTTCTAATTAATGCAGGTACTTTGCAGGTAGTACGTGGTAGGTGATACTTGTTGATCATTGATAGCTGCTAACGTGCGCAGAGTTTTTCTGCCGAGAGAGATCTGTGTAGACGAACTCAAAGGATTGATTGAAGGATTCTCTTGATGGCCCTAATTGCCACATATCTTCTAAAAGGCCTCGATCGCTCCCGTACAGATGTCCTATTGTTCATTTGATCAAAGGACCTGGGCGGGTGCCGTGTGAGAACTTTGCGGTGAGAGGCGGGCTAGGTTAGCCAAGGATTTGATAATTACCGTTCCACCTCCATTGCCAACCATTAGCCAGCCGCCCATGGGTTGCATCAGATATGCAAATAGCTGCCAAACACCAGGCATCATGCACAAGACTTGATACAAATAGTCAAGCTATAGAGATATTCATGCAGAAAGTGATGACAGTTGGGCAATCGTTTGGCTGCAGGTCGGGACATGAATAGTTTCTCCGCAACAGTATCGTATAGTGTCAACCTATTGGCCGGCGAAGATGACCTTGTCGAAGATTGCAGGACCCTGATCACATCCTACCCGATGTCCACATCTGCTTGAGCACCGACTCCGCAGACTTCTCCTCTGATTATTCATCTCGCCCTAGCTGCAGCCAGAGGGGTCAAGATGCATATATAGTTCGCACCATACAGGTGATCGGCGAAGTGAGCGCCACCAAGGCCAATCGAAGCGTTTTCCCTTCAAATTCACTGCAATCAAGACGACTGTGCTTCTTCAGGAACCTGGTGCATAAGTAGTCATTACGTCGTGCGGGTCAGCTGCCTTTGTCTCAGCAACAACGGCGGGATTTCCTGTTTCGGTGTCCATCTCCTGGTCTTGCGACGGCTCATTTGGTTGGCCCTCCTCCTTGGAAGGCTTCGTTGTGGGCTCCTGTGGTGTACTTGTGGCGGCTTGTGTCGTGCTTTCAGCGGGTTGTGGAGCCTCAAAAAGGGTTTTGAGGTTCTTGCCGTCATCAATATTGTCGAAAGCTGCAAATTTGCTTTTTGCAGAAAGCCGCAACATCAGCCAAGTTTTGCTTGCTTTTGATTGAACCGCAGTATCTTTATCTTCCTTCGTTTGTGCTGTATTGATGTCGAATTCGATGTCCTCGATAACTCCCATCAAGGATTCAGATGTTGGAGCGTTGAACCTAAACTCATGTCAGAACTTCTTGCCGGCTGTTGTGATGATGATGCTAGACATTAGTTACCTTTCCGGCTCTTTGAGTCTTTCACCTCCAGATAATGATTCACTCTCTGAAAGAAACTTGAGATTAAGAGATCCCATAGGAGAAGCCCGGAGGCGCTTGTTGGCATATGTCTTGGCAGCCTTGTCACGAGCACCAAGATATTCATCCACCGAAACCGCAGGTTTCTCAATTGGAGGACATCCTTCCGCCTTCCAGCGTACCCAATTCTTATCCCGCGACAAAACAGTATCCACCATTCGATAGTAGAACTTTCCCCCGGCACCTTCCTGAAGATATCCTTCAATTGCTTTTCTCATCTTTACTGCCCATTGTGCCTAGTGCTGTTAGTCAAATCAATCAAGCTCCGCCAAAAGCGCCTTACATCTTCATCATTTAAGACAAACCCGTATAGTACGGATTTGTTAGTCAGATCTGCCAGCTTCGCTTTCGACTTGGACGTGAGGGAGAGCATGAAGTCTAGAAGGATCAAGGCTTGAACCAGAACATGTCGCCTGAAAGCTGTATCGTTGACCTGAACTTCAGGTCAGAGTTTCATATGTTGGTGAGACTTTCGAGAACATACCTCGAGATCGAAAAGCTCTCGACTGGTCAAATATTTCGGGTTGAAGCTGCTTGCAATTTCCGGTCCATCTGCAGTCCGTTTCCGTTTGGTTGATTTCCGAATCTCCTCTTGCATTTTGCTATTGGAAGTTTCAAGCTCGGTATTGACCGCTTTGAATGCAGAAAGTGTGGATTCAAGCCCCGTTTTGAACGTTGCGAAGTGCTGAGGATCGAAGACTTTGGTCGGCGCAGAAAAATAAGCTTGCAGCCCCCAGAATATAGGGTAAAGGACATCTAGATCGAGCGACCGTTCCCCGGTCTTATCTACAGGCTGAGAAACGGCCACTTTGGGAGCCTTGGCGGTGTCATGCGGAGGCAGTTTGTCGTCTTTTTCAGCAACGGCTTGTGTTTCGGTTTCTTGTTCCTTGGTGTCCGCCGCTGCTGGTGCTTCTTTAACATCCGACATTTCCACATCCATCCCATCCGTCTCATCAGTGCGAGCTTGCGCAATAGCATCAAAAGTAGTCACATTCTCGGTATGATATTCGCCGCGGAGATTTACCGCACTTTTGTCGCCAAGAGGAAAGCTCTGGAAAAGGAAGATGAACACACGTCCGCAAAAGACTGTATCTTCCGCGCGCGATAAACGCCGTAGCAGCTCATTGCAAGATCTCAGGATGATCAGGTTCTTTTGTTTGAAATGTTTCTTCACATGCGTCAGCAGCTTTGCTAACATACGTAATCCGAGAGGAATGTACCTTCGTGTTCCGCTTCCGTCGAGATTCTAGGTAATCAAAAACTTTGCGACAGCCTTCAATCGTCTGGCTGTCTAGTAGTTCTTCAATCAGCCAGAATATGAGACCCGGCTCACATTGTTCTAGATGGCGTTAGGGCGTCTTTCAAATCGGGCGAAGGCGAGGACGAACCGTTATCGGAGAACACAGATATGATGTCGAGTAGATTCCATACCCGGACAAATTCAGGGTTGTCGATAGCTGTGGTTGCCTGGTGTGACCGTAGTGTTAGCGATTGGTTCGGAAGCCGAAATGCAATAGAAGACATACAAGGAGGCTATAGAACCTTTCCCTGAAAGCAACTTCCACGGCGGCATATTGAGTTTGCTGGCCCAATTGCTTAGATATCTGCTCATCCTCTCCTTGGACAAGCCAGAAGGCCTCCCCAAGTTGCGTTTCCGTCAAAGGAGGCTCAATCTCTTTTCCTGGTTTGGCCTGTTCTGCTTTCGCTAGAAGGGAGTCGATCAGTCTTCTGTAGATACCGACGACGTCAACATCTGCGTTCGCCATTTTCCGGAACTGGCGACAGTAGTTGTCGCTGATGTAACTGTACAGTACTTGGAGGCGAAGCCGTGAAGGAGCAAAAGGACCTCAGCCCGTTGCTGCGGCTCTGCATGCCTGACTGGCGTCCACCAATGATTGGCTGCCCTAAGCGCGCGATTAAATCTCCCCCCCATCCGCGCAGTCAGGCACGGAAGAAGAACCACTCGCGCAAATCCATATATCGGGCCCGCGCTAGGAGAGCTTTTGGATCATGGGCAGTTCCAACGTTGAGGAATGGGTCTCCAGACACAACATGCCATGGCGCCCGGTCTTGATTCCAGACCGACCGTGGAGGACTTTCGCGACGACAGCCCTTGGGTACGACTCGCCAAGACGCATTGGCTCGACACTGCGAATGTCCGCAAAGTGAAGCATGATGTGATCAAAAAGGAACTATGGGATCCGCTCGAAGCTGAGGGCTTCAGTTTTCGCTCGCTTCTTACATTGGAAAACCTGAACGTCCTCGAGAAGTGCGCGCTGTTTGTTCCCGGTCAGCCCTTCGCAAGCTTGCTAAATTCCAAACAGGTTTCTCTGGCCGACGTATACCGAAGACGCCTCCAACTATCACGTCCTGTCGGTAGCACTGTTTGTGAGCGTGAAACATAGAGAGCACTTGCCTATATGGGGTAAGGATTTTTTTCTCTAGGTATTCCAGTGCAAAGACTGACAAATATCAGAGATCTTCTCAGACCGTTCCGATGACTTCTCCAATCTTTTCCACCGGATCCTTTCAATGAGTATCGACCAATCGCTCCCCGCGTTCTCCAGCCTTTCCATACTGTCGTTCATGATTAGTGCTTTTCAATCGCTTGAAAATGCTACCATCCGAAAGGAATGCGCTCCCCTCGTTTCGATATCTGTCTGGCATAATATTCACAGTGAAGAAGCAAGAGAACGAGCTCTCGGGAAGGCTCCAAACCTGAAGAAGGCATGGAGGGCATCCGCGAAGCGCTACGATGCCGGAGACGAAGCGACCAAGGCCAAGATGCGATTCGAGCGGTCATGGCTGTACACAATGCTTCTGGATTTCCTCCAAAGATTGAACGGAGCCGAGAAGGACCAGGCGGATAACTTGCGATACTGCGAGCGGTTTCTTGAGTTTCTCGTGGATCTAGAGAGCCAACTGCCGACCAGACGATACGTTAACACCTTACTGAAAGACCTCCACCTCCTGCCCGTCATGCGCCTGTCCAAACTGTATCGTTCAACAGAGAATGCGCTTTTCCGCGATTTCTATAATCTCCTCAAACATTTTGCCGCATTCGCGATCAATGATTATACTGGAGAGGCACTGTCGTCGCAAGCGGTATACGATGCCCACTGCCATGATATGGCACAGCTACAGAGGACATCCATGAAACATTTCAAGCATAAATTGACTATTTTGGCTCTATCAAACTACGGCTCTATTGAACAGCGCTCTGAACTAGAAGGTCAATTGAGCTCTCTAGATGATTCAGAGCTTCAAAGTTTATGCTCGCGTCTTGGTTTCCGCACGAGCTATCCCAAGCAAGCGAATGTCGCATCCGATCGTGATCTCTACCTGGAGGTTCTTCTGTCTCACTATGAGCGGCAAACCTCTTTTCAAGAAGCCGCATCCAACCTTAGCGTCGTCCCAACGGAAGAAAGTCTATATGATCCATCGTTACTCCGAAATGAGACTTATGATGGGTCCAGGCCACTTGCTATTCCCAAACTGAACCTTCAATATCTCAGCCTCGGCGATTTCCTCTGGCGGTCATTCTTATTATACCGCGCAGAAGCTTTTTTCCAGATCCGCAAAGACATGGAATCGATCCTTAAGCGAATGCAACCTCGATCAAGCCAAGATGGACGAACGTTGACCTTCGATGGGTTCTCCCGTATGGCTATACCGATCTCAAAACCTGCCATCATCGAAGTCGCACCGCCAAAAGTCGGGTCTATCAAACCCGCGTTTGTGCGGGCCGAGATTACCATTGAAGTCGGCAGGTTGGCAGACCACATCCGCACGGAATGGGATTCACTTCGCCCTGGTGATGTGATATTCCTTCTCTCTGTGCAACCTAGTAACATCGGTAAATTTGGTGTGAGAGATGCGAACGCTCCTCAGACACCGGGTATCGCACACGTCAGATCAGCAGACGTCGTGCAGATCCTCGACGAAAACAGCCGCCCGTTGCGCGAGCCGGCTTCAGGCCAAACAAACGGATACCGGTCTCGCCCTCGCGTTAGGAGATTACTGGTCAATTTAGATGCTGCTGCCTTCAAAGCGGACAAGGATCGTACCTCAGAGGGAAAGCCTGACATCTACCCGCTGATCAACGTGGTTGCCAGGAGAAGAGGGAGGGAGAATAACTTCAAATCAATTCTCGAAACCATGCAAAGGCTCATCGTATCCGATGTCACTTTGCCAACATGGATACAGGATATCTTCCTGGGTTATGGCGATCCTGCCGGAGCCCGCTACACAGAATTGCCCAATCGACTCAAATATGTTGATTTCAGAGATACGTTCTTGGACTGGCAGCATCTGATCGAAAGCTTCCCGGGTTTGACAATCGAGCCTTCGAGTGATGCTACGTCAAGCTTTCAGCCACCTTACGCCCTAGAATATATCGAAGAATCCCCACAGCCGCCTCCGTCGGATACATCAAAAAAGCGGCGAAGGGATCAATCTGCGGAAGAACAAGCAGTGCCCAAGTCCCTTCGTGTCTCGACGTACAAGCCACCGAACCCGGGTCCGTACCCGGTAGACGCACCCAAACTTAATACCATCCGGTTTACCCCTGCTCAGATCGATGCAATCGCATCTGGAACCCAGCCCGGTCTCACAGTTATCGTCGGGCCTCCTGGAACTGGAAAGACCGATGTTGTAACCCAGATCATCAACAATATCTACCACAACTTTCCGAGCGAACGCACACTGCTTGTTGCACATAGCAACCAAGCATTAAACCAGCTTTTCCAGAAGATTGTCGCACTTGATATCGATGAACGCCATCTATTGCGTCTAGGTCACGGTGAAGAGGAATTAGAGACCGAGTCGAGCTACAGTAAGTATGGCCGCGTGGAATCATTCCTCGACAATCGAAACTATTTCCTCGCGGAGGTCACCCGCTTGGCAGCTTCGATCGGGGCACAAGGCGCGCATGGAAATTCTTGCGAGACAGCCGGTTACTTCAACACGGTCTACATCAAACCTGCATGGGCAAAGTACTGGGATTCTGCCCGTGCCGATAACACATCCACAGAAGATGTCATCGCGGCCTTCCCGTTCCACGACTATTTCTCCAACGCGCCTGGGCCAATATTTGATCCGTCTTCCTCGAAGGAGACAGTGATTGACGTGGCAGAAGGTTGCCAACGTCACATTGACAGAATTTTCTCCGAGCTAGAAGATATTCGTCCATTCGAGATCTTGCGACAGCCCAAAGACAAGGCCAACTACCTTCTCGTAAAGGAAGCAAGAATCATCGCGATGACGAGTACCCATGCGGCCATGCACCGCCAGGAGATTGCAGACCTTGGGTTTCATTACGACAATGTGGTCATGGAGGAAGCCGCACAAATTACTGAAGTCGAAAGCTTTATCCCCGCTGCCATGCAGAATATGAAGGAGGGTCAACTGCCCTTGAAACGAGTTGTTCTATGCGGAGACCACCTTCAAAACTCTCCGATTATTCAAAATTTGGCTTTCCGACAGTATGCCCATTTCGAACAGAGTCTTTTCCTGCGGTTAGTACGTCTGGGTGTCCCAACTATTACGCTTGACCAGCAGGGACGCGCTCGACCAAGTATCGCGGAGCTTTTCAAATGGCGCTACCAGAACCTTGGAAACCTGTCCATTGCCGAACAAGCATCAGAGTTCAAGCAGGCAAATGCCGGTTTTCAATTCGAGTACCAATTCATCAACGTGGCTGACTACCAAGGCACGGGAGAGCGTGAGCCGACTCCTCATTTCATCCAAAATCTTGGTGAAGCAGAATATGCTGTTGCCATCTTCCAATACATGCGACTTCTCGGATATCCCGCGTCAAAGATCTCGATCCTTGCAACCTATGCAGGTCAAACGGCACTCATTAAAGATGTACTGAACCACCGGTGTGCAAGAAACACTCTATTCGGCATGCCGAAGATTGTCACGACGGTAGACAGATACCAGGGCGAGCAAAATGACTGTATGTTCCACCTCAATAACTTCAATTGGCTCAAAGCTCCATCACTAACTTAATGCCACATTAGACGTCATTCTCTCTCTCACACGGACCCGCACAGTCGGATACCTCCGTGACGTACGTCGCCTAACCGTGGCTCTTTCCCGTGCTCGCCTTGGTCTATACATCCTCGGCCGCCGCGAGGTATTTGAGTCATGCTACGAATTGAAACCCGCCTTCGACCTGCTATTGCAGCGCCCCGATAAACTCATGCTCGCCCCAGGAGAGATGTTCCCTGCAACCCGGTCAATAGACGACAAGGTGCGGGGCACCCCCATGGAAAGCGTCGAGCATCTCGGCCAGTACGTGTATGAGATGACTCAAGCCAAGATTAAGGCTATGGGTGGTCAAGACGCGATTGTCGATGAGACGATGCCGGATGAGGAGGCAGATTTTGTGGAGGAAGATGGAGATGAGGTTATGCTTGGGGCGGGCGATGAAGGGGAGGAAGATCCATTGCATGAACATGTATACACTTGAACATGGTAGTAGAAAAGGATGGGTTTTCGAGGGATGGGAGTATTGAGAACCGGAGGCTTTGACTTGAATTATATGTTTCGATTTATGTACAGCATCTATCAAGACCCTCTGGGCTTTCGCTATCAGTCATACTTCCAGTGGTAGATCTCATGCATTTAATCTATATGATGTAACAAAACGTACTTGGAGGTTTGATTCCCATAGTATGTTACTTGGCTGGTGGAGTCCATCAGAGTCGATCAAGCGCCTGTTGATATATATACATGTGGCACCCGACGGCCAAATCCGAACACCGCGAGCTCCTTATAGTCAATTTCTACGTATGTGCGAAATCTTTACGACGACTTGCGCTCATTTAACTCCTCGACAATATTTTGAGGGTCTTTCCAGGCAAGTGCAACATACCTGCAGTACGTTAGCACGGCTCGCGCATATTATCATGCATCATATACATACTTAGTGTGGCTGCCCCGAGCGAAGACATCGCCCTTAGGGTTCATGAATCTGATTGAAGTGTACGCAAGGGTCTTGCCGACTGTAGATTCGTCAGTAACTTAGCATCACCTGCATCGCAAAGATCCAGTGGGTTGGATATCATGGCCGGTGGCGGGGTCTGAGGGCATACACTTATCACAAGTCGCTTCCTGTAGCGAAGTCAGCAATGTTGATCAAAGAGCACAAGGTTGAGAGGAAGTAGACATGCCGCTAAGATCTTATCGCCGACCTTGCCGCCAGAACTGAGATATGTCACTGAGGAAGGACAGTTAGGAACCAACACTAGCTCGCCAAAGGCAGGTAGGTAACCACTTACCGTTAAGATCGGTAGACACGCCGGTGGCATACAGCCCGCGCGATGCAACTGCTAGGGAACCACCAAGGTCGACTTTAGAGTACGCGGTTAGGGCGTACCGGGGAAAACGAGCGCAATCCATCTGATCTCTGCTTACCCATACTAGCAATGGTACCACCATGGAGAATACTTAGGCGGTTCTAACGAAGCATTAGCCACCGTATGAGTGAAATATGAAGAGCGCACCTTACCGTATGTTGCTTTTCGATATCCAATTCAAAGTTCACCGTTCCTGGCCTCGCAGCAGTAACTCGGAGCTGGTAGAGGTATTGATTAGCATATCGGGACGTCTGTAACCGAGGCTTTGGTAGCAATAGAACAGACTGTGGAAATCGTGATTGACAAGAGTCTATTCAGATCTCCAAGAAATATTAGACTCACATTATCCAGGAGCCTGTATGCTCATCAAGTGTCGCTGCTTAGCAATGGCTAGCTATCAACATCGGGCACTTGGTACGTACCTCGGCTCCAAGCCCGAAGTAGCCCGGAATGATTCCCAGACCTATTTGAGTCTGTTAGGCAGATTCAACGTAAGGGTATATTACTTACAGATCTAACAAATCGTAAAGCAGTCATTTTTAGTTCACTAGACGGACCAATACTGTATATACAACGAGATAGTGGAGGAAGTAGATATGCAAGCCGAAGCCGGGGTAATGCCGTGAGATCATCGCCGCGGACTGCGCTTTGGGCTGTTTGGGTCACCGGAGCAGCAGCTATACGAACTTCTTCAGCCTCATCATTGTTCTCACTTTCGTCTCACTTACGGCCCACTCTTCTCCTGGGCCGCATGATGCTTCAGAGGTGATAGGATACTTTTGTGTTCCCAAGGCAAGATGGCGGCCGCTCCATCCCGTCCGTTCGACTACCTCGAAAGTCTTCCCGGAACGGTCTTTCTCAAGCTCTACCAGCAGCCATCCACCGCTCTAGCTATCTTCAGGCGCATGCTGCCTGACCTGGGTATGTAGATATGTTGCGGTCGAGAGTTTTCTTTAACCCAGGTTAACCCTCACATGCGACGGCAGCGAAATGCTTCGTGATGGCGCTTCTCTATCTAAAGGACCCCCTTCCAGCGGCGGACCTGGAAATCTGGGTGAAATCCGAGAGCTTGAAGTGAGTTGTTCGCTTTCAACTGAAGCATATCCTTTCGGACTGCTGAAGAGCTGACTTCTTTAAGAGAACGGGATAACGCCCTTTCAATACTAGGAAAACTTCACATCCTCTCGAATACGAGGACCGCTAGCAACGTCCACGCCTACATGGTCACCGATCCGTTTGCCGCTTCTCTTCGGCAAGCACTTACGGGTGCTGAACAGACTCAGTCGTTTGGTGTGCTCTACCAGTTACCGAACGAGGAGGCTGTCTCTATCGCCAACCTCGATGACTATGCGCGCCGACAATGGGAGGGAGTTCTCGGTTACATGGTTGGAACTAGTGGGCTCGGGATTCAGCGCGATGTGAACCTGAGTAAAGGTGTAAAACAGCTTCTGCAAGCCGGGCATTTGGTCGAAATCCGAGATCGTCGCGTCGAGATTACTCAAGACGGATTCGCATTCGTCCTCCAAGACGTTGGTACGCAGGTCTGGCATATCCTGATCCTTTACGTCGAGAGTGCGGAGGCTATCGGAATGAATAGCGTTGAAGTGCTTTCCTTTATCTTCCTCCTAAGCAGTTTGGAGCTCGGAAAATCCTACGAAAAGAGAAACTTGACCTCGAATCAACTTCGCACTCTGACTGATCTAGCGGACTTTGGCATCGTGTATCAGGACTCCCCCGAAGCAACATATTTCTATCCTACCCGCTTAGCGACTACGCTCACCTCGGACTCAAGTGCTCTTAGCAATCCAATGTCTGGGACGCTCTCTGGCCCCGGCGGGAATGACCCTAATCAGCCGGGCTCTGGATTCATTATTATCGAGACGAACTACCGACTCTACGCATACACGTCTTCGCCACTTCAGATTTCTCTTATCGCGCTATTCACGACTCTCAAGTACCGCTTCCCAAACTTAGTTACCGGTAAAATCACCCGCCAATCGATTCGTCGCGCCATCGAGATGGGTATCACGGCCGACCAAATTATCTCATACCTCGCTACGCATGCCCACCCGCAAATGCGCAAGCACAATGTGGCGCGGTCCACGTCCAACCAAGCCGGAATCCCGCAATCGGTGCTGCCACCTACTGTTGTTGACCAGATTCGACTTTGGCAGCTGGAGCGTGACCGTGTTCGAGCTACGGCTGGCTTTTTGTTCAAAGACTTTGTCAGCCTCGCCGAGTACGAGGCTCCATGTCGTTACGCCGAAGAAATCGGTGTTCTGAGATGGAAGTCAGACCGTAAACGGATGTTCTTTGTGACCAAGCATGAGGAGGTCGCAAAGTTTTTGCGAAGCAGGAAATGATTGTTCCATCATACCATATTCACGGCGTTGACGAAGGTTCAGCTGATACCATATAACTCGTTTCTTTTTTTTTTCTTATATTTTTTTTTCTTTTTTTTTCTTTTTTTTTTTTCTTTTTTATGCATGACCAGTGGGCGTTATTGGTTATATTGGAAGACTTGCATCAGGGGCTTAAGGATTGGCAAAATTGTAAATTACTGAACTGAATAGAAAATCTAAGACTGAAGTACAGGAGATTATATGCACCGCCACGCCGTATCAACAATGTTCCGTAGATCTCCGCCTGATCGGCCCGGGGAGTGGCTCAGCAGCCAGAACGGGGGTAAACGCTCCTTGGTCCGCCGCCCATCGACGGGATCATGCTTAACTCTCCGGGCCTCACAAATCCCCGACTGTGATTGTGGTGCTTCTTCCTTTCTTCCTTTCCTTCCATTGCGCTTGGCCCAACTCCGGGGTAACCCACCGAATGCTGGCTATCCCTGTACCACATTACGCTAACTCCTGAGCAGGCCCGAAGACACGCTTGCCTTCTTTAACTTTGCGCCATGATCTATGCCGCTTAAGGTCCCAGGAACGCCCTCGCAAACGAACAGAGATTGAGCGACAGGATATGATTATATGATCTGCCCCGCCTGAGTGTACACTCCGATACGGTGTGAGCTCCTTCAGAAATTCGCAAAGACCACTGCATCCCCTTCTCCTTTCGCATTACAGTACGGCATTGCGAGGTCTCGAATAATTCAGTCACTCCTTACCACGCGAGAGCCCCATTCATCCATTCTATACCGCAGCTTTGACAACCTATCCGACCGAGATGTCTTCCATGCGAGGACTAGTCCAATTTATTGCCGACTTGCGAAATGCAAGAGCGCGTGAGCTCGAAGAAAAGCGAGTGAACAAGGAGCTGGCAAATATTCGACAAAAATTCAAGTCCGGAAGTCTCGATGGGTACCAAAAGAAGAAATACGTGTGCAAGTTGCTTTATGTCTACATCCAAGGGTACGATGTTGATTTCGGTCACCTCGAGGCTGTCAATTTGATCTCCTCGAACAAATATTCGGAAAAGCAGATTGGATACCTTGCAGTGACGTTGTTTCTTCATGAAGAGCATGAGCTGCTGCACCTTGTTGTCAATAGTATTCGGAAGGATCTACTAGATCACCATGAATTGAACAATTGCTTGGCTCTTCATGCAGTTGCCAACGTCGGAAGCCGGGAGATGGGTGAAGCACTTTCAACCGAAGTCCACCGGCTGCTGATTTCTCCGTGTGTTGAGCCCACCTTCGACATATCTGAGTTGCGTCGCTGACAGTCATTGCAGAACATCAAAGGCATTTGTGAAGAAGAAAGCTGCTCTCACGCTCCTTCGACTGTACCGCAAATTCCCTAGCATTGTGCAAAGTGCATGGGCGGAGCGCATCATAGCCCTGATGGATGACCCAGACATGGGAGTCACCCTATCCGTGACATCGTTGATTATGGCCCTGGCACAGGACAGGCCGGAGGAATACAAGGGGAGCTACGTCAAGGCTGCTCAACGATTAAAGAGGGTTGTGGTGGACAATGACATTGCACCAGACTATCTTTACTACCGGGTACCTTGTCCTTGGCTTCAGGTCAAGATGCTGCGTTTATTACAGTACTACCCTCCGTCAGGTAGGCATTCGCGCCCTTACGGCTGAAAGGACGAGCTAACTCGATGCAGCGGATAGCCATGTCCGCGATATCATCCGCGAGTCGCTCCAACAGATCATGCAAATTGCCATGGATACGCCGAAGAACGTACAGCAGAACAATGCTCAGAATGCTGTGCTCTTCGAAGCGATCAATCTTCTCATTCACCTTGACACCGAACACACCCTGATGTTGCAGATCTCCTCACGACTAGGAAAGTACATCCAGTCGCGCGAAACGAATGTGCGCTATTTGGGTCTAGAGGCGATGACCCACTTCGCTGCCAGAGCTGAAACCCTAGATCCGATCAAAAAGCACCAGAACATAATCCTAGGCTCACTTCGAGACAGAGACATCAGCGTGCGTCGGAAGGGTCTTGATTTGATCTATAGCATGTGCGATAGCACAAATGCGGCGCCGATTGTAAATGAGTTGATGCGATACCTTCAGTCCGCCGATTATGCGATTCGGGAGGAGATGGTTCTGAAGGTTGCTATCCTCACGGAGAAATATGCAACTGATGCCCAGTGGTACATTGATGTTACACTGAAGCTCTTATCTCTTGCCGGTGATCATGTCAACGACGAGGTGTGGCAGCGGGTCATCCAAATCGTGACGAATAACGAGGAACTTCAGGCCTACGCTGCGCAAACACTTCTCACCTATCTGAAAACCGACTGCCATGAGAGTCTGGTCAAGATCGGCTGCTATGTTCTTGGAGAGTTTGGACATTTGGTAGCTGATAACCAAGGGTCAAGCCCTATAGAGCAGTTCCTCGCCCTGCAGGCGAAAATGATGACCAGCACGGACAACACACGTGCTATGATTCTATCTTCGTTCGTCAAGTTCGTTAACCTCTTCCCCGAGATCAAGCCACAGCTCCTGCATATCTTCCGCCTCTACAGCCATTCACCCGACCCAGAGCTGCAGCAACGCGCCTTTGAGTATATGTCGCTGGCGACACTTCCAACTGACGACCTTCTACGAACGGTTTGTGATGAAATGCCTCCATTCTCTGAGCGGGCTTCAATTCTACTTTCACGCCTTCACCAGAAAACGGCTGGAACGACGGACAAGAAGACCTGGGTCGTAGGCGGCAAAGACGCCAATGCGGACGGAGCGGAGATTCTGATGGCACAGAACACAGGTCTCAAACGGACATTTACAACGATTGTCAACGGCACAAAGACGGGAACCAACGGCGCAACTGCTTCGAGCGCGGGCGACTTGGCGGGGCTAGATATGGGTGCAGGAGCCACGCCACCACCTCCTCCCACAAATATGGCCAGCGCAGCGAACCTCTCGCCAGACTGGGACATTGGATACAACAACCTTTACTTCTCAGACGAGGGTGTACTCTTCCAGGACGCACAGATCCAGGTTGGCCTGCGGTCTGAATTCCGAGGCCATTTGGGTGTGCTGAAACTCTACATCAGCAACAGATCTTCTTTCCCTATTGGATCGTTAACCACAACTGTGGATAACCCATCCACTCCTGACCTCAGGATTGACTCCAAGAGCCTTCCGGAGCCTTCAGTCCCAGCAGCTGGTCAAACGCAACAAACTCTCTTCTTCGAGGCCAAGGGGCCATTTTCCAACGCGCCCACGATTCGTATTTCTTACCTTGCGGGTGCACTGCAGGCTTACACTCTGCAGCTCCCGATATTGATGCATCGGTACTTGGAGCCCTCGAGCCTAACAGCTGACGACTTCTTTAAGCGGTGGCGCCAGATTGGCGGAGGACCACTAGAAGCGCAAAACACGTTCGGCCTTGTGGCGAAAGCAGGAAGCATCAACGAGGACTTCACAAAGCGACTTGTGGAGCAGTTTGGCTTCAAGCTCTTGATGGGTGTAGACCCGAACGCGACGAATCTTGTGGGCTGCGCAGTGTTCCACTCTGCACAAGGAAAGACGGGATGTCTTCTCCGACTGGAGCCCAACTATGAGCGCAAGGTAAGCTGCCTCCTAACCCTCAAGACAGATGGCGCTGACTGTCTTAGATGTATCGGGTCACAATCAGAGCCACACAGGAAGGAATACCGCAAGCGCTGGCGCGGCAGATGGAGGAGAGGCTATCGCAGGGGGCAATTTCAGACAGAAGTTATATCCGTGAAAAGCCAAGGGCCCTTAGCCCTAGCGACGACTTCACATCGGGCTATTAATCTTGCATACAGCATCTACTTACATGCTTCTTCGAAACCTTACTGTCCTGTGCCACGCATCGAGGTAGTCTGGTCTGTATTTATTGATATCATTTAGAGTACATATAATGTTTTGAGCATGCCACAGCATGCAGCCCTCCATCCCTCCAGGATACATCTCGTACACCTCGTACGTCCTCCTCAGACAACCCTCGCCTGATCCTTAGGCGGCCTATCGCCGAAAATAGTCGTCCCAACACGCACCTCATCACTTCCCAGCGCAATCGCCCCCTCAAAATCCTCACTCATCCCCATACTCAATTCCAACCCCTCCTCCCCCTCCCCTTCTAACCCAAAGTCCCTAACAACCCTGTCCCTCGCCTCCTTAAGCGCCACAAAATCCTCATTCTCATTCTCCGCCGTCGTCGCCCTCGACCTCGCTATCGCCCCGATCGTCATAAGCCCCTGCAGCTTCAACCGCGGACACTTCTCCCTAATAAACCGGCATAACCGCACCACTCCCTCGTCCGAATCAACACCGCTCTTCGCTTCCTCACCGGAGGTGTTAACCTGCACGAACACCCTCAATTTCTCCTCCCCGCCCATCTCCTCTTTTCTTTCTCCCCACCCCCGATCCAACAGCCCTGCCTTCTTCTCACTATCCACGCTCTCGACCGCCCAGAGGGCGCGCGTGTCCCGCGCAAGGGAAACACACTTGTTACTCTGCAGCCCGCCGATAAAGTGCCATTTTATACTCGCGGGGAGAAGTCGTGCTTTTTCTTGTAGTTCTTGCAGGTAGTTCTCGCCGAAGTGCACGTGGTTTGTGGGCGGTTGGTGGAGGGCTAGGATGTCTGACGCGGGTTTGAGCTTTGAGACTGCGACGAGGCGTGGCGCGGCGCGGGTGTTTGGGGATTTGGTGGATGAGGCTGTTATGCGCGTTGTTACGGAGGAGAGGTTTGAGAGGAGGGTTGTTGTTCTTTGATTGGTGGGGGGCATTATTGTTGTGTTTTCTGGGGTTGGAAGTTGGGTCGTCATAGCGTGCTTGTAGTTTAAATGACTTGATTGAGTGATGTTTAAGAAGAAATGTATTGCTGTGTTTGTTTGTTAATTTTCTAGGATGTATGGCAGCGAAGGCTGAGGAGGGGTGCGGAGGAAATTTGGAGAAGCTACTGGAGGCGGGCGGTGAAAACCGACGTACGCTTGGGAACAGTATTTGGAAGATTTGATGGTGCGGCTAGTGCTCTTGTATGGACCTATTGTACACGGATGCGATAATAGCATTCTAGATCATTCAACAGTAGTAAAATAGCATATCGCACATAAACTTCAAGGATAGCTGCATTTGAGTCGGGGGGCAAGACCACGTGATAATGATCTGCCACCAGATGCGCTAACCATGATAAGCCTAGCGGGATCACTCGATGCGGCATCCCGGATGAACGCACGTTCTCTCTCTGTGCGCCCAACAGTCAGTGTCACTATCCGCCGTCCGTCCGCCGTTTCCTCCAGCGCAGTCCGGTTCCTCCGCCATCGATCAGCAGCGACATGTCATCATCCCAGTCCCCTGGAACCACCACTGAACCACTGATAAACAAACATGATGAAATGTCAACTCTCTCCTCCCTCCATTGGGCAATGCAACCGGCCAAGATCCGCAAAGTGTACGCAATCCGATCACCCCATGAACAGCGTCTGAACGTTGAATTCTGGAGAACTCCGTAAGCCGCGGTCCCGCTATGTCAAATCTTGTCAAATCCACGCGAAAGAATTCAGACTCTGTCAGACCGACGGACTCCGAATTAAAAAGTCCATTATCATCGTGGATAGTAATAATCCCTTAGCTGATTCTTCACTTCCGTAAACCAGAAGCCTTGGAACTTGCAAGCTGGACCGCTGGACTGCTTGGAAAGCGCCAGATGAAACCCAAGACAGAGGGTCCAGAGCCATTCAGCCGTTCATTGTGTGGCGCCTAGCAAAACACAAGCCTTTGCGCGCTGGGCACTGCAAGAAGGATTGGCCCGTCAAAGAGAAGAACAGGCTAGAATTAGAAATTTGGAATCTGGCAGATCTCGAATAATCCCGGCCAACCCGCTCTCATCATCCATGAATTCTCCGTTGCAGGTTGGAGTGGTGGAGGTTCTTTGGGAGGGCTTTTGGCGCCAGACTCCAGACCACTCCACAGCGCTTGCTGACGTCAAAATACTTCGGTCTATATAGAAGAGCCTTTGCTCCCGCCGTCTTTCCTGGTCTTTTTTTTTTGTTCAATTCAGTCTTCGCCTCCTTGAATTCTCACTACCGATCTGGGTCCCTTTGTTGGCGGCTTTGTCTCTCAATCATAGCCCTCTTTACCTACATTCACCTGACATCTCCTTATACCTTTCTTCCTCGCTTGGGTATAAATCAACCACTCTACCACGTTGAACAATCTCCTACCATTGCCATATTTGACAGCTCGCTATTTCCTTGTCTCTTGTCAATCGCTCCAAAGCCAATCACAAGCACGGACAGCCCTGGTGGCACATTCTGACATCTCGATTTATACGACCGAACTATACGTCAAACTCAATTCAAAGATCATAAAACTACGACTTCTTCTGGGCAACAGCAAACAGCACTTGTGCTCAGAGAGCATCTACTTTGATTCAACGCACAACCTCTGCAATCAATTTTGCATCTAGCATCTCCCCGACATTGAGGGGCACTCTTAACGCCGGAACCTAGCGGAGTCTAGCCCACCCACTTGGCACTGATCACCATCAACGTCAGCGGCGCCAAAAAGAGCAAAAGATAGTCCAGCCAACTCAACCCTGAAAAAAAAAAAGAAAAAAAAAAGACAAAGGCATAACGTCAACATGTGTCGCCAATACCTCACTCTGTACAACTTTTGCCAGTGCGAAGTCGACTCAGGCTACCAGCCCTGTGGCTTGGGCCAGCCAAGCCCCGAGTGCGCCGGCACTGGCCTTGAGACCGTCACCATGCACTGCTTCTGCGACAGGCACGCAGTTAACAAGTTCAAGACCGAGAAGAAGCACCAAAAGCACCAGAGGAAGCAGAGTCGGTCCTCGCTGGCCTCCACTACTAGTTCCTCCTCGCGCAATTCGAGATTATCGGACGTGAGTTTGGTGCAGAAGGAAGACCCCCAGCAAGCCCCGGTCTCAAAACGGAGGTGGTACCGTCGCCTCTCGGGCATGTTCTAAGTCACTTCATTCATGATATGAATTTTAGATGTTGACCTGGCTGCTGGTCTGCTTTGGTTCTGGATGCGAAACTGGTGTTTAGCTCTTTGGATTTGGCGTTGATGAGCTCATGAGGCGTTATCATATGGTTGGAATTTTGTTTGATGACTGTTACGATCATTTACATAGAACATGACAAAACTGTTCATATTTCTATACATTTTTTACTCCCCTTAGTATCTGGTGGACCCCTCTTAAATACGGAGTAGGGGCTAGTAGGACTAGTAGTCACTGTGGGGGGTATCTATGACGCCGAGACTGTGAAGGGGAACTATACCAGGCCCCATCACGAACTGTTGGAGATAACAGCCCATGCATGCCCTCTCGATATTATAGAATGAAAAGTAGTCAACTGCTCTCTCAAGTTCAAGAATTGCTGGGCATTTTTCAGAGCATTGAGAAGGAACAGCTGAAGAATGGGATCGACTGCCCCTTGGTCCAATGGAGGGGCGGCGCTCTTAGTGTGAGCCTTGATTGTTATGGTCTGGTCCCTCCTTGTTTCTCTCCCTATTTCACCACCTTCTCAGCTCTCCCCTCTGTCATTGGTAGCACATTTGAAACCTTCTCTTCCACTGCTTCTCATTGCTTGCTTGCTGTCTCTTTCATCCACTCCCCGCAAGTCAAATGGGATTGACGTCTGCACCATGGATTCCTCCAAGCCGGCAGCTCCCACCACCGAAACGCCCTCAAGAAGACCTCCTCGCCCTCCAACCCCCATCGATCCCTCAATCTTCGCCGACCGTCTGAGTGATCTCTCCCTCGCCGCAACCCCGTTGCCTACCTCTCCGTCCACCCTATCCACCCCCTCGCTCTTATCGCCGTCCGGTGTTCCCGCGCGTTCTGGCGCCAGCCCAGCGCCGCAGTCAACACCCAGGCGCATTCCCAGTTCCAGCTCATTGCGAGATGAAAGGCGCAAGTCTACTCCTAATCTGAAGAAGCGCTCTTCCACTGCCTCTCTTCGGTCCAGTCAGCTTGGGGGTCCTGCCTCTCCCCGACCTAGCATGTCGCGCCGCTCATCCTCCGCTCTCGCGACGTCACCTACAGCTTCACTTAGCGCCAACGGTCATAATATGTCCTCCCGAAAGAGTTCGCTAGCGGTAGCGCCAGAGCAGACAGCACCAAAGGCTGCTTCTATTGCAGCAGATCATTTCAAGAAGGAAGTTGATCACCATCAGTCTGCCAATTTACAATCTCAGACCTTGGTGGTTATCCACGATGCGTGTTACGGCCATCGCTTTTCGCGTCCTCGCGCGTCTCGCGCTGCCCTTAGCTCGATTGTGGAAAGACCAGAGCGCGTTCAGGCTTGTGTTCTGGGCATCTCCGCCGCGTATGTTCGCCTTGCGCGCAGACATGCCGCTGGGCCATTCGCCCCTCATCCAGACCTGAACATCCATCAGCTCCCTATCCCCCCGTTTCAGATTCGCAAGACAGCACGTACAATGGCGATAAACTCTACGGCGGTCACTCATGTTCACGGGACCAAGTGGATGGAGGACCTCAAGTCCATGTGCGACGCTGCTGAATCACGCCTTGCGCTGAATGGCAGGGAACTGGTGCGGCCTCGTAGTGCTGGCAAAGATAGCGCTGCCGGAGCTGCTCCTGCGTCAGCTTTCCATGAGGGAGATCTTTACCTCTGCTCAGAGTCCCTGAACGCGTTCGAAGGAGCTCTGGGCGGAGTATGTGAAGGTATGGACGCTGTTCTTGGACCAGGGCCTACGAAGCGCTCATTTGTCTGCATTCGACCTCCTGGCCATCATTGCTCGGCTAGCCATCCCTCTGGATTCTGTTGGATCAACAATGTTCATGTAGGGATTTCTTACGCCGCGATGACCCACGGCCTCACCCATGCTGCAATCCTGGACTTTGATCTCCACCACGGCGATGGCTCGCAGGATATAACTTGGGAACAGAACCAGAAGGCGCTGAATTCTCCTAAAAATGCAGCAGCACACAAGAAGGTTATGATTGGGTATTTCAGCTTGCACGATATCAATTCATATCCTTGTGAGATGGGCGAACCAGAAAAAGTGCGCAATGCGAGTGTATGCATCAATGGTGCACATGGTCAGTCTATTTGGAATGTTCATCTTGAGCCGTGGAAGACAGAACAGGAATTCTGGGGACACTATTCATCCAAATACACAGTTCTGATAGAAAAAGCTCGTGCCTTCTTGAAGACGCACACTGAACGCCTGGCCAGTGTTCCCAGTGGCCCTCCACCGAAAGCGGCAATCTTCATTTCCGCCGGTTTTGATGCTAGTGAATGGGAAGGCGCCGGCATGCAGAGACACAAGGTCAACGTACCGACAGACTTTTACGCCAGGTTTACGGCCGATATTGTGCGGATGGCAGAGGAGGAAGGACTTGGTGTTGATGGACGGGTTATCAGTGTTCTGGAAGGTGGCTACAGCAATCGGGCTTTGACAACGGGTGTTTTGAGCCATCTGTCAGGACTGGGAGATCCCCAGAGTGCAGAAACGTCCGACATGAACCGCCTGGCAGCCGAAATGACAGATCGTCTAGGCTTGACTGACGACGCCACTGCTCCCACTGAGCAACCTGTCTTCGAGCCGATTTACGATCCGGCGTGGTGGTCTCCGCCTTTGTTGGAAGAACTAGAGGCTTTGGTCTACCCTGAACCTCCTGCCGTCAAAGCTAAAGAGAAGTCAGCTCCGACCTACTTCGCTCCGACACAGTCATTTACTGCAAAGGTCGTCACGCCAACCAGGGATAGAAAATCTACTGGCTCCCACGCTAGTCTCGAACTGGAGCCACCTCCACTGCCACCGGTCGATTGGGCTGTAGCGGCGCACGAGTTGTCCAAAGTTTTGATTCCTAGTGACCGGCAGGTCAACAGCTGTCGACCCGAGGAGCTTAACGCCGAAGCGTCACGCTTAAGACGCGAACGCCATACCGCGTCTGGTGACTTTGCTCGCGATGAGGTGGTCACGCCAACCGAATCGGTTGCAGGGGAAGAGAACAAGATGAAGCTCCGCATACGGAAACCTAAAGCTTCGCTGCCTAGTACACCGAGGGCTGAGACTCCGGCTCGCCGGACTAACAGGAACACCCGCAGAACTACTCTTGACTCCCCTAGCGCTCTCCCTAATCAGCCAAAGTCCCCCGGACCTCACGCTCCACGTAGGAAGAGCGGGACCTCAACTCCGGCCACCACTACGTCTTCCACACCTGAGAGAGATCTACCCCCTCCGAGACCATTGTCACAGGGCTCAGTGACGCTGCGCAAACCTAGTGCATCTCGGTCTACATCTCGGTCTGGGACCCCCAGACGCGCTGCAAGCCCGAGAAAAGCCCCACCTGTACCGCGCGTCCCCTCTGCGTTCCTCGCAACCACGGCTCCGGAGGAGCAGTCGACTGCATCACGGCCTACAACATCTGCTGGCAGCGAGCACGTGGTTGACGACATGGACAGCCTCACAGCTGATGTGAAGAAGCTGAGCATCAAACTGAAAGTCCCTTCTCCGGAAGAAAACGCAGCCAGGGAGAAGAAGAAGGCGGCAGACGAACGCAAGCGTAAACCAGTCAAGAGCGTAGCCAAGACGTCTCGGTCACCTAGAAAAGTGTCAACCGGCAAGGATTCTTCAAGACCTACTTCTAGAGCAACATCCCAGCCTCCAGCTCCCAGCAGCCCTCGCGACGAACCCCCGCTTCCCGATGTACCCAAAGAAACGTCTACATCCACCATTCGAGAAAGGATGGCGGCTTTTGAAAAGCAACAGGGCCATTTACTTGCAACTCCAGATGCATCATCACCTACACCTGCTATAAAGACCAGAGAACCGGAAATTGCGCATGTCACAGAGCACCGATGGGATCAGAAGTCAGCAGCCGGCGAACATGCCCTCTCCATTCAGAACGCCAACGCAGGTATTTCGCCGCCTTTGACACCGGGGCCGGCAAGTGACTCTGTCAGTCCCAAATCTATGCTCTTTGCGACTCCTGCTTCTGTGTCGGTGACTAAGCACGGCCTTCCTGGTTTCACATCTAGTGGTCCCATCCCGTTCGCGCCGTCGAATGCGCCAAAGGAGAAGCCTGAGGAGAAGCCTGAGTAGTGGTTTGGACCAGAATCCGAGTCTACTTCAGTTTTGTTTGGTGTTTATAGGATGGATTTGGAGTTGGTGTTGTATTGTGTTATCTCTTTCCCTTTAATTTTCTTTCCTGGGACTTGTATTTGATATACCCCCTTTGTTGGAGTTACCTTAGTTTGATAAGAATAGTATGAGCGTCAGCCTAGGTGTAAATTACTCGATATCAACCACTAATAATATCAAAGAATGAAGGTCTGATTTCTCAATCTAGCTGCAAACGGTGGTTTAAATACACAGATAATAGAGACATAACTTTTGAACCGTGGAAATAGCAGAACAATTCTGCATAAACCTCGGTGATCGGAGGTCGTCATTCCGACATCCTAAATAGGCAGGTCGTACGGTCGACAGATAGTATTGGACATTCAGAGTATATTATTTGGCTGTTGCTGAATTAGAGACATGTTATGTTGTCTTTTCCCCGTATACTTCGTTCCGTGACATCCCTGGGCCCCGCCCACCTGCACCAAAACGTTATTTGTTCATCAATCTTCCCATCTCCCGACAACCCTGACCCCAACACACTTCAACCCAATAACAACCCCGGAAAACAAATAAAACAAAATATCAACAATGCCCTATACCGACTCACTCCGTACATGAATCCCTTCCCCTCTTCCAATCCAATCCCGAAGCAGCTAACCAACCCCAGAACCACCTCTGACCGACGCCGAGCGCGCAATCGTCAAGGCGTACGGCGGCTGGACGAACTTCCTGATCTGCTTTGGGCTTAAGCCTTGGAATGAAGAGGATGCGGAGGAGGGGGTTGCGATCGCGAGGGCTTTTGCGAAGGATGAGGAGGATGATGAGTAAAGATTGAGACGGAAGAGCGATGGAGGGCTGTCTATCGGTCGCCACCCCTGGGGAGACCTAGTCCATTGCGTGGTGATTAGCTGGCCTGTATATCCATCTACTTCACTTGGCTGGGTTACGGGGTAGCAGCATGATGAGACTGAGAAATGCGTCTCCTGCCTATATCGATTTCTCGCAGCAGAATTCCTGAATAGTAAGCAGATCACGTCCTTGACTTCGTCTAAAACAAGGTGTAAACTCTTCGCCGGGACCATGACCCGTGGTACATACACACTCCAGTCCAGCTCAACTCTCCGCCCACCCAAAACGACAGCCCAAACACCTCATCTAGACGTCCAGCCGCACCCCTTCGAGGCCATCTCCTCCCCCGCTGTTCTGTCTCGAGCCCAGAGTGAGTCTCGTCCTCTCTCGGATTAAGATTCAAAGACGAATCCAACAAAACCTAGCTAGCTCAACCCGGGCACTTTATGTTGGGCTGGCTCATTACCCTACTTATCCTCGCATCTTATCTACCTACCACACCATCAAACAAACGATAACTATAACAATGCCCGACCCTATTAATCAGGACATCCGCCGTACGCTACCCATCCAGAAATCCATCATATCTAATCCCAACACCAATCTCGACCCCAAAGTATGAACCAGGAAGACAGCCAGAAAGACCACCCATCCAATTGAATACCTACCATCCAAAACCAACCAGCAAAGCTTCAGCAAGACACAAGACCTATCTATCCTACTACCAAACCAAACTAACCCCAAACAGACCCCGGTCCTTCAACCTCAACCTCAACCGGCCCCGAACCCCACCTCACAGACGAAGAACTCGAAGTGACCGACTCCTACGGCGGCTGGACAACCTTCATGGCGCACTTCGGGTTGAACCCGGGCGTTAGGCGGGATGCCGAGAAGGCGGTGAATATTGCGAGGGTCTTTGCGGCGGGGAATGAGCATGCGGTTGTTGATGATGATGAGATTTTGGAGGGGATGGAGACTGAGTAGGTTGGGATGGAGGGGGTTAGTAAGGTGGGTGAGGTGAGGTGGGCGGTTTTGGGATTGAAATGTTTTATTGAAAAAAGTCTTATAGTGGTAGTTTCTTGCCTTACCGTGACCTGCTGCTGCTATACCTCTATATATGTGAATGAAGTGGGATTCTGGTTTCTTCTTTTTTTCTTTGTTTGACTTCGATGCGATATGTATTAGTCCCCAAGCACATCAACACCAACACCCCTTAAAGCATCCACAACCCAGCTCGGTATCCCCCCCTTCTCTCCGTACAAATTCAGAAAGAAAGCACGTAGGAAAGTCGGAAATTCGTCTTCCAGAATAGCCTGTCGCGCTCGTCCCATCAGGTTCAGAAGGTAGTGGACGTTATGTACGGTGAGGCTTTGAATTTGCACGCACGTTAGCATGCGGTCTCCGACCCAGCTGAAAACCAGTCGGTACTTACAGATGTGCCCCGGCCGTCTCTTTAGCAGCTAGGTGGTGGATATACGCCCTTGTGATGCCCAGTCCGCCCTCTTCTCGTGGCTTGCATGTCATGCACGCACACCCTTCTTCGACGGGTCTGAAGTCGTGTGCGAAGGAAGCGTGGCGGAGGTTGATGCTTCCCGTTGAGATTAGGCCCGTTCCGAAGCGCTATTAGAATAAGAATCAGCAGTGAGTCTTTTGGGTTCGAAAAAACGATACTCACGGCAGTTCTTGTTGGCCATACGCAGTCGAACATGTCTGCGCCGAGGGCCACTCCTACTATCAAGTCCTCTTGGTAGCCCTAAATCGTGAGTTGTTAGTATCATCTGCGCAACCATCGTGCCGTGACTTGACTTACCACGCCCATCACATAACGCGGCTTATACTCCGGTAGAAGACCCGTGCATGTATCGACGCTGTCTACATCAGCACCACACCACCCTCGTCCTAGAACAGTGTCAAATAACATACACCTTACAAAACTGCTCCTTTGCCTCACCCCCCGATAACCCCCCAATCGCGATGCCCGGTGTATCCCGCGCAACCATCTCCTCGCAGCACTTTTTCCGCAACTCCAGATCTAGTCCGCCCTGAATAATGCAGAACAGGTTTTGTGTCTCGGGATTCTTGTGCGCTTCAATGCACCGGTCTAGCCAGCGGACTGAGCGCTCCATGGCCTCGTGGATCCGCGCGTGGTCTGGAGATGTTGTGGCGATTACGTCGTCGAGTTGCATGATTATGTCCGAACCGATGGAGTTTTGGAGGGATATTGAGTGTTCCGGTGTTAGGAGCCTGGTATTAGTCGTTATTGCAGATTCTAGAGAGGGAGAGGAATAGAAAAGACATACATCGGCGTCCCATCATGCGGACTGAGAAACCGCACGCCCTCCTCCGTAACATTTGCAAGCTTAAGCAGCGAAACCATTTGGAATCTAGAGCACACCACTGACGGTCAGCGACTGACTGCTTCGTAGATTCATCCCGCCCGCATAGATATCTGTCTCATTACTCACCCCCCACTATCCGTCAGGATATTCCGATCCCATCCCTGCAATTTATGAGCACCCCCTACACTATCCAAGACCGCCTGCCCAGGCTTCAAGCCCAAATGGTATGTATTATTCAGACAGAGCATGCACCCCGTCTGTTTCAGCTGGTCGTATGTAAGGCCCTTTAGTGACGCCTGCGTCGCAACGGGCATGAAGATGGGCGTGGGGACGGAGCCATGAGGGAGGCTGAGGGTGCTGGCGCGGGCTTTAGTTGTCTCAGCATTGTATGTTCGTTAGCAAGGTGTTCTTCATTGTGATTGATGACTAGGAAGCGAGCTCGCATTGACTCACGGAGCATTTGCGGTGCACGTCGAAGGTCAGTGCTGAAGGCATGGCCTTCCGCGGCGGGGGCGGGGTTGAGGACATGGATCGGGCGGGCAATGAAGATGTTGCGCTGGTTGGTATATATAGTGACTGCAATAAGTGTCTCGCCCGGGTATATAGCATTTAGAAGATTTAAATGGGATTTAGAAAAAGCATGGGGTGGTGTTGACTGTTGGATAAATTCGAGATGTGTTTGCACTGTTTGCAGATCTTATCTCCATGTCTGTATTGTGGTGCTGTCAGATACCGTTTGTTACCGGACGGCGCCAGGGTCTCGACTTTCGACGCTCGGCCCCGAGATCGGTACGTCTCACCCGGGCAAGCTTCTTGATCGTCGTGCTTGAGATGCATCGTGATGAATTCTGGATAGAAGAATGCAGCACCGTGATCAGGCGAGTGCGCTTACTATCCAATGCCTAGGTTGTTTCTCGCGACCTATCTGACTCTCAGCAGGAGTGCGTGAGCTGGGGATGTTCTCCAATGCTCCAAATCGGTTGTGGAGCAGACCATGGTTTACCCCGTAGAATCGTTCCTCGGCCGGTTCTCCAATCTCTATACCTGATTGCACTGCTTGAGCCATCCTCGAGGCCTCACGCGGCTGTCTTGACAGCGGCCTTGAAAGCCCTTCCAACTGTCGTTTTTCTGGAGTCTAACCTCCGTGCTCTTATGTTGCATTGGGCTTCTGTGTTGTACAAGATGAACGAAGTGTTATTCCGAGCGAATCACAGTATGGAGGAAGCAATATCATGTGGACCACACGCCGATTCCAGAACCACTTCGCCCTATGAGCAGCTTCAATCAAACTTGAAATTCAAATCGGAGGTTGACCGACCTTCGCGAACAGCCGTGGTTCTCTGTTGACGGTGGACGGATCATCCCAATGCCTGTATGCACCCTGTGGCTGGCTCACCCCATAATCTAGCCCAACTCCGACCATGTGGGGTGCAGGTCCCTGTCGGCGCGTGCTCTAGTCCCTGCTCCTAGCTTCGCTTCGGTCTCTTATAATCAGTAAGGATCAGAAAAAAGTTCTTTGAGTTTGCGCTGAACTTCTCCCATTACCCCCGCCAACATGAGAGAGAAAGAAGTCGCCCAGGGCGGCATTCTCAATGCGACTGACATGGAGTCAGCGCTTGAAGTATGATTGAAGCTTTACATTACCGAACGATGGCTAATCTGGGCTTTTAGAACCACGTCGACGACCCCGAGCTTCAGGCGAGAGAGAAGGCGCTGGTCTGGAAGCAGGACCTCCATATCGTCCCCCTCAGTGCTTTGATATATCTCCTTTGCTATCTTGATCGATCGAATATCGGTATGCTGTACAACTTCTGTTACAAATGTGGTGCTCATACGTCGCAGGGAATGCCAGAATCATGAATTCGGAGACCGGCAATGACCTCCTGACCGAAACGAGCATGTCTTCGTATGAATATACGTACGTAGCACAGCCTCTTGCTCGCTTCGCCCAGCGCTGACCATGCTAGAATCGCACTGATGGTCTTTTTAATCGCCTACGCCGTCTTCGAAGTACCCTCCAACTACCTCCTCAAGAAGCTCAAACCGAGCGTGCGTTCACCCAACCTGACTAGTCCCACGACTCAATTCTAATGTAATGCAGAGATGGATCGCATTCTTGATGTTATCATGGGGAGCAGTGACAATGGGTCTAGGCGGCGTGCACAACTACGCGCAGGTCGCAGGCCTCCGCTTTCTTCTCGGAGGTACGTCAACAACCACAAATTCAGACCAATCCAATATTAAATAAGAGCTAACCAACCCAACAGTCCTCGAAGCCGGCCTCTTCCCAGGCCTCGTCTACTTCCTAACATTCTGGTACCGCACCTCGGAGCGCTCAATCCGCGTAGCCCTAATCCTCGCCTCGGCAACATTAGCCGGTGCCTTTGGCGGCGCAATTGCCTACGGCGTCGGACACATGAATCAAGTCGACGGGCTCTCGGCGTGGCGGTGGCTTTTTATCATCGAGGGTGCGCCGTCCTGCGCCTCCGCTATACTGGTCTGGTTCATTCTCCCGGACTATCCAGAGTCCGCGAGCTGGTTGTCGACAGAGGAGAAGGCGCTTGCAGCGAAGAGGCTGGAAGTCGAGGGGTCGAAGGGCGGCGCGGAGGCCATGACTTGGGAAGATGCGAAGGGGGTTCTGTTGGATTGGCGGTTGTATGCGCATTATCTTGTCAGTCCACTTTCTACTCCGCCATTCGTCTGCCCACAAGTCTGAGCTGAGCTGAGCTGACAAGTGGTAACACTAATAGGTCTACTTCGGCATCTCCGCGCCATTCTCCAGTCTATCACTTTTTACTCCAGCAATTACCAGCGGACTCGGGTATACCAGTCTAAAGGCCCAGCTCATGACCGTTCCCCCGTGCGCGGTAGCATATGTCGTCACGACGGTCGTAGCCTGGTCCGCAGACCACTTCAATAGGTGCGTACATACCCGAACCGACCCCATCATCTCTACAAACCCCAGTATAAGTATGGCAACGGATCATGCTAACCTCAACCCCAACAGCCGCGGCCTCCACTCCGCAGCCCTCTCCTTCATCGGCGCAATGGGCTTCCTAGCCTCCGCCGTCCTCCCAGCAGACGCATACCTCGTACGTCTCCTTCCCCTTCTCCCTCCTTCCACCCACCAAACCATCCAATCTCTAATGGTACACAGTCCCGCTACGGCTGCCTAATGGTCGCGACAAGCGGATCTTTCGCCTGCATCCCACCACTACTCGGCTGGTTAAGTTCCAACATCCAATCGACAGCCGGAACGGGACTCGCAATCGCGCTTAACGTCTCGTTCGGTGCGCCGGGCCAGATCGTCGGTGTGTGGATTTATAAGAGCAATGAGAAGGAACGGGGGTATCCGACGGGGCATTGGGTTAATGCGGCGCTTTTGCTACTTGTTGTAGTGGGGTGTTTGGGGTTGAGAGGCTACTATGGGTGGAGGAATAAGAGAAGCAAGGGAAAGGGGAGTGGGAGGGGGAGGTTTGCGTATTGAGTGGTTTGGGTTGATTGAGTAATGCTCATTGCTCATTGATTACTATCGCTATGAACATATCACATATCCGGAATTGAGAAAGAGACAGTATAACTAACATATCTACACTGAGATTAGCTTATCGGTGTCTCTGTAGCGGTGCCTATCAACGGCGTCCACTCCATATTTACAGACTCGGAACCCCAGAGGGTACTATACCAGATGGCCCGTTCACCGGTGCAATATACAAAAGCGGTTAAGCAGGGACCTTGACGGGGAGACTATCGAAGAGCTGAACCATGGAACGCAGTCAGCACGTGAAGTGCTAGTTTCTGGATCGCTGGATCTTACGGGAAATAAGGTTAAGCTCAACGGTTCAGATCCAAGATAAGATCTATTAATTATGTAGATCTCGTTCCAGAGTTCATTGTATTCCAAGTTAAAGCATGGGCCCCATCTGAAGTATGAGGGCTGCCCGGCCTACGCAATGCTAGAGGCAGGAATGCTCCGAGGCACAGTTTTGGCCGGTATCGGTATCCACCACGGCACTACCGTCCATGGCCAATGCGGTATTAGATCGGCGAGATCTTTTTCTGCACAATGCACAGTGCCGATGCACAAGCGCCTAATCTCTTGGATATCCTTACTGGAAGTTGCTGCCAGGGTAAGTGAGTTCCGTCTTGAAGACTGATCAGGGACCAATGGTGACTAGACCGAGGACTCCATCAACTGACTACTGCCTACTAGTGGTATGTGAATGACGCTGAAAAGAAGAATCTTGCAATGCCCCGCAGTAGACACTGAAGGCTCACTCGAGTCCCCTCTCTACCATAGACTCAAGCAGCGTCTCGAGAAAAAGTAAAAGATAATAGCAAGAAATTTCATGCATCATAAACTTTTCCAGCGGTGTCGTGCCGCAAGGTCCGTCTGTCACGCCGGCTTGCCGTAAAATAAGAAAATGAATGAGATTGAACCACAGCCATGCTCATAGTCCGGTATTGATTGATTATAGAACAATTGAAGACGAAAGTAATATCAGCCGGACTGACAAGTCTCAGAATATCGTGAAATAAATTGTTCTCGTTCTGTTCCCGCCGAATGTGTACCTAGTATAAATCCACTCGCTTATAACAATGGTTTCCGCATCAAAAGAAGTAAGCTAGCAATAATGTCGACAGCCGGTAATGTTGTACATGTCTGCGAGATTGGTATCAATCCGGAGCGCGTCGCATGCAGTGTCAAGTTGTGGCAGAGCGGACAAAGTCGAGAAAGGAATCCCTCGGGAGGGCAGGGTAGAAGCGAAGCATATAAAAGAGACCCAATCGTACAGCAATCCCAGCTCATGCACCGTCAAACTTGACGGACCCTAAAGGCGGTCCTTGACTAGATTGCTGACGGGCCTCACGGTCGATTTCTTTGAGGGCTACCTCAGCAGCGTCTTCCATTGCATTCTGAACGTAATCGCCGTCAAACCAATATCGGGCGGCAAAGGTGCGTCCTTTGGCGATGACATGACAGGACCACGCTGTACGACCTCCTATGAGAGAAATTTCCGTCAGCAAGATGAAGAAAAAAATTTGATGGTCCAGTATAAAAGTCGGTGAGGGGTGAAGACTCCACTCTGCCGCTGCGACGAAGTGGCCGCATTCGAGATTGTTTATGTCTCTTCGTTTGAACGTACCCACTCGGCCAGTCCACAAAGAAGTGAAATGAGCGAGCGAAATCCCGCCAGACAAAGCGCTTGAGGCCTCAACGTATTGAAGGAAAGGAGGAAAGGCAGATATGAAAGATACACATACCTCGACGGTCGGAAAATGTGTTGTATTTCGGCTCCGGCAACCCATTTTTGGTACAGTAAACTTCGCAGACTCATATTAGCACATCAAATGATCAAACCACTGCGGAGGCCAAGCGAGACGACCGCAAAGGAATCAAGCGTCACAATAATTCCCACAAGAAGAATAGCTGGGATGTGGGGCGTACCTTCAAGTCTCAACCGCCAGTCATACTTGATATCGAGCCTTGGATCAGACATGGTGGGAGAGGGAGAGTTTGTCAGGTCGTGACGTTATAGAGGGCTCTCTTGTCTCACGGAGCAAGCGAAGGATGCAAAGAAATTAATGGACGGATGGGGCTTGCTGTGATGGCGGTCTTCTCTTCGTCTGGACTTGTGATCACGCTGTGTGCTGTGGCAACGAGTGGTTGAATTTGAAGGTCCCAGAGCGAGAAAGAGAGTGAGCAATTCGAAAAAATATGATAGAGAAGTTGTCACGAAAAAAGCAATGCCAGAGGATGAAAAAGGCTTCCCTCTTCTTTCCCCTCTCTTATCTAGAAAAGTTTTGACCTTCCCTTTCTTAAGTCGAACAGACGTGGTGGATATGGGGAACAGCAGCGTATAAAACTGTGGGCCGCTTCTTTAAAATAGCGCCCGCGGTGCAGGCAGGTCAGTTTTCCTTGCCCTTTGGCATGGCAAACACGGGACCTAACCATCAGGACCTAGCAGACAGGCTTATGCATGATTCTAGGACATGGCACGGCGCCAGCAACTTACCCCCCTCCATTACTCTCCACTCAAAGAGTGCCAGGGCATGGAGAACCTGCGGATCATCTTGAGGCTGCAAGCTGGAACGGGCCGGCGCACGCCGACGACGAATATGGCTTTGAAGAAACGCCAACGCTTATGGCAAGAAGGGCCACTAGTCCCCGCTATGGTTAGAGAGATCCGTTGAGTTGACAGGGAACAGGGCGACAACAGCAGTGACGTTTGTGGTACAGGAGGAATAATGGTTATTCTGGACCGGTTTGGACGAATCATGCGATTTTGAATTTCAGTACTCTAATTTAATTGCTCGCATCGTTGTGACTCGCGGGCCACTAATATTTTTCCCTCTGTTCCGCGTAGAACGAGGTGCCATCGGGTATGAACAAGGCCTAGGCTGCCTCATCCTGAACATGACTCCGAGGCAGGAACGGGAAAAAGGAAAGAGTGTGATAAAGCTCGGAAACAATGGAGGGTCCATGAGGGGCAAGGTCTGGTTGAGTCGTCGCCCAAAAGCGGAGAGTGGCCCATTGAGGAGTCAAAAAGCGACGAATTGTTGTTGATATTGGACGGACTGGGCCACTCACAGAGTCGAAATGGACCCAGACGACTGTGCCAGCTCATCAGGACGATCAAAATCCTCTGGTCTTCGATCTGGACAGGGGACCGTTCAAGGTCGTTCCGATCCCGCCAGCCCTGAACCTCAAAACGGCCAGGAGCAAGATCGCTCTGCAGGAATCATTGGTTCTCAGAAGCGGTTGCAGACTGTAAGCGACTAGGGGGCTGTTTTAGGTTGTCTGGGCTGAGCTATCTCGCGGCAACAGGGAGCGATTTCCGCTGAGGGCGCTAAAAGGTGTGACGACTGAGAGAACAAAGGATGAGATTCGGCCAAGTGCGCGAGTTTGTTGTTCGTTCAAAGCGTCATCTGCCTGGACATGTTCTAGATTGACTATCTGCCAACAAAGACTCAGGCGGCCTCTCCGGAGATTCTGATCGAGTTAATGTTAAAAGCAATAGTGATTCGTTGCCTCCAAGCTCGGGTATGTTGTTGGGCATTCATACGTCCTGCATCGCCCATCGCGTGTCTGGAGCGAAACTGGATGGTGGGGAGGGAGACACTGGCAGAGGACAATGGAAGAAGAAGCCGAGAGCAATGGAACGGCATTCGGAGAGATGAACCTGCATAAGGAGGCGAGATTGACGTCTTGACGCCAACTGGAGGGGTGAAGGAAGGGAGAGAAGCAGCCCAGCAGAGGGCCGGCAAGGTGCAGCTGATTCGCGCGCTTTCTTTTTCTGGATGAGCCTCGATCTCCCCGCATCATGCTTATTCTAGTATACAGTATGCAGCTGTCTCTGATTGTTTGGATACTCTCTACAGCAAGTATGATTGCATAATTGTAGTGTACCACAGTAGTGCATCTCATAGAAGTTTTGTATATGGCCGTTCTATATAATCAAGCCGATTCTAAGCGACCAACTTGACAAGACTCTGTAAAGCAAGTCGGGCAGAAACCGGTAGCAAGAATGTACATGTCGAATCCTTCTGTCTATGATCTCTTTCATGCCTGATGAAGAGTAGTCGTATCTGCAAGGCTAGCCGAGTGTCGTTAGCCTAATATACATGCATCCCAATCACTCGAACCTGAACTAACTATATGCGCCGAGTAATATAGCCCAATCAATGGGCGCCAATGCCAACAATTTTCAAGATAACGCTCAAATCATCACAAAAATCAAGTAATGAAACAAATAAAGTGAAGCGCGGCTAAAAAGAGCATCCATTATCCAACCAAAATTCATGCAGGTCAAATGATCCTCGTGTGCTGTCTCGCAAATCACTGCAAGTCATCCGGCACCCATTGGACTTGGGTGTCTCCATCTAACCGCCCCGAAGTATCCACACGAGGTGCAGGGGTATCAGACGAACCGAGGGAAAAAAAAAAAAGAAGAAAAAGAGCAGTCAGATCCATGGTCATTGTATGATAAGAAAAGTCATTAGATCGAAAGCGATCCTCGAGTGCGTGATGTTCATCTGCTGAACTGGTGGCACGCCCAATCCATTGGATGGAATGTTCGGCATTGGGCCGGCTTCACTACACGTCACTCCGAATGCTGGCTTGTCTGCTCAGCAGAATCACCGCTAGAAACGACACGACAACTCGCTAGGATGCGCGGCATGGCGTGCTTGTTGGGTTGGCAAGCCTGCTGTCTCAGGATCGATGGAACATCTCGTCGATAAGTCGCTTGGGTCTCGAGAAGGAGGATCGCATTGGTAGTATGAATTGGGAAGGACCGCTTCGATGCCATCGCCGACGGATGCAATCGTCAACCAGTACCATCAGTCCTGTAGCTACAATCACACTGCATCAAATTAGTTCAAATCCCAGGTAAGGATCATTAGATACCGGGCTCTTACTCGGCGACATCATGCATGTTCCTGTATGAAGAAACATCACTGATCCACATTGACGACGGGGGGATCCAGCCCCCCTTGCTCTCCTCTTCGATCGCCTCCATCGGAGTTAAGATCTCGGGCACGATGTGGGCGACTCTTTTGGACGTGCGCATGTTGACCAAGTGGTAAGAGACCTCACGCAGATCACCCTCTCGGCGTGACTCGCGTCTCCATTGGTACTTGGTGCCCCAGTACTCATACTCGTATCGCCTCGAAATCCCGGCTATCCTCCGCTTTAGTTCTACATGCGCGTAGTTGGAGAACTCTAGCATGATGCTATCGGCAAGTGCAGCCGGTCGATCGACGCTACCCTTGGAGCCAATAATCTCATTCTCGTAGAATCCGCTTTGCTCAGAACTTCGCCGCTTATGATGTGCGCCTGAAAGAGGCCCATGCCCACTAGAGCCTGGTCGCAGACTAGCCAGCACACTAGTCCACGAGCGCTGGAGCATCGGTGGCTTGTCATCTGATGATATCGCCTTCCTCTCTGAGTGGCAGACCTCGCGACCCGATTCCCGGCAGTAGCGGCGGAAGGAGAACTTTCTGGTGAACAAGTCATACATGCGTAGGTGGAAGAGGATTACGTCTTGCTGGTAGCCAGCTCGATGCGGTACCATCGTATCCACCCGGAGGTTCATGTTTCCGTCGAGCGTCGCATCGTCATGGCGGATAAGCAGTCTTCGGCAGGAAGGGAATAGCTTGCCAAAGGTCGAGGAGCTCGAGGGAATTACGTCGGCTAGGAACATGTCCCGTTTGCGGTCCGTCACCTCGAACAAGGGAGGTTCATCCTCGATCTCATCTGTCGAAGTGTCGGTCCCAAACGTTGACGCAGAATCCTTGGGATCAATATCTTCCTCTTCGTAGAGCTCAAACTCCTCTTCTCGCCGCTTTGACATGGGCCGGTCACTGTATATCGTTGGGGCGGTGCTTTTCGATCGGTCCGAGGCATCGCTATCGGTGGAGCTAGAGCTGGCTGCATTTCTTAGAGTCACTGTCGCATCTGGACAAGAGTGTGTGGTGTACAACCCCATGGCGGCGCTAACAAAGACAGAAGAAGAGAGGGTAAGCAGGGGTGTTGGCTGGCGTCCTGCCCGATTGGGAGAAAGTATGGCTCTTTAGATGGTCTATCGCAAGCGGAAGGAATATATCCAGAAGATGAGAGAAAAAAGCAAAATGAGGAGGGAAGCGAAATGAGAAGAGTTATTTATACAAGTAGATATCTGTTCGTTCAGATCATAGTCTCAGTGTTGTTGTCGGACCACGCCTACTCAGAAGGGAAGTTCTATAGCAGGCCCTGGACGAGGCGAGGGGACGAAAGGTTAATAATCTGCCTAAGTAAATAATTCATAAAAACGGCGGGAGAAAAATAAATAATAAGAAAGTAAAGTAAATGCGAGTGGGCAACCATCCGATTGTTGGCTGAGCGAAGGGGAGGAATGGGAGAAAGCGAGGGGCCTGAGAACATAGCAGATGACGAACTGGAAGTCAGCGAGCGTCCGAGACAAAGAGAGGCAGAGAGGGCGGGAGTGGCGCAGGATGTTTGTTGTATCGGAGGGCAACGAAGGAGAATTCGCAGCAGAAGCCAGCCGGGCGCACACAGGAGCCACGTCGTCAGGCTGGCCATACTTGGCTGGGGGCATTCTTAGTGATGATCCCCGTGGTGCCCAATAAGATTCAATAAAGGACAACCAGGGAGAATAAATAAGAGCACTTTAAGCTTCTCAGAACTATACCTGGTAGTCTATAGAGGTTTGGGCAAACTGGTCTCTGCACATTAGAGGCCATTGGCAAACTCATCCTCAGCATACTCCAGATACTATACGAGCGGTAGGGTCCAAGTAGATAGACAGCAGATAGAGTTGTACCCAGTGCCCACCGTACTCAGCCCCATCACCCTGTATTATTGTTGACATATCATGATCACCCCGTCCCGTGTTCCAGGACCCAGAACCATCGGCAGGATTCGCAGAGTAAGGCTGACCAGCCAGTCGGGTCCTCCGTTTTTTACGATTATTTCCCGCGAGAGGCGATTCTGGTTAGCGGGGGTAAGTCGGAGAGCGAGATGTTGCCTGATTCATCCTACTTCACCCTGATCTGGGCGGTCGAGCCTGCAGGGAAACGAATCCTGTGTTCCCCAGCCGTTTCACATGGCTCTCACCATGTCGAAACGTCCCACTCCCAGCTTTGGTGGAAGACGCTGGAAGCGGGCAGTAGTATGACAGGTGCGTTCGCAGAAGTCTCTCCAATGTTACCCTGAGCGATGCGGCAGGAGATGCAATCGATAGAGTACTGAGAGGCTGGAGGTTGATGGCCTAAAGTGAGTGAGTGCCTAACGAACTGAGCTGATCAGTGGCTGTGGATTTGATTGCCAACGGTCCGTACCGAAACCAGAGAACAGAGCAGAACGGGCCTCACTGCCTCAGGCTGACAGGCTGCCTTATTCGTTCCGACATCGGTTCCCATTGCCCACATCACATAAGTCCAAGACTCAATGATGCTGTATCGTCCAAATTATTGTCCAGAACGGCAAGGGAACAATTGAAACAAGGCATCTCCACATTCATGCAACAAATTCGATCGTCCCATCAATAAAGACCCTCTCTTCCCACCGATCAGCAATCAGATATACTTGTTTACCCTCTTAACCGCCTAGAAATCATCTATGGGCCAGACCGGTCACGACCACGACGTCACGCTCGGACGAAATCCTGAAGGCATCGTTACTCGTCAGTTCACGTTGCTCGGCGCATCCGTATGCGGCCTTCGGTCTGCAGTTTCTTCAGGATGGATGGCTGGGGAGCACTCCGCACTTCTGAGAGCTTTGATCACCAGTCACCACGGGGTTGCCACGGGGTAGTCTACTCTATGTAACCTTCAGGGGCCTGATTCGATTACCTCCGCGTTCCTATATCTTGACTTAGGATGGTTAGGCTTGACCAGGGCATCCATGCATCAACAGGGAAACCTTTATTAGTCAGGCTGCCTTTCCGCGACTAGACTGCATTGCACTGCGTCTCTGCTCCGGCAACTTCGAGTCATGATGCGATATGATCGCTCTGTAATCGCCAGTGCAGAGTATACCTCACCGGTAGCCCCTCGCACTGTACCGTGGACGACCCCCACGCAACGGGGAAGAAGGCAGAACGTCTCGACTGAGATGGCACAGCAGCGTGACGACACCAAAGTGACCGAACTTACCTACCTTACCTAAGTAGGATTCTCACCTACCAAAGAGGCATGCCTAACTTAACCAATCATGAATTGGTAAGCTATGCCAGCGTTGGTCTATCGGAGATTGCTTGCTTTCTGTTGCCTTGTCAGTCAAATCTCGAATCAGGCCACTGTGCTGTGTGACATTTACTTTGAGGGCTGTCATTATATCATTGTATGTGACTCCTCACCTTGCAGACGGAGTACCTCAACCGAGCCGGAACCGCAGCTGCAGCGGGAGTAGAGTACGCGCAGACTAAGCAAGTATAGACTGTACACGGAACACTACTAATTAGTACGTCACTCAGAGACCATTCATTGCCTCTCTGAAGGAGTATTGTCAAGTCCCTTGGATAATCCTCTGTAGATCACTTTATCAGACGAAGCCAGATCAGACCAAACTTTCGGGTACTGCTTCGTACTTACGTCCATTCTCAGACACGATTGTCAGACAGTGGAACCCCGCTTCTATAGAGCACAGACTCGAAGAAGTACGCGAGAACTGTTGGAGCGCAAATGGTAGCAGTAATATCCTGATCGCCGGTATTGAGTACAGAATCTGCAGCAAAGGTGCTTTTCGGGCCGCAGTTCTCTGCACCACTACTCATATGCAAGGTGTCCGGCGTACGTACTCTGGACTCAAGATCGATGTCGATGTCGATGTCGATGATGTCAATCGCCATCCCCTTGCAGAGTGCAGTTTATTCCTTATACCGAGTTCAGCTCTGAGTAAGCACTCCCTCTACTTGCACTCGAAGGTGGTCGGGTGATTCTAAGTCAAGTACGTATACGCCAGCACTCAGGTGTCCATTCAAATTTCACCGGGAGGCAGTTGGTTCAAGAATGGTTACTGAAGATGACACTTGACCAGTCTCTTGATACGAGACGAGACGAGAGAAGAAACTGCTTGCTTCTATATCTCTAAAGTATACAGGCTGCACTCGGCAGTCTAGATCTATAAGCAAGATAATAATCTAGTTTATAACAGTTACAGATTGATAGACGTTCTGTATCTCGTCTAGATGAACTGAATCATACCTGTGACCAAAGGGGCTGCGGGAGCTTTTCGCCGGGCTGGATGACTGCCTCCTGGCGGCAATTCATCGGCGAGTGGGATAACAACCCTGTGCGATTCCCCGAAGGTGGGTAGAATCCAACATAGGCTTCTCGACGCGCGGGGCTCCCAACCGTGACCGACCATGTGTGGAGGCCGTAGTAGGAGGCGATGGAGTGGACGAGCCAGCGACTAATAATCAGCGTGAGTAGGGATGTCTTCTATGATATTTGTGCTTGGAAAGGCTTACCCGAATCCAGCGGCGCGGTCATCGACAAGACTTTCGAAGACCATTTTCTCGCCGTCGCGCTCATTATGCGAGCTCATTGTCTCGCGCGTGGTTTGGAGCTTTGACTTGCGATCTGGAGCATAATGCGTCTGGCCATTCCGGCCGACAAAAACAACTTCGTCTTCGGAGTCTTCATCGGACAATGACGGCGCGTCAGCGAGACCGTCCTTCTGGCGCACCGACTGCCTCTCGTTCCAGCATTCAATAAACCGCCTGATATCCTCTTCTAAATCCTGAAGCATACCACGCGCAGCGCGTGCCCGTTTCAGCTTCAAACGGAGTTCTTTCGGGATGTGATGTTTCTCCGGCCTCGCCTCGCTGGCTGCCTGTTTCGGCGTGCGTCGGTCAAGGTGGGCATAGTGCTTATCCCAGAGCGGCGCGAGGAAGTATGGCATAGGCTCGTGACGGGTGTACGTGGGCTGTGGCATCCAGTCCTTGGAGGATGGAGGTTCAGCCCAGGGGTTATGCAGGAGGCGATCTTGGAGACGCAGGACCTGTCAGTAATTTTGAACCCGCCGATAGTGTGGTAAAACACGGATAAAGATGGCAGTCTAGGAATCACCCTGATTGCAACACCTTCAACCATTTAGCACATACCATTCTCCCAACGTTGTCTCCGGCGACTGCCGTCCTTTCCCTTCAGCAGAGCCTCGCGCCTTTTCAGACTGTCACGGCGGAGCGGTTCTCGACGTCGAAAGGTGACTTTCGGTACCGGGGTCTCCTCCGCGGGTTGGCCCACGATACTGACTCTTGATGCAGCATTAACGTGCGGAACCGAAACGGGATCGTCTAGAGGGATCGACAGCGAGACAGTCGCTCCGCGCAAGGTAGCGTTTCTGCTATTCGTAGAAGTCGAGTCTGTTATTGTCAGGTTGCCCAAAGATGCAGAAGCCTGTTCCATCCAAGCGGAAATCGCCTGCGCCTGTTGCGGCGACAATTGTCCCCGGACATCCCCTTGCGATGGGTAACTGGGATGTATAGCCATAGTGAAGCGCTTGCGGGAGAAGTTGGACCGTGAGGTACCAAGTCGGAAAGGTTAGGAGGCTCGTCGCGCGAGGTTCGTCGCAAGATCGATCCGCCACTCACGGATCGTATCAATGGGTTGTCGTTCGTGATAGAGGGAAGGGGAATCCTCCAAGGCGAGATCGAGCGGGGACGTACTGAGCCAGATAAGAGATACCGCGAGGTGCGTCGGAATCGGACTATCTCTTTCCGGAAAATCAGCCACTGGAGCGCGAAAACCCACTCGTTGACTCACAATGGCCCATCGTCTCTGATAATTGGCCCGATCCCCTTCTAGATGCCCTGGCTGAGCCGAGGATGACTCCGTCATTTTCAAGGATGATTCATTTTGGCTCACCATGTGCATCAACACGGTCCTCTCGAGCTCTACGATGGCCAAGTTACAAGATGCCCATGATCGAACTATGAAGCAAACACGAGTACGCCTTGATTCATCTCGTATCCAGTCGGAATAATTCGCCTGGCTATTGGTGACTGATGTTTCAGCAACTGCTTCTATCTACCTGGAGTAGTATGTGTGGGCTTCACCGGGTAGTACGTGCATATCCGTGCTTCACAGCTGAAGACAGGAACACCTTCAGAAATAGCCCTCGGAAGTATGCGATAGACTGGAGGCTTTGAACATATGCTATGACGAAATTGCTCGACAGATCTCGCGCTCGCCGTACCGTAGTCTTCTCATACCTGGCAGCCATTGTCCAGCTGGAGCACCTATACTTTACTTCACAACATAGTCTGATAGCATGTCATGCTCCCTAGAAAAGAGACAGTGAATAGCGCTAAATACTTCGTTTAGAAAAAAAAATGACGGCTCTAGTACTGTCAATAGTGGTTGTTGCAGGCTCAAATAGACCCGTAACAATCACGTGATAGCGTGACGCGCCGCGGACGCGCTGGATCTGCCTCTCAGACTTTCGGTTCATCTGCAGCACTCCCTTTGCCTTCTCAAGTCCATCTTGAAGAAACAGCACACCCAACAAGACAAAATGACAGTCCCAGCAGACACACCCCAGGGCAATGGCGCAGCCGCCACCCAACCCCCTCACAACCCCTCCCACGAAGAACACCAATACCTCAATCTAATTCGCCAAATCCTCGCCGAAGGCGAACACCGCCCTGACCGCACCGGCACAGGAACGCGCTCCATCTTCGCCCCAAACCCCATACGCTTCTCGCTCTCAAAGCCAGACTCCTCAAATCCGTCCTCGAACCTCAAAATCCCCGTCCTCCCCCTCCTCACCACAAAACGCGTCTTCCTGCGCGCTGTCCTCGCCGAACTCCTATGGTTCATCTCCGGCTCAACATCAAGCATCCCGCTATCCGAAGCAGGTATCAAGATCTGGGACGGCAATGGCTCGCGCGAGTTCCTAGATAAGGTGGGCCTCTCGCACCGCGAAGTCGGCGACCTCGGCCCCGTTTATGGATTCCAGTGGCGCCATTTCGGCGCCGAGTATGTTGATGCTCATGCCGATTACTCGGGGCAGGGAGTAGACCAGCTGGCGGATGTCGTGAGGAAGATTAGGGAGACGCCCTTTGACCGGAGGATTATCATGTCTGCGTGGAACCCCGCGGATTTGAAGAAGATGGCGCTGCCGCCTTGTCATATGTTTGCTCAGTTTTATGTCTCTTATCCTGAGGGGATTGAGAGTGGGGAGGGCAAGGGGCGAGGGGAGCTAAACTGTCTTTTGTATCAGCGCAGCTGTGATATGGGGCTTGGGGTGCCGTTTAATATTGCTTCTTATGCGCTGCTGACGCATATTATTGCGCATGCGACGGATCTGAACGCGGGGAAGTTGATCCATACCATGGGTGATGCGCATGTTTATCTTGACCACATCGAGGCCCTGCAGGAGCAGTTGACGAGGGAGCCGACGGAGTTTCCGGAGTTGAATATTAAGAGGGAGGACCGGGGAAGTGGGAATATTGATGGGTGGAAGGAAGAGGAATTTGAGGTCATTGGATACCAGCCACACAAGGCGATTAAGATGAAGATGAGTGTTTAGATGAAGATCAAAGATGCTATGCATATAGGTATATAGGTAGATCCCAAACGCCAACATAGAGAGTATCATGCTATGCAATGTCAAACATATCAAGGATATCATGGCTCAAGAGCGCAAATAGTCCAAAGATGACAAATCACTTCCCCAGCATTACTCCAGCTCCCCGCAGCAAAACAACCGTATCCCCGTTCTTCATCTTCCCATCCCCAACCGCATCCGAAAACTCCAGAAACTCCCCGCTCTCAACATGGAACACCCGCAACCGCGCCTCCTCCCCAGCCCGATTATTCACATTCTCAACCCCGAGCCTCTTCGCCGCATCGTCCAGAACCCTCCCAACCTTCCACCGCGAGTCAAACCAAAAGTCGCCATTCGGCGGATCAACCCCCTGCGTCTCCGATGTCCCAACAACATGCAAATACACCCTCTTGTCAGCAGGAACACCGGGGTCCCCCTTCGCCGCCTTCTTCATCGCATTAACTGCCACCGCCCGCGCAGCAGGACTATTCGCCTTCGGCTTCGGTTTCGCAGCAGCAGCCGCAGCCTGACTCTTATCCTTCCCCCACGACCGAACCTTCGCAAACATCGACTTGATTGTATCGTTCGACGCCCCTCCCGCAACCCCACCTAACCGCGGAGCAATCTTCGCACAATCATGTTCCTCCTTCAAACGATGCTTCAAGCAGTATTCCCTCCGACACTCGGGGCACTTAACGCCGGGATCCTTAAGCGTATTGATGAGCGTCTTGCACGAAACATGCGCGCACTGGTCTGTGTTGTAAATAGTGGGCTTCTGCGTCGGTGTGCCTATGGTTGATGAAGTGGTCGTGCCGTTCCGGCGGCGCGCCCACTCGCCTTCTTGCGGGCAGCGGTGGGCGGTTTCGGTGCGGTGGTCGAGACAGTATGTCCCGCGGCAGGACTCGCAGCGGAAGGGGAGGAAGTCGAGCTGGTTGCAGTATTCGTATTGGCAGTGCCGGCCTATAGATTCGAGGTCTTTGTCGGCCATTTGGGTGAATGATTCTGGTTGTTGGGTGCCATTGCCTTTGGTTATGGATATGGGGGACATGCTTGGGGTGGAATGAGCGATGGATGTAGAAAGTCTAACAGTGGAAAGAAGGGAAGATAGAGGCGGAGTTGAAATTTCCGACCTCTGTTTTAAGTGCAAGCTGGAAAGATGGTGAGGCTGAGTATTAGAAACGGCGAGAGATGGTGCTGGAAGCCGCTGGCAAATGCGGAGGCTGACTCAGCTCCGCGGAGTTCTTATGTATGGAACTGTTCGCCCTGGCAAAGCAACGGTGATTTCGAATAGTTGGATAATGGATCACCTGCTCTTGAATTAACAGCTTCAACTCACTTTTTGAGATTTATCTCTCATTATCATCTCCTTTGTCTCTTCTCTGGCGTAGAGGCGAGAGATTAGGCAACTACGTAAAATCCGACCATCTCCGCACTCAATGCGTGGACATCGCGCTTAGATTTAAGGCCCTGCCAACTTCAAGCAACTCTCCAGGACACTTGACGTGGGTGGTACAAGACCGTAGAGCATATCAAGGTCTGGCCCTGGAAATAAAATACCTGCAGATATCTCTCCCCTGGGACTTAGTTTGGGTCTATCATCGGATTGGCGGCATCGGGTCGACTTCGAAACGAGCTTGAGCTTATTCTTAACCGAAATTCCACGTCAACGTCACGCTGACTATATTTCTGAAAGGTAGTTACTCCGTCCACCGGAACCATTGAAAGAATAGAGAAACTTGAGATCATAGCGCGAGTCTGTGGGGCTTGCCAATTGAAATTTGGCGCGAATCTGGGTCCCTGGGACCGTCGCTGGGTCTTTGGATCGGCGCGAATTGTGCGGGGAATCGCGACGTCTTCAAAGTCAAGGACTCAAGACTCAAAAGTCAGAAGTCAAGAGCACTTCGATCTATTAATATGCTGTTGCCTGGCATGGTCCCTTTGTTTTGGCGCTAGAGCTCTCGTAGATAAGGTGCTATGATGTTGAAGGAAGTAGAGGTGAGGCTGTGTCAGGTGTACCTCGCAGCCTCGCAGGCCAGAGGCTAGGAGCAGGGTCGCGTGTGGCAGAGCTTGTGCCCAGGCGGGGATCTAACTCCATCGGGCAGCTTATATATTGGCTCCCCCCGGCCCAGGTCTGACGCAACAGTCTCATGCCCTTCTTTCATTCGAGTATTCTGAGGCTATAAAACATTCGGTCAACCTTTGAGCTTCATCGTGATTTGAAGCTTCTCGGATTTATCGGCGGTGTTGAGCAAAGTTCCGGTCGGCAACAGCGACCTCCTTCCTCGGCCTGCAACTTCCCTGCAGCACCCCCCAGTCATCAGAACGCCCTTCTCTGTCCTCCTTGATCAACTCTGAGCCTTTCCTTGGGTTCTCAGTTGTCACATTTGTACAGTTAACTGCATTGTTACGACTATCATTAACGGGCAATCGCTCCGAATCGTCACTATGAAGCTTTCGACTGCGCTCGCTCTGAGCGCGACCGCTTCTACTGGGGTCTGGGCCTACGCCATTCCGCAGCAGGATGTATTGGAGAATCCGAACATCCACCATGAGCAAGAAAAGTACCTGATCGAACTGGCTCCTTATCAAACGAGATGGGTAACCGAGGAGGAGAAATGGGCCCTGAAACTCGTATGGCTCTCTGTACTCTATTTATCTTCGGCCGATGCTAATACCTACCTAGGATGGTGTAAACTTCATCGATATCACGGAAGACCGTAACTATGGATTGTACCCGACGCTAGACGCTGGCATTTACCTCAATTACCCGCAGAAGATGGCGCACGTGGACAAGGTCAAACCGCTCATCGATGGCTTGAACAAAGACAACATGAAGAAGGATCTTGAGAAATTTACGTCTTTCCACACGCGATACTACAAATCGGGTGACGGTTATGACTCTGCGAAGTGGTTGCACGACCAGGTGCTGAAGGTGATCCATGACTCGGGAGCTGATGGTTGGGGCGCGAGCGTTCAGAAGTTCGAACACTCCTGGGAACAATTCAGCGTCATTGCTCGGTTTGTATACCCTACTGTTTATTGAGACACGTGGAATGCTAATATATACATTGCCAGTATCCCTGGTCTCACAAACAAGACTGTTGTCCTGGGTGCTCACCAGGACAGCATCAATTTGTTCCTTCCGTCTCTTCTGGCTGCCCCCGGCGCCGACGACGATGGTAGCGGAACCGTCACCATTCTCGAGGCCCTTCGTGGTCTTTTGAAGTCAGATATCATCGCCAAGGGACAAGCACCCAACACAGTCGAGTTCCATTGGTATTCAGCAGAAGAGGGTGGAATGCTCGGCTCTCAAGCCATCTTCTCCAAGTACAAGAGAGACCAGGCCGACGTCAAGGCCATGCTACAGCAAGATATGACGGGTTACTCTCAAGCTACCATTGAGTCCGGTCACAAGGAGGCAATTGGGGTCATGACTGATTACGTGGATCCCGCTCTCACGACGTTCCTCAGGAACATCATTACTACCGTATGTGCTAGTTGATTACACAGTTTTTATTATTCGCTAATGTCGTACAGTATTGCCGTATTCCGTTCGCCGAGACACGATGCGGATATGCCTGCTCCGACCACACTTCAGCAAGCAAATACGGATACCCTTCGGCCATGGCGACAGAATCCAAGATGGAGGATAGCAACAAGCACATCCACACCACCGACGACAGGATTAAGTACCTTAACTTCGATCACATGTTGGAGCACGCCAAACTCACCCTGGGCTTTGCTTACGAGCTTGCTCTCGCTGCGTTTTAATGTTTGAATGTCCAATTCAACCTCTTTATGACCTAATGCTACAGTATTCTTAATGCGATTTGGTTAATTGGCACGTATCATATCATGCAAAGGCTCCTAGATAGGGCTGCCTTTGGCCTTCCTAGATAGTCGAGCACATTATGAATACAAGATTGGGGAGCTGTTAGCTCAATTCCAATCAAAGTCTCTCTTCATATTTTCTTAGTGTCGAACACGGCCAAAACATCAATGCCTTGTTCACGGTGCCGAATGGGGACTTAGTCAACACTAAATGAAATGCTAATCAGATACAGCAGCAAATACTCAGTCAGCGGCCTTTTCATGCTGCATCTTCCCATACTTCACAATAAACCTCAACCCAACCTGACTCAAGCAAATGCCAAACGGTAGACTTCTCCACAAGAACAGGGCTAGCTCCCGCCCGGCCTCAAACGCCCGCTGCGTCTGCAATTCCAGAACCTGCCAGTTTGCCCAGTCACCCAGTCATCGATGAACGGACTCTGGTTCTGGATCTCACCACCTGCCTCTGACGCGGGTGGTGACGCTAACTGAGTCCGAGTCTCTGTTTTCGTCTCGCTCTCGCTCTCGTTCTCGTTGTTGACATTGTCTCCGCCCTGCGCAATTCTGTAGGCCGCACTGAGAGGGTGAAGGGGCGGGTTAGCCATCTTGCTAGCCTGTCGTCGCTTAGGGAGTAGATGTCCGTCTTTTCTGCTACTTCGCGGTGGAAGGTCATGCACTCTTCGGGGACTGAAGTTTGGGTGGGTATGGGAATTAGTTTCAGAAGTAGACTGTGTGGTTGGGTGTGAAATTGTTGGGACGTCTTGCTTGAGGGGGCTTGAGGGATGTATAATGGATGTTGAGTAAAGATGTCCAGTAAGAATAGCTCACAGTATATGAATACCGGAGTTTAGGTGTAGGTAACCAAAGGGAATGGTTCAGGGAGACTGTTATATTGCTTTATATTCAATCTATACACTGGAAGCTCTGATGTGAAAGAAAGACTTCACTTTTAACTAGGACTCAATGAATACATTACCTTGCTGAACAAAGCAGCTACACAAAACTATATCTCTTCACACCAAGCCTAGCTGAACAAGGCTGTTAATGGCCATTCTTGTTCCCGGTTTACAGGGAGTGAAAATACCTCCCTTCCAGCCTTCAATTCACAATAGACCATAAGATTTCGATTCAACTTAGTTATAGGAGCTACAATTGTGAGGGCACTTACCCATACAGCACATACAAAACCACCAACCAATAAGAGCGGCTAGTGCAGATCTCAAGCTCCGCCCCTCCACCTGCGGGCAGCAACCGGGACCGGCTTGGCACCACCACCGCCACCACCGTCAGTCGGCGAACACGCGAGCACCAGAAACGAAAAACTTTACAACACCCCTTACCAAAACTCAAATTCCAATCCCCTCCCAAAATGGCCTACACCGGCCCCTACGCGCGCGAGCTCCAAATAGCCAGCCTAGCAGTCCAGCGCGCAGCCCTCCTCACAAAAAAGCTCATCGCAGCCGTCGACAAGGGCTCCTTCGACAAGAGCGACGACACGCCCGTGACAATCTCCGATTTCGGCGCGCAGAGCCTCCTCATCGCTGCGATTCACCATATCTTTCCGGACGACGACATTGTCGGTGAAGAGGATAGCAAGACGCTCCGCGCGCAGCCGGAACTGCTCGAGCGCACGTGGGAACTTGTCTCTTCAACGCGGTTAGAATGTGAAGAGAGCGAGACGCTCCTTTCTCGACCGAATTCGAGAGAGGAGATGCTGAAACTCATTGACCTTGGCGCGTTGGGCAGTTGTAAACCCAAAGGCCGCACTTGGGTCCTTGATCCTGTCGACGGGACGGCGACGTTCATGCGCGGGCAGCAGTATGCTGTTTGTTTGGGGCTCGTGGAAGACGGGAAGCAGCGCGTTGGCGTGACGGGGTGTCCGAATCTCGATCTCGCGCATGGCGAGATCCACGAGGAGCAGGCGGATCGGGCTGGGAAGGGCGTGATGGTTTTCGCGGTCGCTGGGCAAGGGAGCTTCACGAGGCCAATGGGGACAGGTTCGCTCCTTGAACCCGCGACGAGAATCCAAGCGAAGGAGCAGATTACGGAACCTAGCGAGATCCGCTTCATCGACTGCAAGGCCGCGACTTCATCAGACTACGATGTCAACGCGCGCCTTGCGGAGAGACTGGGGGCTCCTTGGCCACCGCGTTCAGATCTCTGGTCTGCGCAGCTACGGTATATCGCTATCGCTGTGGGCGGGTGTAATGTGCTCATCAAGATCCCGCGGAAGGCGTCGTACCGCTCGAATTGCTGGGACCATGTGGGCGGGATGCTTATTGTTGAGGAGTTGGGGGTGAAGGTCACGGATTTGAATGGGGACCCTGTGGATTTGACGCTGGGGCGAAGGTTGGCGGGGTGTGAGGGGATGGTTATTGCGCCTGCTTCTATCCACGGCAGGATTGTGGATGCTGTGAAACAGCAGCGACAACAACAGCAATAGCAGGCGGATTCGCTCTGGAGCTAAGCAAGCCATGATTATTGCATGAAATACAAATACGTACCTACGGGTCTTCCTTTTGCTTGGGCTTCTTGCTTCGATCTTTGGGATTGATGCCCCGCTACCTAGTGGCCCTTTCATTCAGAGGCGCTTCGTAGGATCTATCAACGAGTAGTAGCCTGAGGGGGATCGACCCGTGCAGAGGACCCACGTAAGTCGGAGTATGAGACGTCCGCATCATGCGTTCCGAATAGGATGTTTAGTTTACTCTCATAGCCGGGGATTCCCTGCGATGTGCACCGAATACTTTCACACTGAGTAGATACATAGACAGATACGTATCAACTCGTACTTTTAGCGGAGGCGCGGTACTGCGGCAGGCAGTGCACGGATCGACAACGTGCGCATGGAGGAAATCAAGACTGCATCCGGGCGCCAGCACCACTCCAGGCAGAGAGGATTTGGGGTCCATGATGGGCAAAGACCAAATTTGAGCCATTCGCTGGCTATGCTCTAAAGCGCATAGCGGATTCTTCATGGGCCAGTGAGGGCTTGCGATGCTGAGATGTTGTGTCAGGAGACCTCTTGGACTGCGGGGTGTCAGGCAGTGTTCGACGATTTCGTCATCTCACCTCAGGCTCCAGTGGCCGAGGGTCTATATACCTCGTGGTTTTCTCCTCTTCAAGAAATTTCCTGGTCTCCATCGGCTTTTGAAGCTGTTGTACGGGTTGTTTCACCATGGGGTTCTGTATGCTTCCACCTTGCAGGTTCTGCGGTATACTTTGCAGATAAACTGACCAAGCTTACCTAGACAACGTTTTCGCGAGGCGCGAGTCGCACCCTTCTAATGTAGTCAGGGCGTATCAAGTTATTGCGCCTCTGAGTTGGGTCTTGGTGTTGGTCGTCGGCATCTTTTATTCCATCCATAAACCAGCCGATGTATATAACGGCCACACAATCTGGGCACAGTTTGAGCAAAGATTTACACCGTTCACTATAAATATCGTCGTGCTGGCGATTTACTGGTAAGTACCTGAGTGTACTTCACGTTCGCATGTCAGTAACACCCGGGCAGGATCCTCCTTCTCCTTGCCCAGATCGTCTATGTCGCCCAGCTCTTCTCCAAGGAGGCAGCCGTCCATAACGCCGCCAACGCCGCTTCACATTTCATTCTCAACAATCTCTTCGTCTTCGCGTGGATCCTCCTGTGGACCAGGAATTATTTCTGGCCTGCCGAGGTCATCCTGATTGCGCACTTCATCAATCAGCATATCTTGTTCTGGCGCGTCCGCTCTTTGCCACTGGTGTCGCACTTGGCTGTCGTCGCAGCCCCATACGCTTGGACTCTGATCGCGCTCTTCTTAAACGGAGCTCACGCTATCTTTAGTCACACCCCTGCTGCCAAAATTGCCGCCGCTGTCTTCATCTGGGTCATTTTCGTGATTGGCTCCGTCCATATTTTCACCACTGTGGATGATCTCCTTGGATACAGCCTTAGTCTTCTGACGTTCGGTAAGCCGCTTATATAAGTTCTCTAGCAGAGAAAAATGAATGCTGACTCTCGTTTCGTAGGTCTGGCCATTGCCCAAACTGATCACTATACCCGCTACCACCTCCAGTGGATCTTCGCATGGGTTATTTTCGGAGCGTTCCTCTTGGTCTCTCTATACCTGACTTCCGTCAAGTACTCCGGTCGCAATGTGTTCTTCCGCAGCCCAGCTGAACCAGAGTCGACTGATGCTGAACGTGCGCCGTTGCTTGACGACTCAACGCCGACACCCGCGACGACCTCTTAGCCTGCTACGATGACTGACGAGAGATCCGAGGATGGTTTATTGAGTTGGTGGAAGATGGGTCGATGATGAAATGGCAGAGATTGGCGGAGGAGTGAAATTTCCAAGCTCATAAAACGAGCTCTAGCGGTGATGTCGTTCGTTTGCTTTTGTTGGATACCTTGTATGTTCCGTTTTGTCTAGTTCATTGCGGAGGATCGCCACAGTTCCATGGTTGAATAGAAAGTGAATAATGTAGTTAGTATTTTGGGAAATGCAAATGTACTCTTCACTCTGAAATGGTTCCATGTCAGTGATGAAGTGAGGTCAAACGGAAGGAACGACCAACGGGCGGAGGTCGGCGGCGCTTGACCTCACCTTCGACAGCTTCCTCCTCGTTCATGAACACCCAACCACAAGAACAAGATCGAGATCAGCGACCTGAGAAAGAACCAAAATGAGTGGCCAGACGCTCGACAATCAAATCAGACCAGCGAGATGCAGGCACCGCTTGCCGTTGCGCCCCACTGCGGCGCCGCCGCAAACTGCTGTTGCCCTGGCGACAGTGCCTCCACGCAGCTCCATGGTGATGAGCTTCCGATCGCTCCAAGCGCCGTCAGCAAGGAACGAAAACATCTGAGACAAGTGCTGAGCGCGCAGTATCCTTGCTGTTCTCAACATATATATCGCCTGGCTGTCTGATTTCTCTGTTGTGGATTGCGTTATCCGCCTCGCAGACATCAAACCTGGCTTCGATTTGACTTTATTTAGTATCAGTACTTGGAGTACTTCGATACATTGGACCTTCATCCTTGACGATTACCCCGGATAACCCATTGTTTACCAATTTCTTCCCTGTCTGGGAGAGGTCGACGCTCCCCGCAGTGAGTTGCATCCATATCCAGAGGAATTCTCAGGCGGAAACCTGACTTTGAGCAGCTGCTTCAAGCGTCCCAGCTTATGAGCATGTCCTTTTAAGCCGTCTGTGAAGCAACCACCATGAGTCAACCCCGTATACCATACGGTCAGGATGACCAACCCCCAGCATACTCTTACGGCTACGGAAACTACGATGACGCCGATGTTCCCCAAAGTGCTACAATGCGACTGCTCCCAGCCAGTTCGCAAGTGGAGTCGGACTTGAGCGCTGATTTGGGATCTGCTTCTGCATACCGCTACGGAGATCCATTTGGGGATGATAATCAGTAAGTCCCTACACTCTTCTGTGGCATAGCATGCCAATGATTCCATCCGGCATCTTGCCCTATTTCCGCTCTATATCCCTTGCCAGAGCTGTCAACAGTGACATTCCCTCTATGAGATTATGTATTGACTTCTATCGCTCGTCCCTCGTCTTTCCCTGGACAATGTTGTTTAAAATGCCGTCTCGTCCATCAAGAGCTGACACTATTCGACACGGCAGGACCGAAAGCAGATACCCAGAGCGGTACTCTCACGAATACGATCGTGAAGAAACCCTCACACGCCCTGCTTCAAGCCTGCGAAATGCGCCCACGATTCCTCCGCCTACAGCATCTGGCGTAGATGAAATGCATTATTCCTCTCGCCCTGCTTCCCCTACACGACCATGGTCCCCTACTCGCGGGCCGGACTGGGTTCGACCCCCATCTGTGGCTGGCACACAGTACGAGCGTGCAGATCTCAATGGTAGCCCGCGACCAGGAACCCCCAGCTCGAGATACGGAGGGAGTCCAAGGCGACCGCTTCCGCCAGCGCCACTGTTCTCGAAACCCGGTGCCGGTACCCAGGATACGAGAATTGACATCGGTGACGGTGACGATGATCCATTTGGTGGAGGCGGAAGGACAATAAACTCTCGGCATGGAGGCCAAGGTAGCGTGCAATCGTTTAACAGTGAATCCACTTATATTACGGACGAACGGGACTTGGAAAAGGTTGATCTGGACGAATACGACGACGAAACCAAATCAATGGTTGATCCTAACCTTCATTACGGCCCTGCGCCAGAGAAACAAGGCCGCCGAGGAGTTCGCGATGCGCAGATGGCAAAGAAGGAGGTGCAGCTGATCAACGGTGAACTAATCCTCGAGTGTAAGATTCCAACAATCTTGCACAGCTTTTTGCCCCGCCGAGACGATCGAGAGTTTACACATATGCGATATACCGCCGTCACTTGCGACCCCGATGACTTTTTGCAAAGAGGCTATAAACTTCGCCAGCAGATCGGAAGGACTATGCGAGAGACAGAATTGTTGATTTGTGTTACCATGTACAACGAGGACGAAACCCACTTTACTCGCACTATGCACGGTATCATGCGAAACATCAGCCACTTCTGTTCGCGATCCAAGTCTCGCACTTGGGGTAAGGATGGCTGGAAGAAGATCGTGGTCTGTATCATTGCCGATGGGCGGAAAAAGGTGCATCCCCGAACGCTCAACGCTTTGGCCGCCCTGGGTGTCTACCAAGAAGGCATTGCAAAGAACATTGTCAACCAAAAGCAAGTCAATGCCCACGTCTATGAGTATACGACCCAAGTATCGCTCGATTCCGACCTCAAGTTCAAGGGAGCTGAGAAAGGAATCGTGCCTTGTCAGGTTGTTTTCTGCTTGAAGGAACACAATCAGAAGAAGTTGAACTCGCATCGTTGGTTCTTCAACGCCATCGGCAGGTCTTTGCAGCCCAACATCTGTATTCTACTTGACGTCGGTACAAGGCCGGAGCCCACTGCTCTGTACCATTTGTGGAAGGCATTTGATCAAGACTCCAACGTCGCGGGTGCAGCCGGTGAGATCAAGGCAAGCAAGGGAAAGAATATGCTTGGTCTTCTGAACCCTTTGGTTGCAAGCCAAAACTTTGAATACAAGATGTCCAACATTCTCGATAAGCCCCTGGAGTCGGTTTTCGGCTATATCACTGTGTTACCTGGTGCGCTTAGTGCTTACCGATTCTTCGCCTTGCAAAATGACGCCGAGGGCAACGGTCCTCTTAATCAATACTTCAAAGGAGAGACGCTCCACGGCAAAGATGCCGATGTGTTCACCGCCAATATGTACCTGGCCGAGGACCGTATCCTCTGCTGGGAGTTGGTAGCTAAGAGGGAAGAGAGATGGGTTCTCAGATTCGTGAAGAGTGCCGTTGGAGAGACCGACGTTCCTGGTATATACACTGCCTTTGATAAAGCTTAACTCGCTAACGGGTTACTAGATTCGATTCCTGAATTCATCTCCCAGCGTCGACGTTGGCTGAACGGTGCTTTCTTCGCAGCCGTGTATTCTATCGTCAACGTGAAACAGTTATGGAAAACCGATCACTCGCTTCCACGCAAAGTTCTCCTCCAGATTGAGTCTGTTTACCAACTGCTACAACTGATCTTCACCTATTTCGGTCTAGTAAGTTGACATTTCCCTGGGGGAAGAGATCGGAACTAATATAGATAGGCGAACTTCTACTTGGCCTTCTTCTTCATTGCAGGTTCCTTGACGGATGAGAAGATTGACCCATTTGGTCACAATATGGGAAAATATATCTTTGTCGTACTGAGATATGCCTGCCTTCTGGTCATGTGTCTACAGTTCATTTTCTCCATGGGTAATCGGCCACAAGGGTAAGTCTGCTGTTTTATGTGATCTTGAAGGGAGCTAATCAGTCTACAGGGCCAAGAAACTCTACCTCTCGAGTATGATTGTCTACAGTATAGTCATGACTTACACAGCATTCTGTACGCTGTACTTGATTGTTCTTGAGCTTATGGCAAAGACGGGACATGATGTTCCTATAACCATTAGCGACACGCTCTTTGTCAACATCGTGGTCTCTCTGCTTTCCACAATTGGGCTGTACTTTTTCACATCGTTCCTCTATCTCGACCCCTGGCATATGTTTACATCATCTGCTCAGTATTTCGCCTTGCTGCCCAGCTACATTTGCACGCTGCAATGTTATGCATTCTGCAACACCCACGATGTTACTTGGGGTACCAAAGGTGATAACTCGCTCAACACTGACCTGGGTACCGCACGTATCATCAACGGCTCCATTGTCGAGGTTGAGATGCCGTCCGAGCAGCTTGACATTGACAGCGGATACGACGCTGCGCTTCGCAACCTTCGTGACCGCCTTGAAGTCCCCGACCCTGGAATTTCCGAGAGCCAGCGGCAGGAAGATTACTATCGTGCAGTGCGAACGTACATGGTTTCCGTCTGGATGGTTGCCAACGTGGTTCTCGCAATGGCTGTATCCGAAGTGTATGGCGTTGGTTCGAACGGTACAAACGTTTACCTCGCCATTATCCTGTGGTCTGTGGCGGCGTTGGCCATTATTCGTGCTATCGGATCGACTACCTATGCAGTCCTATACCTGATCCAGAAGCTTGTTGAGGGTAAAGCGAAGTTTGAAGCCGGAAATATTGCCAGTGCAAATGCCAGTGCCGCTGCTAGCTCAGTGGGTGGGACGAAGTCGAACGTGTCATATGGCAACAAAGGCTTCAGTATGACGGACAAGCTCAACGAGACAAAGTGGGCCATGTCGAGGGGAATGCAAAAAGCGATGTTCTGGAAGAAGTGATCTCCTAACGACCGTTTCCTTTTTTTTATGTGTTTTTTTATTTCACGCGATCTATGTTACCCCGATTCCCAGATTCCCAGTTGATTTATTGAGATGGAAATATGCCATGATATGTTTGATGGATGGATGGAACAAGGACAATGATAATGGATGTTGTTATGTAGACATATGAATTGAATGTCATGAACCATAAGCAAGACCTTTTGTTCTGTGAGATATGGCCTTTGTTATTGGAGTCTGATCATCCTCTTCATGGAGGAGTGCCTGATTCACGTGATGTATACGGCAGACTGAACAACCACTCACGCAGCACTAAAACCCACCGCCACCCAAAAGATCATCCACAAGCGAATGCCCTGATTCTCTCCACCGTCAACTCGTCTTCCTACTACATACCCCTGGATCACTGTACCTTTATCTCTCTCCCCCGTGTCTCGCTCTAGACCTTTGACACCTTTGGAGTGTAGACGGATCATTCGCGAAATATCCCTCGTCAGACCATCGTAGTTCATCCCGGTCTCACCTTCTGGTCTCCTTCTGGTCATACTACTACTACCAACGTTTCTCTACTCTTTGTCGCCTTCCTTGTCTTCTCTTTCTCTTTCATTTCCTTTCACTTGCACGTCTTGTTTCTTGCTTAGCTAAAGCCAAAATGAGCTCTGGCATGCCGCCGTGGCGTGCTACCGCTTCGGCGACCGCCACTACGGCTGTTTATTCGAGTCATGGTGAGTTATCCTCATGCCCTACCTCGAAGAAATACGCTAACTTTCAAAAGCTACACCAGCATACATCCCGGTTCAAGCGCGTCGCAGCCTTGCCAACCCTGCCTCGACTTCCACTACCCCTGCCCCCTCTCAGCCAACAACCACAGCAGATGCGGCCAGCCGCAAGCGAGTGATGTGGCCGGAACCTGTCCGCTTGTATGTACAACGGTGCTTCGCTCCTGATCAGCAGATTCCCGGCGTCACCAGGGAAGAGATGGAAACCAAGTTGAAGTCTGTCATAACGAATGCAGCACAGTCCGACACGCTCGACAAGATTGACTGGGAAAGATTACCGCTACCCCAGGTTATGGTGCAGAATGACAAGACCAAGATTCTGGCTAATCCCGAGGCCTCGACATGGGGATCACCTTATGCTGCTCAATCTCCCAAACGTGATGCAGCCGCCGACGACCTGTCGAGGAAGAGGAAGTCAAATGAGTACCAACCGGATTCAAGCGCCTACCCGCCGTGGAGGCAGACTAACAAATCAAATGCCTTTGAAGACCGAGTCACTTATTCACCTACAGACAAACGACAACGATTAGATTTCAAGAACTCAAGTAAGTCAAAAGCTAATTTGGAAATGCGGAAGAAACGTTTTGAGGACCCCCGAGGAGGATATGGATCTTCGCCATCCTCACGTGGTGCATCTCCAAGCCCCGCCCCCACTGGTCCTGTTGTTGGAAGGTGCCAGGATCTGGAGAAGCGTTATTTCCGGTTGACTTCGGCGCCGAACCCGGATACTGTCCGCCCTCTACCTGTCCTGGTGAAGACGCTCGACCTGCTGAAGAAGAAGTGGAAGAAGGACAACAACTATACCTATATCTGTGACCAGTTCAAGTCTCTGCGCCAGGATTTGACAGTGCAACATATCAAGAACGAATTCACCGTCAGTGTCTACGAGATACACGCCCGTATTGCTCTGGAGAAGGGAGACCTTGGTGAGTATAATCAGTGTCAAACGCAGCTGAGGGCTCTGTACGCACAGCAACTGGGAGGTCATCCGACCGAATTCAAGGCCTATCGCATTCTCTACTTCATCCACACGCGCAACTGGACGGCGATGAACGATGCCCTAGCCGATCTAACCCCAGCAGACAAGCAGAGTGGAGCCGTCAAACATGCATTGGATGTGCGGTCTGCGCTGGCCCTTGGCAATTACCATCGGTTCTTCCAACTCTATCTTGACACCCCGAACATGGGAGCTTACTTGATGGACATGTTTGTGGACCGCGAGCGACTGTCCGCCCTCTCCGCTATTTGTAAAGCGTAAGTTTTCCCGTTCTCTGGTAATAAGCACTCGCTAACCTCAAACAGATACAAGCCAGACGTAAAAATTCGCTTTATCACCGAAGAGCTGGGCTTCGAGTCTGACGAGCAGAGTGCGCGCTTCATCCTGGACCACAGTTCAGAGGGAATGCTCTTGGAAAAGGATGGAGCCGTGAAGCTGCTCACAGGAGCGAAAGCAGCCCAACTGTTTGAGGTGTCGAAAGCCGAAGCCCACCGCGTGATTGATATCAAGGGACAGATCTAAGTTCAGTTGCTCTTCGATTCCTCTTGCATTAACTCGCCCGATATCATCTTCCCTTTCGCCCTCGACCGTCCTCTTCGCCCTTCGACTCTTTAGATCACCTTTTGTTTCTTTTCTTCTTTTCCATTCTGTTCGTGTGCATTGTTCTCCACTGCTTGTGCCTTCGTTCTCCCAGGCTCGGAGATAGTATACCCCGTCAGTTGCACAGCACCATTTCTTCTTCATTTGCGGTTGGTTGGAGTTTGGCATGGATGGGTAGTTAGACGGACATATCACCGGTTTCATACACATAGTTAATCAAAAGTTACATTCTTCGACGACTCTGCAGATTAATCAAGGCGAAATATTACCAACCGCACGGTGCACAGCCCGAAAGCCTTGTCTCGTATAGTAGTAGCCGTTAACGTATCAGAAGTATACATCTCAGGTGGGCAGACCCGCAGCCACGTTCTCGAACATTGCGGGTCCAGACGAGCCATACTGAGCATTTGGGGTTGGAACACCGGTCTCGGACAGAAGTACATTGTCAATTCTATACTAACAAAAGTACTACATTCACGTATGCTATATAGATACTCCAAAGATTGTTGCTGACAGCCTCAGAAACATGGCACCCGCCACCACCCTATAAGGAAAGGAACCACAACCACAACCACAACCACAACCCCCTGGTTCATGATTCATGGGTCACGGTTCAGGATCGCCCATGCGCCCGACCAATTTTCAGCCACTGGCCCAGCGTAAGAGGCGGGGAGATAAAAGGCTCAAAGAATGGAACAGAAGGTCTTGGAGGCTGAACCATAGGATGGATGGCAAATGTCAGTCTTGTATGGAATGATCTATGAATTGCGTGCTTGGACCGTCATTACTGTACCAGCCGCTGGTTGAGCCCCTTTTGTTGTGGCTCGCTTTGTTCTGATTTGTATTTGGGAGGCGGGATAATGGGTTTTATTAGACAGACCTCGGGAATATGGCGAGTATTCTGGATGAAGGGTTGCTGGTTCTCTGGTGGTTGGCGGCATCAGGTGATGATAAGGTGCGGCAAGGTACAAAATTAGATCTGGTGGCGAACGATTGGCGCCTGCACGCCAGAGAACTGTGCAGCTGCTGCCCTGGCGCTTAATCTGTAGTTTAGGTAGTCGATACCAGCTGAATATGGTCACTGATAAGCTGGCAGAGGAAGGAGGATCTGCTGCCCAACCTCTTTTGAGTCTGTGAGTCAGAACCAAGAAGCAGATCTACCCCGTATACCAGCAGTCTACTATTACTTTGCAGTATGCGAGTGGATTCGGTGGACAAGCATGGGATGCAGCGGGGAACAGAGCCGGCGGAACACAGCGTTTTAGCGGCATATTCAGTTACATATAGTCTTGGACTTGATGAAAATATTGTCAGTGACAGCTTTAAATATTTGATTTAGAGGTGGTCGGTATTGTCATTGGCCGCACAAACCCACAGCATCAGCCCGACTCCATGCAACTAACGCCATAACTGCAGACTGACGAGCAACTTCCCCGATATTAATATTACAAGCTGGTCGCTTGTGCTTGTGCAGACTGCAGCGCTGCATGATCATCCCCTTGCTCGCTAGTTTAGTGACGGTGCTACTGTAGGATCGCTGTCCCAGCCGACTGGCACCTCCGCCACCTTTCAACTCTCAAGACTCCAACCCCACGACCCCTTTTGGTCCTCCTCTGGTTCGCAGCCACCGATCTGTTCTGCTTTCTGAGTCTGAGACCTGCCCTCCCACTCCCAGCCTGGAACGCCCCTCTCGGAAGACGGGACACTGGGCCATCGACCTCACCGTGACAGAGGCGGGGGAGAGCATCCGTGGTAACTCAACGCACGAGGGCGACCCAGTCAACCAAACCATTTGGAACACAAAATTCCCAGTCCAAGTGCAGTTTGCTCAAAGAACAGCTGATTGCTTGCCTGCTTGCTTGCTTGCTTCCATCTTTCTCTCCTTTCACTCACTCCTGCACTCCTCCCGACTCTCCCTCTTCCATCCCACCGTCAGACGCTCTTTCATCAGCCCAGTTTTTCTTTCAGGCCTGTTTTGTCCGAGTCCTTTGCTTCTTTGACGAGTACATTCTCTTTCTTGCGTTGTCTCTCCTTTTATCGCCCTCGTGGCTGACGTCGCACCGGTTATATTGAATGGAAGTCCGAGTTCTTGACTCTTCTCGAGACTTGATTTACTGCCATCGCTGATTCTTCTGTCTCAGTAACAATTATAATATCATGAAGGTGCGTTTGCCCCTCTGATTGCGCTTCGATGAGTCGGGTTGACCGCCTTGTACTAATTTCCACCACAAAATTTAGGCTCTCCGACGCTCTCTGAAAGGGGAGAAAGATCCCAAACCCCACCACCACCACCACCACTTGTCCATCACCCCCAAATCCGCCGTTGCCATTCTGCCTCCAAAGAAGGTGCGTGCGCTTTGCTTCTTATTTCTTCCCTCTTTTGACCTCTCTGTTTCACCCTTCTTTCTCGTCACTCCTTTGCGCTCTCTCTCGCTCTCTCAATTATTGTTTACTTATCTCCCCTCTCCTTTCCGCCTCCTGTGTTGACCATTTCTCGTGCGACGCGTACAGGTCATCAAAGCGCTCTACGACTACCAACCCGAACCAGGAAACACCCAGGAATTGGCCTTCAGCAAGGGCGATTTCTTCCACGTCATCAGCAGGGAGGACGACTCGGACTGGTACGAAGCTTGCAATCCCCTTATCCCTACTGCCAGGGGGCTGGTTCCCGTAACCTTTTTCGAAGTCATCGGCAAAACCGGACGCGACAGCAGCGGCTCCATCGACCTCGGAAAAAAGAACAACCAACCGCACGACTCGGGCTTCGCTGATAGAGCTACGTCTTCAGGTTCTGAATTCGGCTCAGGCTCCTCGAAATCTTATCAATCGCACCCCGCATTCCCCAGGGTATCCATGATGGGCAAAGCCGGTGGGGGAGCCATGGTTTATGGCATCGTCCAGTACGATTTTCAGGCAGAGCGGCCTGATGAATTGGAGGCGAAATCGGGAGAGGCTATTATTGTTATCGCCCAGTCGAACCCGGAGTGGTTTGTCGCGAAACCTATCGGTCGCCTCGGTGGGCCCGGTCTCATTCCCGTCTCATTTGTTGAGCTTCGCGATATGGCGAGTGGCCAGGCCGTCACTGACCCGCTTGAGGCTGTCAGGCGCGCTGGTGTACCGAAGGTGGAGGAATGGAAAAAAATGACCGCAGAGTATAAGAACAGCAGTATTACTCTTGGCAAGATCGAGGCACCTGGCTCGATGCAGTCTGTTCAATCTGGCATGGAGAGAATGTCAGTGCGCCAGAGCGCGGACCACATGAGCCACATGAGCCAGAACGGTCAATCAATGGTGAGTCAATGCCTTTCGTTGCGAACATCGCGGGTTCTAATAATTTGTGTAGTCTTATCACAACCGCAACGCGAGCAAGGCATCCATCGCCCAGCAATCCATGCATCAGCACCAACCGTCCCAGAGTCACCAACCCCTCGTCGCACCCGTTGCTGCCTCGATCCCTCGGTACTGCTTCGACAATGATAAATACTGGTACATTATTGAAGTCAAGATGGAGGATGGTCGCTGCTGGGAATTATCGCGATACTATCACGATTTCTACGATTTCCAAATCGCTCTGTTGACGCAGTTCGAGGAGGAAGCTGGCAACCGAGGCAAGCCTCGCACATTGCCGTTCATGCCCGGCCCAGTCGCTCACGTCACCGACGCCATCTCTGACGGTCGTCGACACAACCTCGATGAATACATCAAGAAGCTTCTGTCTATGCCTCCGCATATCACCCGATGTGCTCTCGTCCGTCAGCTTTTCGCCCCTCGCCAGGGCGACTTTGAGATTGATCCCAGTGCCTTCGGAGAGGATGCTCGGTTCTCAGGCGGCTCGCAGCACTCGTCCGGACAGGAACTATCTCCCGCCGCGTCGAGGCAATCCTCGCAGCAGCAAAACGCGCCTTCAGAGCGAAACTCGCACTCACACTCTCACCACCGATCGCAACCATCGAACTCTATCCCCAACGGAAAGCCGCCCATGATTCGACAGCAGAGTTCGCTCACGCAAGTCTCAACCTCAAGTGGGGGCGCCCTAAAAGTCAAGGTCTTCTTCCAAGACGACCTGATCGCCATTCGAGTACCTGCCGATATTAATGTGCAGCAACTCAAAGAAAAGCTCAGAGACCGCCTGAAAATTAACGAGGAGATCGTGGTGCAATACAAGGACGAGCCGTCTGGTACCTATGTCGATCTTATCAGCGACGGCGATCTCGACACCGCTATTCAACGAAACTCCAAACTTACCCTTTATGTCGGACTTGCATAGATTCTGTTCTGTTTATGATAGAATTCCTGTTCATGTTTGTTACCTCGCTTCCCCTCTTACCACTTCACCTGCCCCTACCTCTCGCTACCATCTTCTATGTTTGAGTCTACTCATTTCAGCCCGCTCGACCTCTTCTCTTTTGTCCGTGTGTCCTTGTCTGTTTGGGTCTTTCTTCAGGATGTCCTGGCGTTCAGGAACTGTCATTGGCTTTGGCCACCAGCCTCACGAGCTTTGCTAAAATTACGAGGTTGATGGATATCAAAGATGTCAAGATTGAGACGTCTGAAACGTTGATGCGATTATGTTATGTATATTGTTTTTGTTTCTCCGTATTGTTTATGTTTTTTGCTGCTCTCATACCCTTTTCTTCATATTCATGGTTTCAAAGTTATCCGGACCTGCGAGTCATCTGTACATAAAATTTAGCCTGCATATACACAGATTTAGCTCAGAGTACCTTATTCCTTGTGCAACTCAAGAGACAGGCTAAATAATACCTGGCGTAGAACCATGGTCCTTTCTAATTTGTCCCTAACAAGTCCGACTCGGAGCCAGATCTGACTGCCGAATCCCGAGTCACATGACCCTCTCTCTCCCCCTCGGCAACGATGCCCTCTTGGGTTTCTCGTTTCCAGATTCGCGAAATACCTGAACGCTGACGCTGCGCTGCACTTTTTCTGGATCTTAGCGTTTCTTGTTTCTTCCCATAGACTTCTTTACTATACCCCTGTACATTACTCGACACCCCGCTTGTCGGAAATATACCCGCGACAAACGTTCTTCCGCCCCCGCGTTTTCGCCGCATCACGTCTGGCCGGGCTAGTGGAACGAGATTAGAACCAAGAGTCCAGGACAGGACGCTGTTAGGAGTTACGAGCATAGCCTGCATGCGCTCACAATACCGACCAAACCTGAATATCTTCGCGATCTTTTCCAGAGATTAGATTCAATGAGCACTCCCTCCGCACCCGCCAGGCTCTGCGCGGCGCTGAACCGGCAAGCGCTCGCACATCCTGCCCTCCGCACGCCAAACCCGACATTCGTCGCTGGCTGTCGGAGGAACCTGCATGTGCGCCGTGGTCCGGCTTACCGGTCGACATCAGCCCGGGGAGGATATGGTCGGTGGAATGGAATCTCAGTGAATCAGGATTGTGGATCCCGGAGGTGGGCGACTGTTGCGGCTGCCGCTGCAGAGGGTGCGGCTCCGGCGCTGTCTGGGAAAACACCTGGTGGCGGTCCGTTGGCGGAGTATGATGCGCGGGTTGAGGCGGGGAGGTTGAGGGATGACCCGTATCAGCGGCGTGAGTTGTTCGCTTATTGTTCGATTTACTAAGGTCAGTGCTAATATTACGGGTAAAGAGATCATTGAGCAGCTCCAAGATCTCTACGAGCGGCTGAAATCCTACAAAGCCCCGCCCGTCGTGCGCCCCAGCATCGAGTCGCTAGACGCCGCACCGAAGAAGTCGTTTTTCGGCTCGCTGTTCTCCAAGACGCCTGCGAAGCAGGAGGGTTCCATACCGGAGGACCTGCCGAAGGGTCTATACATGTATGGTGATGTCGGATGCGGGAAGACGATGCTCATGGATTTATTCTACGAAACGCTCCCGCCAAACATCACATCAAAGAACCGAATCCACTTCCACAACTTTATGCAAGACGTCCATAAACGACTCCACGTCGTGAAAATGCGCTTCGGAAACGACTTCGACGCGCTCCCCCTCGTCGCGTCCGAAATCGCTGAGGGCTCAAGCGTCCTCTGCTTCGACGAATTCCAATGCACAGACGTCGCAGACGCCATGATCCTCCGAAGACTCCTAGAACACCTCATGTCCCACGGCGTCGTCCTAGTCACAACATCAAACCGCCACCCAAACGACCTCTACCTAAACGGCATCCAGCGCGAATCCTTCATCCCCTGCATCACCCTCCTGAAGACCCAACTCGACGTCATAAATCTCAATTCACCAACAGACTACCGCAAGATCCCCCGCCCTCCATCAGGCGTCTACCACCACCCTCTAGGCCCCCAAGCGGATCAGCACGCCCAGAAATGGTTCGACTTTTTAGGGGATCCCATAAATGACCCCCCGCACCCGGCAACGCAAGAAGTCTGGGGTCGAAAGATCAATGTGCCCCTGGCTAGCGGGAAAGCCGCTAAGTTCAGCTTCAAGCAGCTTATTGGCGCTGCGACGGGGGCCGCGGATTACCTGGAGCTTGTTAGGAACTACGAGGCATTTATTGTTACGGATGTTCCGGGGATGACGCTGCATCAGCGTGATCTTGCGAGAAGGTTTATTACGTTTATTGATGCGGTTTATGAGAGTCGGGTATGTCCCAACCCCTTTCAAACCCTTCCCCTTACCCTCCCCTCCCATCCATGAAATATAACTAATTTGTCCATTCCCAGGCAAAACTCGTCCTAACAACCGCAACCCCGTTGACAACCCTCTTCATCTCCGAATCCGAAGTGAAAACCTCCCTCGACGAAAACGGGCAGGAACACACCGACCTCTCTGATTCCATGCGCATGATGATGGACGATCTGGGCCTCTCCATGGCGGCTCTAAAGTCAAGTAGTATATTCAGCGGTGATGAAGAGCGGTTTGCGTTTGCGCGGGCGTTGAGTCGGTTGTCTGAGATGGGAAGTCGGGAGTGGGTTGAGAGGGGGTTGGATGTTGGCGTAAAGGGGGGCTCTGAGGGGGGCAAGAAGGAGCATGAGGCTTATCTCAAGGCGAGGAGTCGGTGGAGTGAGGATAATATGTAATCCTGTCACTGGTGACCTACTCTGCCTATAGGGTTGGTTGTCTTTTGCCTTTTGCCTATGCCTACCTCTAAGTGAGTTGTTTTGCAAGTGCTCGTCGGGTGAGTGATTTTTGTCTTAGTGCGGACGGCATGGCATGGCTCGATACACATCTTCTGGTCTGGTTTTGTTTTGTTTATCTTGTATATACATTGATAGATATATACACATATATGGTTACCTTGATGATAGACTTGCCTCGCAGCTCGTAGCGGGCGCTCTCGAATCCAACGCCGTTCACTGCCAAGTCGCTTGCCCGTCGTCTGCGAGCGAAGCCGGCATTATGGCTAGAGGGAGGCTGTCATGCTGAGGAGCAACTTTCATGGAGGAGGCTTTCTGCTTGTCTCACATGACGGCGGTTTCTTCTAGCCCTCGGTGAATCTGCAATGAGCACTGGTTGTGTCCCCGGTAGGCAAGGACTCCAAGCAGCGCTATTTATCACGGACCCGGTTGAGAAGAGAACTAATTTCTGCAAAATGATCCCGGAGGCTTGTGATAAGGATGGGGAACCGTTTCCATTATAAGGGGTGTATGTAGTCGGCAAGGCAACTGAGAACATCAGCGTTGTCGAATACCAGGAGCCAGGAGCGATTATCTGCGCTGCTATCCCCGCTTACTGTCACGTTTATCGTCGTCGATGGATTGTTCAGCCCTGCAGGCCTTTACGGTTGCTCTGGTGGATACCAGGTCATGAGCATCTTCTTCGGGATTCTGAAGATCTAGCTTGATGCAAGTTGCCGCGAAATCAGAAATCAGAAAACAACTGAAAGAAGCCACCGGATTCAAGCGAGAAAATAGCACCAACCCAGGCATATGGCGCGTAGAGCGAACTTTTGTTCCATTCATTCCCCCAGGGATATCTCATTCTCAGCCTTAAGGTGCGGGACCACGTGTGGTTATGCCTCTTCCCCTTTAGGAACCTACCACCTGCCCCAATGCTCGTCTTAAAAGTAGCAAGACAGAAAGGTGTATGTAGCTTATTATATTGCGGAAAAGCTACCGAGCAGCTGCAAGGTCAGACAGGAAAGGGGGTGATTCAAATGGTGCATCATCGACGACTCAGGAAGGCTGGCAGGAGGTTGGGGGTGGCAGTTGCTCGAGGTGTTGAGAAAGCGCCCGAGGAACGACATCTCTTATTTCCAGTCTCTCAGCGAAGAAGGGTGACTAGTGCTGCCTTATGATCCAGATTCATTATGATCTGGCCGGCATATTGCCAGGAACATAGGAGCAAAGACACCGAATGACGAGTCAGCAAGACGCAATGCATAAGCCGATTGCTGTGTCAAACCAGGTACACAGCCAGTTCCTCTCCAGTTTAATTGGTTCCAAGCATGTAGTCCTCATGTACTGCTGCCTCGCCGAATGTTGGTATGCGTGCTCGCGGGGCCCGGATAGTATCCCTTCAAACATCGCCTTCATCATCCCCACATTCCCTGAGTCGTACAGCCAAGGCAGTGAAATTCCCCTTACATCAATGAGCGAAGCCCATGACGAGGGACAAAGCAAGTGGCTAGGCGGCAACGGCCCTTTTCTGGATCAAATCGAGGACAATACCCCAGCGCTGATTGTTTCATTCGTGAATGTGAGCATTCGACACAACTAGGGCAATGAAGCTCGAGATTTCGCGGTCTCGCCGGCTTATGGCGGCCATTGGAATATCGGCCGCCTTCTTTTTGACAGAAATTTCCGGTAGGCATTCTTGCTCCCAATTGAGGCACATTTCCCATTTCCTGGAATTCGCTGAGTCGCTGTAGTTGGCTTCTATACCCATTCACTGGCCTTGGTGGCGGACGCGTTCCATTATGTGAGTGGGATCAACATGGCCGAGAATTTTGCTGATAAGCTTAGCTCAATGATTTGATCGGCTTTATTGTTGCCTTTGCAGCCCTCAAGGTAGGCAATCTCCTATCGGACATGGGCCATTGCTGCAAAAAGGATGCTAAGCAGTAGTTGCTAGGTCTCGACTGCCGATAGCTCACCCAAGGAGCTTTCCTTCGGCTGGCAGCGAGCGACAGTGCTCGGCGCGTTTTTCAACGGAAGCCTGCTATTTGCCCTGGGACTGAGTATCTTCTTGCAATCAATTGAGCGCTTCATCACGTTGCACCGTGAGTTGGCACAGTCTGACTAGGGTTCGTCTGCTCACATGCACCAGATGTTGAAAATCCCAAGCTCATGTTTATTATCGGGTCGATTGGGTTGGGTTTGAACATCATATGTGCCTCGTTTCTCCACGGTAAATTGCCTCGCAAGTATGACGCTCATAGTTCTAATACTTTCAGAACATCATCATGATCATCATGGCCATGGTTATAGTCACGACTCAGGGGAGGAGGTAAAGTCCCAAGGGCCAATTGACCTCGAGCAGCAGCGTGAGATGGGAAATAAAGCCAAGGTATGAACGCATCATACAGAGATCAAAGGATATCAATAACAAGGACGTTTTAGCATCATGACCACAAGCATCCGGAGCTCAAGGAAGCGCCCGTTCATGGCGGTCACGATTTGGGCATGATGGGCGTCATGCTCCATGTGCTCGGCGATGCTGCGAATAATCTCGGAGTGATGGTTGCAGCACTGGTTATATGGCTGACTCATTATGAGGCGAGGTATTATGCTGACCCTGCCACCAGCATGGGAATTGCTGCCATGATCCTTCTATCTGCTCTTCCACTAAGTAAGCAAATCATGTGTTCGCGGCGCAAAGAAAAGACTGACGCTTTCAGTCCGGCAATCTGGCCTTATATTACTCGAAAGTGCCCCCGACGGATTCGACCCAGCGGATGTGCAACGTGATCTTGAACAGGTATTGTACTCGAGTCTTGCTCCATGGCCTTTATCTAAGGATTTTCAGATTCCCGGCGTTCTGGCTGTCCATGAGCTGCATATCTGGCGTCTCAGTCAGCATAAGGTCCTCGCATCCGTCCATATCGCTATATCAGACCACTCAGTGTCTGAGTTCTCGCAGCTGGCAACAACCATCAGGGAGTGCTTCCATGCGTCATATGGTATTCACTCAGTCACGGTGCAGCCAGAGGTCGCAACTCCAGCATCTTCCATGACTTTGACAAGCCACGAAGTGAAGCTCCACGAGCCGGGTCTCTCGGAAGAATACCAAGACCAGTGCCAATCCAAGTGCAGCGCCCTATGCAAAGAATTGGCCTGTTGTGGATAGATGGAGAAACGGTTTCGATGGAGTAACGAGCTGCAAAACATTGGGCCTATAGGTGGTTTAAAGCTCTCTCCTGCTGTCTTGCCTTTTAATGCCCCCAACATCTCGCACTGAGATGATTGCGTGCAGACGGGTTGTCCGGTATAGAATATGTTGCCTGGCAGGCCTGCTTGATTGATTGTACAATCTGGCCGTGGTCCAAAATCATCATACAAAGAGATCGTAGCCCGGCTTCAACGTAGACTTTGGATGAATGAAAGCGCTGTTGTGACGAAGGAGTCAAGAAGAAGATATGTAGAGAGTAGTTGATGGGCTTGTAGAGGCTATTCCCAATCAGGAAGGCAGCGACTCTCCAACATTCTTATGTCAGCCAAGACGGTCACAACCACGACACGACCAAGGCCTCAACCTTTCCTCTCCTTTTGTTTCTGATTCCGGATTTCAAAGGGCGCAGAAATGCCGGCTGGGTCTCCTAGATGTTTTTCAAGGCTCTGGATTTAACAACCGCGCTCCGTCCTTTACTGCTGCCAGATGAGACCCTACTCTTCGTCCAGGATGCGGTGGGGTTATACGAAGGGTAAGTGGGATACGAGTAACTGCTGCTGCTGCCTTGCAATCAATCTGCTTGTCTTTATCGCAATATGAGCTACTTGGGATACATCGGCTGACCTTATGTGTCCAACTGTACAGCAAATACAAGGTCGCCAACTACCAAAACGGCCATGCATACCTCACGTCGCACCGAGTTTGCTACGTCGCCGTCGACGAGCCGCGGAAATACTCTGTCGGCATTGACCTGAAAGAGATCGACAGAGCTGAATACCAGGTAATATGTATTCTGCCTCGACCTGCAGTTCGTTACTTATCCGACTCAGGCAGGATTCTGGAAATCCTCCCCGAAGATCATCATACACCCCAAGCCTCCGAAGAACGCGGACGGCCCTCGAGGCTCGAGTGCAAGTCCGTCGCGGTCGCTGCCGTTAAGGACACAGTTAGCAGGTACACAATCACCTCTCTCTCAAACATCGGCGCCGAGTTATGCACCACCTCCACCGAAACCTGTGAACGCGACTTGGGTTTGCCCTATATGCTCGTTCTCGAACCCAGTGCCGTCCAATTTCGACCCCTCCACGGCAACTCATTCTACTCCGATCCCACCTTGTCTCGCTTGTGGGATAAAGCCTCCTTTTACGACTATTTTAAAGGCTGCTATAACGGCGGCGGCGGCGAGTCGGGAAAGCCCTGCGACAACCCCTACGTCGCCTCAGATTGGGCGAGAATCCACGTCTGAGAATGGACACACAAAGGCATTGAATGGCGATGGCTCGGTGATGTGTCCACGATGTACATTCCTGAACCATCCGTCCCTCCTTGAATGTGAGATATGCGGCGCCTCTTTGTTGAATGCGAACTCTCTTGGAGCCTCCGGTAATCCGGACAGGTCGGACTCTCCGGCGCCGATTTTCGAGGAGGGCAACATACGGAATACGAACATTAGCGATCACATAAAGTTGTCTTTTCGCCAAGGGGGTGAAAAGATTTTCCTCGACAGGCTCAAGGGTGCATTGATTCAGAGAAAGTGGCTACTCTACGATGCTCCTCCGGCGCCACAGCAACCATCGCAAGCGAAGCCGGCATCCTCGCCGGATTTGACGGGTATTCAAACCAATGCCAATGGCCAGACTCGGTCACCTGGAGTTGGGATCGCTGGTCTGGAACGAAGAGGACTTGAAGCTCGCAAAAACAACGAACTCGTGATTGGGAACGCTTTTGAGGATCTCGAGGCGCTCATGGCTTCTGCAAAACAAATTGTAGCACTTGCCGAGACACTCGCTAAAGAATCGGGAATGGCCAGCGATGAGACTTCTGCGGAAACCAGTGCGGTCCTTTCTGAATCTGCTGCTGCTCTAGGGATGATCACCACGAAAGATATGCTTGGATCTAGCGCGGGAAATCTATATCTCTCCGAGCTGTCTCGAAACCTGGCCGAATATCTCACCGACGATCGGAAAGGGGTCCTCAAGAAAGAAGGTGGTATTATGAGTCTCATTGACCTCTGGGCAGTGTTCAATCGCTCTCGGAACGGGGTTGAGCTCGTAAGTCCTTCAGACTTTCAAAGAGCGGCCGAACTTTGGGAAAAGTTCAAGTTACCTGTTCGCCTTCGTCGGTTCAAGAGCGGCTTATTGGTGGTCCAACGGTATGATTGGAGCGACGAAAAGACCCTCCGACAGCTTCAGGACTGGATGGCCGATCTCCGCCGGAGTCCACCTCCGGATCCTGTTCCCTGGGACTGGCGCCTTTTCGGACGCCCAGTTACAGCCCAGGAGGCAGCGCAGCGCTTTGGCTGGAGTGTGGGAGTTGCAGCTGAGGAATTGGAAATGGCAGAAGATAAGGGCATCTTCTGCAGAGAGGAGGGCATTGAAGGCTTGAAGTTCTGGACCAACTTCATTACATATGATCCGGCACCTGGCGGTTTTGATGATACGGGTGTTTCGACTCTAGAGATTTGAGCGAACAGATTTATAGACTTGACGAATAATGGCTATATAGATCATGATCTTTTTCTTCTAGTGAATGACTCAGGCACTCATACCACAGGGCAGGTGACCCCGCACTGCCGATAAGCTCCCGGTCCTAGTCTCCGGCGTCTCCGCATCATCCGCGATAGCTCCAAGTACTCTTGGATTCTTAGTACTCTCTACTACTTCCTATCCTATCTTCTTTATTGTCCTGAGCTGAAGCCCTGTGGTCTGTCAAGGATATTCGATGTGATTGAGCGGCCGGTCGCCGTAGGCCCTAGTCGTACTCATTCCTCTCGACATCACCGCAGCTATGGCTCACGTCACGACATTATCCATAAAAAGCATACGCAGATTACCAAGAAGCTACATTCGACATCAGCGCATATGTCATCCATCTCAGACACGCAGCCTATGGGGCTGCTCTCATCAAAGACATCATAATAACCACGACTTATATAAACGCCATATCCGCATCCTGCTCAACGACCACCAGCCCATACGGAGACCCACCCGGCGGGATCGAGATCCGAATCAGCACATTACCTACCGCAGCTCATGGCGCAGCCCAGAGAGCGGCTGGGGCTTCTCTGATCCCGGATGGGCTTGGAGTAGCAGTAGCGCCAGCTCAAAGTCTGAGTTTCCCAGGTCCAAACACAGCGCAGGACACAGCGCAAGGCACAGGAAACGGTACGATGATGGCGGCTTTTTCGAAGATCGCGCGAGGAAACATATACAATGGATTAAGAGAGAGGTAGAGCGGGACCCATATGAGGTTGTTTTTGGCAGAAGATTAGATCCGTTTGGGCTGGGGTCTACGTTCAAGCTTGAGAATGGGTTTACCTCGTTCTGTCGGTCGTTTTTGGGTCTTGATAAGGATGCGCCGAAGTCAATGAAGGGTACCGATACAGATACAAAGGGCACATTGGACACCACTGCTACAACGGTGAGTGCGAAGGGGGAGACTCGAGATACTTCAGGTGGTAAAAAGGAAAAGCCAAAGCGTGAGAATGTCAAGGTCCACAACAACCAAGATCCGTGGAGCTTAGAAAAAGCGAGGCGTGGACTCCAATTTGATCCTATCAGTGGGCGTATGGCTCCAAATCGGCCCGAGTCCAAGATTCTCCCTGATGATGACAAAGTGCGCCACACAAGTCATTCCAATTCAGTGGAATCTAAATCTAAGCCTGAGCTTGTATCGCGAAGAAAGAAGAGTGATTCCAAGCTACAGGAGCCCTTGAAACAGGAGAATGACAACCGTTCCAACAACGGTATGCCAACGACATTCGAGTCCCCAGGACTGACAGAGAAAGAATCTTGGTCTATGGCTACCTCTCACGATCAAACTTCCACTTCCTCGTCCGCCCAAAAGGCCCCTGACAGCAAGTCTGACACGATTGAGTCCCCAAAGCTGGCTGAGGATGCCTTCCAGTCTACAGATGCCTCTCAGGGTCGGCCCTCCAATCCTCCGTCGGCTAAGCAAGGCTTTCATGAGATACTTGAGGCGCTCGGAATATCACAGAACGCAATTCAAGCCGAGTCTTCCCAGATTGAGAGTCGTATCGTATCCCAAGCACAACCAGAAGATGCTAGTTCTACTGCCGTGTCCCAAGATGGCGCCGATCAGCCAAGCCGAAGCGTTCAACAACATAACCAAGCCGATCCCAAAACGTCAGCGTCTAAGCATCGCAAGTCGAAGGACGACCTTGAGCGCGCGGGATTCCTATCCAGACGCAATAAAGAAGGTCTTGCGTCCACAAACTCCGATGGGACTCAGTCGCGGGCCAGACCGGATAATAGCAACGACAACCTTGACTATTTGCGTGCCAGCGACATCCGGGCCGCCTATGACTCTAGAAGGTTGAGCATCAGATCCGAAATAGAGGCGGAGGCGCCTAAGGGTATGAACAAGCCGATCTCTCACACGAGAGTCGATGTTGATGACCACCCGATACTCGGAGCAGACCAGAAGGAGGTCCCAATGCCTTCATCTCACAAATCGCTTGATGCAGACTCAGACGAAGCGGCCACGAAGTCCATTCTCGAAGAGTCAAAGCATCCGAGTAGCCGGATCTCCGACATGACTGCGGATGTTGACTATGACAGCATCCTTGGGGCACATCTAAGCAAAACCAATTCGGCTAACAGGTTTAGTGGTGCACCAGCTGCGGAGCCTTCAATCAAGCCAGCCCTAAAGGACAGTCTGTCCAAGGTCGAAGCGACGACTAGTGTGAACGAAGCCCGAACTTCTGAAACATATCGCGTGTTTGCATATGACCCTTCTTCTCAGCAAGTGACAGAGGCAGAAACAAATTCGTCGCTCCATGCATCGAGCGAGCATATTCATCCGACTGATGTGCTCTCCCACTTGAAGAGTCCGGCCAAGTTTTTACCATGTCTGAGTCAGATGCATGCAGAAGGATATGAAATTGTTTCGGGGGGTAAAGATATCCTTGTCTTTCGAAAGGCCCCGGCAGTGAGCTCATCCGACAGCCAGTATCAGATGGGCGAAAGTACAAGAAGGTCCATTAATGATCTTGTTGGAAAGTTACCAGCATCGCAACCGGCTTACCATAAACCCTATACTGGGTCCTTGTCAGAAAATCCGTCTGCCGGTCAATCCCGCAAGGATGCTCCAAAAGGGAGGGTCAGAAACGCTTTTCGACGCATGTTTATCGGTGGTGCCGCTACGGCAGGAACATGCTATGCAATCGGTGTCGTCGCCGAGTACTTCAGGACCGGCGGAGAGGACGGGTGGGGTGTTGATGGGTTTACAGTGTTTGAGTCAGAAAGGCGCCACAGAGAGCAATAGCATGTCTGATTTTGAACGAACCTGAATGTTGATTATCTCCGCTCTATGTAGAATAGAAGCGAACAATCTCAAATTGAAATACTGGGTATCCTATCCGCCCCTTCAGCGCGCTTGCATCCAATAAATAATCCATAATGAATCCGTCAAGGCCCGCCCATAATCAACTCCTCATCTTTCCCACATCCACCCTTCTTCTTCTCACTCTTATCCTTATCATCCCAATCCCAATCCCACCAAGGCTGCTTCAGCCCCTCCGCAAACCCCCCAATCTTATCGCGGACCAAACTCCTCATCGCCTCCCTCTCACTAACCCTAGCCCTACCCTCCTCTTCTTCAACCTCCCTCTGCTCCCTCATCACATTCTCCTTCCCCTCACTCCCATCATCACTTTCAGTCTCAAACCCCTCATCATACGGATACCGCTCAAACACATCCTGCAAGACCCCGCACCTTGCCTGCCCGCTCATCAGGTACATCGCAAGACCAGAGAGCATCCTTAGCGCCCCCGCAAACTCCCACTTCAGCCACAGATCGTACTCGCGGCTACCGAGTACCTGGAACGCGCGCGGGTGTGCTTCGTTCGAGGGGTCAGACAGCTGGCTCCACTCGACTTGCTCCATGAACCGCTCGAGGTTCGTCTTGCTGTAGAATTTTGGCTCGTGGGCTCTGTCCCTGTCTTCGTCGATAGTACTACTACTACTACTACTACTACTACTCATACTCATTCTGCTAAACAGGTTCGGTGTGCTCGTGCTCCACGCGTCCCCGTCGAATCGGTTTCCAGGGATGTGTCTGCCGCACCAGAGCTTCGAGGTTTTCTGGCCTGGGAAGATCCCGCGCAGGATGTGCAGCTTTGAGCCGTGCATGGCGATCAGAAAGGCTTCTTGGTCGGGGATCTTGTCGCCTGGTGGGCTTAGGCGGTGAATGTGCACGAGGAGTTGTGCGAGGAGGAGCTTGATTTCGCCTTCTAGGGCTTGCTTGAGGGGTTGGTTGCGTTCTGCTGTCTATGTGGGATGTTAGTCTGGGTTTATTGAAGATATGGGTGGGACATGGAGATGGGATGGACAAGGGGAAGGTATTACGTACCGTCACAACAGGCATGACAGCACGAGGCGTGCCCCGGCTCGGCTCAAAGTCTAGCGAGACTGAGCCGGCTGTCAAGGGCGTGTCTCTGTGTTTCGCTCGGTATCCGACCCAGTATTCGGGCTGGCAGGTAAGCAGGCGAGGTCTGTCTCGGCCAACTCTTCATTAGCAACGAAGCCAAAGCTGCCAAACCAAGCAATCAAGCGAACCAGGCGGTCCATCGTCTTGCATCAGAAGATCTCAGGACAAGATAGGGAAGAAAGAGAAGCATACCTCAAAAAGAAAACCACCCGATGATCGTCCGCCTCACGAGTAATCTTCAACATATTAAACACCTCATCCAGCAACGCATAAACCACCTGCCCCTGCGCCTTAACAGCCTCCTCGAAGTCGAATCTCGACGATCTAGACGAGCTCCCGGAGCCGGACCTGAATCGTCCATGGCCACTACCAGCACCGGTACCTTTACAACCTGCACCTGCCCCCTCACCTGGGACTGGGGCCAAAGTAGAAGTGGGAACTGAAGTCAGTGTGTAAACGTCGAACAAGCCAGCCTCAAACGGTGGGACCTTCTTGAGCGTCTTGAACACGCCTCGGTAGCGGATATCGACCTTGGACCATTTATTGATGTTTACTGTGCGGCCGTCTTTTGCGGCGCGGAAGATCCAGGGGACGCGTTTGAGGATGTCTTGTTCTCTATTAGCAGTCTCCCTAGGTTTATCTTATAGGTATAATCTCGCAGCCGCGTGAGGTAAAAGTAATAAAGAGAGGGAAGAACGAAGATAAAGATAACATACGCAACCGATCCGCCTTCTCAAGATACCTCGCAGGAATGATATCTGCCTCCGCACAATTAAGGTAGACCTTTGCCTTTACGCCGTGGACGTCGACCTCGATAGGGAGGGCGTCCTCGCCGTCGGACTCAGTGTCGGATTCAGGGAATGATGATATCTCTTCGATCTCGCCTTCCTTTGGCTCGTTTCTTGGACCTCCTCTCACCTTTCTCTCCTTTTCTTCGCCATTCCCTTCTTCTTCGTAAACTGGGGAAAGGGGACGTGATCTGGGGCGGTCCATTGTGAGGTACCGATGGTGCCTCGATCGGACTGAGGTACGTTTCGTTGTTATCGATCGAACAACAACACGGCAAGATGAGTATGAGAGAAGAGAGAAGAGGAGAAGTGAAAGAGAAGCCTCATCTGAAAATTAAATTGAATTGAGATTTCTTCAGCTGGGTGTTACTATTGGGAGTGGCGTGGAATGGCTGTGAACTGTTTGCGTGAATTGTGGCCCACTGTAAACATGCGTGAATATACTCAACAGAGATCAGGATCGAGGATAAGTGAATCCTTTATCATCAGCAGCGCATATTAGGAACAGGTTCCTTTGAGCCTTGACTGCTTGTCATGGCTCATAACACCAGACCAGATAGCCATAGACGTCCATATGATGTAGAAGGCAGATATAGATATACTAGACTGGGCCCTGCCTACTCGGCCACCCACGGCGATGGATCTGGACTAGGTGAGAGTCCACACAAAAGAGCCTCTTTTCATGATTAAATACTTGATTACAGCGTAAACCCTGCTTGTCCCTAAAGCTTCGTTGAGCCTTAAGGTGTATACTAGATGTAGGCACCGACTTCTACAGGAATAGCTCCCAAGAATCACATCGATTGCAGCTTACTCCAGTATCGCTATGCTCGGTGCCTTCAACTAACCAGACAAATTTTGACCCGACTCAGTTGACTTGATTAATTAGGATGAACTGGAGAAAAGTACAAGGAGGAGCGACCACTTAATCCGTCGAGAGCGCGAGTGCCATACTTCAAAACCACGACACCATGAGTCCGAGGATAGACCTCACTCAGCTTTTGAAGCAAGGGCCGCACGGAATTGCAACCCCCGGTTTTCTCTGCTGCCTCTGTTCTATTTGTCCTTGTGGTCCGCTGTTGCAAGGTTTCTTCTTTCGATGCTCCTGCTTAGCCACGGCCAGGGACGCACCTTCCCTGGCAGGTAGTTTCAAAGTGCTGGGTTGACTTCCCATTTGACCATGGCCCTCAGTTCTCTTCTTCTCTCTCTCTTCTCGACAACTCCTCCTTGAATCGCCTCTCCGCCACTTCCATTCTGCAAAGAGCTTCATGCCGCAATTCATCACTCTTCGTCTCAGCAGTCTCACCCGGCATCGAATGCCAGACGTTATTCACGATGCCGAGAGACAGACGCGCTTATGTACGTGCGCATCCGCTGTTATTGTCAAATATTTAGGTTACGCCCATTGGTTATGACTTCTTTGCCTTCATTACAGCACGCCTATCAGCGACAGAAACGGCAGCGAGACCAGGAGTCTCGCAACGCGAAACGCGCGTGTACTGAATCACTACGCCGCAAGCCTGTCAGAGAGCTTACCAAAGACCAGCTGGTACGTCAATTCCCACACATCGCCTGTCTGCTCCTTTATTATGAGGATTCCTGTACTGACAAGCCGTCATTGTTCCTTTTTTTTTTTGAAGACCTTCCTGCACAGAGAGCTTGTCGAGTCACTCGAACGCAGCATTGTCGAAGTCCTTAATCTGAAGAGAGAACTTCACTCAATTCAAATACAGGCTAAGTTATTGGGCTTTTCTATTGACGGCAGCAAAGTCCAAGGTCTACTCATTGAGTCGGCTGATGAGCTGAGCAATCTTGAGGGGAGGAGAGCTAATCGTGAGGTGGCACAAACTGGGGGCAAGTGAAGTGACGGTTGTATTTTCGCTGAGGGTTTGCTTTCCAGTATGGATTTTACGGTGTCATTAATGGGAGTATGATGAATTTGTGTGGCGCTTATCAACGTCAGTCTTGTGTTTCTTTTTTTTCTTTCTAGTACTATAGATGCAATAATGTAGTCTATAATGATAGCCCTCAATCAACGAAGACTTCGCTGCCATCTTGATACCACGCCCATGCTTGGGTCCTAAGCTTGCCATAAAATAAGGCTTTCAAGGGAGTCGAACCTGACTACCTTAGGTTGGGCGGGAGAGTATCGAGCGGTGCAGTTGAGGTATAGGATAAATATTTATAAGCCGGCGGAATGAAAGGATGTACATGAGAGTTCACCGTAGCACCATCATCCCATAACATCGGGAGCTTAGACAACTCGTTACTGAATATGGATTCAGTCCACGCCAATCCAGAGCTGCGATATCCAGCTCGCCTGAGTCCTGGCCGACGGGCAGGCGGCAGCCGTAAGATGATGAGGGCACTAGTACTATATGCGGCTATCTTATCGGCCGTTGTGGGTCAGCCGTCTCTCCATCTCCAACATCTACTCCAACTCCCCTCACACTACGTATTTGAACGGCCAACATTCCATTCCACTCGATAGTTCAATTCTACCTGCATCTTACCTCACCCAATCCAAGTAGAATACGAAGATCACAGTTAAAATGTCCAAGATCCACATCCGAACACACAACGCCCCCGCGCCGTCGCCTTACCTCTCGCAAGCGACCGTCGTGGGCAACATCGCTTTCTTATCCGGGCAGCTCGGCATCGACCCGGCGACGGGCAAGATGGTTGGGGGGAGTGTGAAGGATAGGACTGTACGTTTGATTTCCCCCTTCCCGTATCTGATAACTCATGCTGGAGGCTGGAGCTGTCGATGGGCAACTGAAATGAAAAGAAAGAAAGGCTAATTGATATGTGTTTTGCGATACGCAGCGCCAAATCTTCAAGAACATTGCCGCCGTCCTTGAAGGTTCAGGCTCGAGTCTTGCAGACATCGCGAAGGTTAATGTCTTCTTGGCGGATATGAAGGACTTTAAGGATATGAATGAGGTTTATATGGAGTGTTTGCCTGAGCCAAGGCCGGTACGTTACGTTTATTCTCTGGACACAACGTACCCGCCTATCTGCCTACCTACCTACCTGCGTATATCCTGTCGGCCTCCTTTCTTCTCTTTTCTTTCCTCCGCTCAAGGTTGTCTTTCGAGGTATCTTGGCGGACGCTAATGTATTGTGCAGGCGCGGACATGTGTGGCTGTCAAGACGTTGCCACAGGGGTCGGATGTTGAGATTGAGTGTTCCGCCGTTGTGACGGGGACCGTCAAGGCGAAGCTTTAGGAGGTGAAGTCGAATATGTCGCGTAGCTCCGCGAGGGATTGAAAGCGATGCTTTAGAATGATGAGGCGCTGTCTCGTCATTTCCAATAGTGACAACACTGTGCAGTGCGTTGTTGACGTCTGATTTGTAGAGTGTACTAGGGCAGCCTCGATGTCAGACGCAGTGCGATCTGATGTTGTGTTCTCGCATGACAGGGCATTGGTCGGCAAAACGACCTGTCCAGATAAGAATTCACCTCAATTTCCAGTCCTTCATTTCCGTCGTACAAAAATGAGCTCCGGAAATTGCTGGCAGAATTCCAACCAGTCAAGAAAAGCCCCGATCGACAGATGACTGCAGACGTAGAGTGCAGGCAGCTTGCTTTTTCTCTTTTTCTCTTTCTCGCAGGGCTGGGCCTTGCCGGACGAAATTTGCTTTGCTGTCCGTGATATTTTTGCTTTTCTTGTTTTCGCTGCAGCGTAACCTTGGCTCCAAAGCCCATCCAAACCTTGAATCTGAGCGGCGGTCGATATGATTGGTTTGGTCGCTCGGCTTCAGTTCAGGAACAGGAAAGGTAGCGTCGGGTACAAGCGTGATCAACCATGGTCTCTTTGATTATTTTGTTCTGCTTTCCAGGGGAAAAGGGCAAGAATTCAAAGAATTCTCTGCTGTGAGTCTGTGATTGTGGCTCACTTAGCGAGACAAAAGATGATGACCGTATTGGTTCTGCCACTGATCAGCATTTCATTGAGCTTTGACGTCGATCGGAATAGCTGGACTCTGATGTGGTTTTTAAGCCCTGGGGACGTGATTGATAATTTGACGAGGTGAAGCCCAAGAAATCCGGACAGGCACCTTGCAAGTCCTATGGCCACGGTCGAAGAGAACCAAGGACCAGGGGTTCATGCTGGTCCGAATCACAGAGCGTCCTAGCGAAATGTAGCTCTCCATTATGCAGTCTCGGTGCTCACCCATTTTGTGTCGGAATTAGGGATTTTTACGAGGAATGCAATGACAGCATGTTCGCAGACTGGGTCTGTTTCGGCCTCAGAGGGAGGAATGCGCTTGGATTGATGCGTCTGGTATTCTGAGTTTGAATCAAAGACACATTCTTGGATCAGGCTCCTTGCACGTGGTATTTAGCAGATCTTGGTTCTTCAGCTTCAGACCAGTGTCCCTTTGCAGGCTAGCATACACACTTCAGGGGAAGGCACACGAGGACTCCGAGGATTCGTGACAAGCGGAGGATCATGCGAGAATGGACGTGATAACCGAATGGTTTCGGCAGATAATTTAGCATCGTTTTGGTGAGACGAGAGGCTAGTGCATTATCAGAAAGGGGGCGGACCGGGTTGCCCAGTCGCTTGTCGAGAATCCCACTTTACGGACTGACATGGAGGGTTTTTTGTCAAAGCAAGAGAATATTTGTGAAAAGTCCAATTGAAATAATATTGAGAACCATATCAGAGAGATGTCTCGTTGATCGAAGCGAGTAAGACTCTCGAGGCTCAGTCAGACTGAGTTGTTGATCAGTGCTCGTGTCCTTAGGCACACGCACCGACCCACGCAATCCAGGAACATGCGCTAACAAGACGCCGGCGGTCTCGGCCTGGACGAGAAGAGGTGTCGTCAGCCCCGCTCATGGTCATTGTGATGTGCTGCCTGCAATTATACCGATCGCCGACCTCGATTGTGACTGGCCATGGCTCGCACCGTCGCTGCAAGGTCCGTCATTGTTGACCAATTCCGAAAGTGTTAAACCGGGTCGAGGTGTCTAGGTCTTCGTGGGGGTTTGGATATTATTTCGGTGACTTTTCGGTTTGTTGTCAATTCTCGCCAGCCGCTGAATTCCAAGTCCTCAAGGGGCCAGGCCTGATGTTGGCGCCGTGATGGAGTCTGGAGAAGAGATCTCCTGCCAACTCACTCAGTGATGGACCCAACTCTGTCATCGCCCATGGGCCATGGCCAAACCTCTCGGACGGCTGTCGATCTGAATCATCTTCACTAGAACGTAAACTAGTTGTTCTGTGGCTCAACCTCGTGTCTACCGCACGTTGGACTGGGGACTATTGGCTCTAGTCTGGCGTCATTTCCTAGCGTTACTCGGTGCTTGGGACATGGACGGTACCAAGGAATGCAGCAAAGGGAGTGTTGTTGCACACAATTTGAAGGGAAGGCGAGTGCACTCGGACAGTGCAGTGCAAGAAAGAGGGCAGAATGACGAGTTAAAATTAGTAGTCTTAGCAGCAGTAGGAACAAAGCGGTGCCTGGTGGCTGCCGTGTAAAACAGCGCGATGAAAGACTCGTGCCGCTATTGCCACGGTACACGGCCCACGCCCACTACACTCGAGTCTCCCCTCGCAGTCTCCAGTCTCCAGTCCCAGCCCAGTCTCTAGCCTCCCTCCCCTTTCTGCTTTCTCGCTCTCTTGTCTCGTTCTCGATCCCTCTCATCTTCATCCTCTCTTTTCTTCCCACCTTTCGCCTGATGCTTTCTGCCATCCGTTGGTGCTGTCGTTGACGTCGCCAGCCTTTGGTATTTCTTTCCACGTCAATGAGCGACTGACAATCCATTGCTTGCTCTCCTCTCCTTGCCTCGCCCACGGTCGCAACCTTTGAGAGGTAATAATAGCCAGCCTCATTGACCACTGCCATCTCTTTTGACAGTTTCGTGTTTTAGATCTCATCCCTCGCTCCTTACAGCACTCACACCCACACTCGTTTTTATCTGAATACTAATTAAAGGGGGTTGGTTAACTCCCTGCCGCTCTTTAACCCGATTGTTTATCGCTCGACACAATATCCACCACCTTACCACGCGTGTCGCTGGCAACCTCGTTATCCCTTGCGGAGGGAAAGGAGAATTGAACGAACGTCGTTTCGGGATTGATATCGTTCCAGACCGTCACGGCCAGCCTCCACCTGTGAAACGTCGCGAACCCGTTGAGCCCTTGCTCAGTCCATTCTTTTATATCCAACTGCCGTCGCCTGTACGAGTCCCCCGCTGTTCCGATCGCTTTGCGTACAGTCATCATGGTTTCTCAGACTGCTCTTCTCGCGGCTGCGCTGTCGCTTGGTGGGCTGGAGCTGGTTGCCGCGCATCAACCCAACGCTCTTTTCGGTCACAACCAAGAAGTGAAACGTCAATTTAAGTTTGGCGACGACTCGAATCTGGGATGGCTTAACTCGCTGTTCAAGCCCGAGGAGGAAACCACTACCTCTTCTACTATTACCCATACTGCCGCTAACACTGCCGCCAACCCAACCACAACGAAGGAGTCGGAGCCCGATGTTGTGGTAGTACCCATCACCCTGTCTGTCGACGAGGATGGTAAGACGCACACTCTCACAGGTACCGCTGACACTGCGGCTGCGACGGGTGCTGCCTCGACCACTACCAAGCAATCCACCGTAGCGGAAGTTACTGCCACGTCTACGGCGGAACCGGAGCCTACGACTGAAACTGCCGCGTCCTCGACAACAAAGGACGAGGGTTTAGTTGGCGGTCTTTTGGGAGGACTTCTCGGCGGATCATCGTCCGACAGCAGTTCGAGCACAGCCGAGACTGCAAGCGCTCAGACTTCTGACGATGCACCCACCTCTGAAGCGGCCACTACTGATGCTGCCACCTCGGAAACAGAGACGGCTGATACCACTACATCGCCTTCGACTACCACTTCCTCCAACAACCTGTTGAATCTTGATCTTGGCCTGGGCGCTGGCGCTGACACTTCGTCTTCTGTCTCGTCCTCCACGACGCCTGCCCCCACGGCTGACACCGCAGCTGATACCACGGCTGCCACGTCTAGCTCTACAACGACTGCGAACTCGCCCATGGCTACTACCACGTCCAACAACAATTTACTCGATCTCGATTTAGGCCTTGGTCTGGGAGATGATACTTCATCTGCCACCTCGTCTTCTACCACTACTGCCCCCACAGCTGCGACCACAGACGCCACAGGCGCTACCTCGAGCTCTACGACGACTGTGAACTCGCCTGCAGCCACTACCACATCCAACAACCTGCTTGGTCTTGACGTCGGTCTGGGCTTGGGTGGCGATACTTCGTCTTCTACTTCGACTGGCACCTCTCCCACGGCCACCACGACTGCCAACTCCCCTGCAGGAACCAGCACCTCGCCCTCGGCTACCACCACCTCGAACAACCTTCTTGATCTTGGGTTGGGCTTGGGCGGTGAAACCTCGTCTTCTTCATCAACCACGACTGCCAACTCGCCCGCGGGAACCAGCACGTCGCCTTCTGCCACTAGCACCTCTCACGGTCTGCTTGATCTCGATTTGGGCTTGGGCGCCGATTCCACGTCCTCTACCACCAGTGCTGCCTCGCCTTCTGCCACTAGCACGGAAGGTGGTCTTGGTGGTCTTTTCGGAGGTGAGACTTCTGCGACGCACAGTAGTCCAGTGCCTACTTCCACCAGCTTATCTGGTGGCTTACTTGGTGGCCTCTTGGGCGGCGATTCTACAAGCAGCACGATCACTGTTACACCGACTAGCACTAGCTCTTCAGGTGGTCTGCTCGATGGTCTTTTCGGAACTGATTCTTCAACTGGCACCAGCACTCCCCTGGCGACATCTAGCAGTACTTCTGCCGGTTTGATTGACCTCCTGCCTACAATCCCCGTCAGCGTTCCCGAGTCGACCCCTACCGCTGCCTCGAGCACCGACGCTGTGCCCAGCTCAACCCTTACTCTCGGCCCCTCCGATGTGACCAGCAGCGGCGTTATCCCAACCACTAGCAGCACGGCAACCTCGATTCCAGTCATTCCTCCTGTTCCCACTTCAAGCAACTCCGCTATCCCTACATCTTCGGGTGGCTTGATCACTTCAAGTTCCACGGTTTCCCAGCAGCCCACGCCTACCGTCCCGGTGACTACTACCACAACTACTAGCACCGAGGAGCCCCATACCACGGTTACTCAGATTACCACCACCACGACCTATGCTGAACCCACTGACTGGGTGCCGACCAGCATCATGGTGGAGCCTAGCCCGATTGACGAGGAGACCGGCACTGAGGAGACGACTACCGTTGCCCCTACCCAGCTGCCTGGATCTATCTCTCCTGCTGGCGGTCCTCCAGACGCTCCTGAAGGGTCTACTTTGATCCAGCTTGGTTTCACCCGCGAGCTTCGCTACTCCTTCGTCGCGACCCACCCGCTGTCATCGTCGCAGATCTTCCTGTACATTCCCCAAGGTCTGGTTTACGCTTTGGAGGAAGCGAGCAGCGACATCCAGATGTTCGCCATTTCGTCATATGATAACGAAGCCACTACCGGATACATCGCTACTGTTGCCCAAGCCTACATCCCAACTGAAAAGGTGGACGTCTTGAGGAAGCTCCTGCACAACCCCATCTCCCGACTCTACGAGCAGCCTGACGACTCTGTCAAGACCTTGTTGGGCATGATTGACCCCTCCATTCCTCTTCTTGTTGGCGAGTACGATGACTCGTACGGCAACTCCCTGTCCAACGGTGACTCCGGCAGCTCTGGCGACGACGGTGACGACTCGAACAACAACTCCTACGATGATTCCACTGCTGGCGCTGGTAGCAGCGGCTCCGTTAAGGCCAGCTCTGTCGGCATTGGTGTCGGTGTTGTCGCAGGTGCTGCCGCCTACGGTGCTGGTATGTTTTGGGTCGCTCGCCGCTACCGCAAGAAGCGTCAACTCCACCGCCGCACCAGCTCTACTGTGGACCAGATGAGCGAGGGTGGTTCTATCTTCACCGGCGGTGGCCGCATGTCTCGTGGCAGCAACAACACCCAGGGAAGCGGACGCACTCAAATGATCAGCGCCCCTGTCATGGCTGAAAACTCTCTGGGCTGGAACTAGGTATGGGAAATGATATATAAAGGGAAAAAAATCTATAAAATTGCATGGTCTTGGGTCAAGGCAGACCGGGCTATACAACCCAGGAGGAGCGAGTGGGAGAAACAAGAGGTCTCTGCACCGCTTCCTTTCGTCAGTGGGCTATCTGTTTGTATATTTCTTGACTTCTACCTGTATTCAACTTTTTACATGACGGTGTGCCCACACGCGTCCTTCATTCTTCTTTTCACATACTTTTATCATTTTTTCTTTCGACTTATTCCCCATATTGTTTCTGGTTTCTTCTCTTCATCATCATCACCCTGTGACAGCGCAGAGACCTGGCCACACACAGATACACTATCATTCTCTCCAACTCCTCTTTTTGGTTTGGACACCAATCCAATCTTCCTTGATCCGACTCTATCCTTGACCTTTTCTGTTTGTACAGCTGTATAGTGAACTGGAGTGAAAGTAGAGAAGAGATGAGCCATGTTTGGCACGAATTAGATGTTTATAATTAGATGTTTATAATCGTTATCTAGTCTTATACCATTGTTCTAGATGTGGTCATTTTGGTCGGTGCGTTAGGTAATGTTTAATAACATGATTGTTTCATGTCACTTGGTCTGAGCTCAATAAGAAGAAGTTGAAGAGACGTAGAGCACACCCATGCCTGGATATCACAACGGTACAAAGGAAATAAAAGAGAATGGGCTCAACAGAGACCGAACTCTGTACGTATAAGTACGGATAAATGAGTATAAAATCTCGCTGGGCGGAGTCGAGATTAGCAGACCGTGCCCAACACCTTGAAGTTGAGTCCCATATTCCCCATAAAAACCGCCTCACTCCGTCTTCCTCTTCCCCTCCTCACCCTGCGTCCCCGTCTGCGTCTCCCTCCCCTTCCCACCAAACCCCAGCATCGCCAGAATTCCACCCCCACTCGCCTCGCGCTCCTGCCTCCTCGCTTCCTTCGCGCGCGCCAATTCCTGCTTATACTCATCCCAACTTACATTATCCTTATCTCTGCCTTGACCCTCCGGCGCACTAATATGGAAATGGCTCAGCGAGGTCGAATCCGCGTCGTGGCCTCTGCTCGCCGCGACTTCCGAGTGCTTTGGTAAAGGCTTGACGGCGTCCTCGCCGCCGTAGACGTACAGCCCAACGCGGAATAGCCAGTCCACGGCGCCTTCGACGGGGTGATCGAAGATGTACGGGAGGAAGGGAACGACGGAGAGGCCAAGCTGGTACCGTTCGTTAGCAAGATGTTCAAGGCTGGCTTGGCTAGTAGATAGTACACTGGGGAGCGGGGAGGAGGGAAATGTCATACCCCAACAGGAACCCACGTCCTCGCAAACGTACTCTTGCTCCCTTTCAAGGCGCGCCCCGAATACCGCACTACACTGTGGATCGTCAACGCCGGAAGTCCCATACTCGCTACACTCTGGAAAACCGCGCGCTTCACCATGACCGTCCGGTAGTCCTCGATAAGCGGGATATGCGTGCTCGGCCAAGGCGTCAAGCTATCTCCGCCTCGTTTCTCAATTTCACTTTTCCCTTTCTCGTCGCCTTTCCCACTGCTTAATGGTGAAGAAAGCGAACCCGCAACATCCCCTGTAACCATCCCGTACATAATCTGTTGGTGGCTCAAATCCGAACTATCCTTGTACGCTTCACACGGCGGCGCCAGCACGCGCCGGTTCCGCAGGTACGCTTTGTACCCCTCGTGCGCGACATCGCCGAGCAGGTATGTCCAGGAGATGCCGTAGGCCGTGCGCACGAGGTACGGGTGTGCGATTGGGCGGAAAGACTCGCCGATGTCGCTTGTGTACGCGACATATCGGTGTGCTGAGAGGAGGAGGGTGCGGAGACGGGTTGCGTATCCGGCGTAGCGGTAGGGGGTTTCGGTTGAGTCTATGGCGCTGTTGGTTGTGGTGTTAGAGGTATTTGAGGACATTTTGAGGGGTTGGATTTAAAAATTGCACTTTGGGAGTGGTGAAGTTAACGTGGTTGTGAATATGGATGATATGATGCTAGTAACAGGGTAAATGGAGAGTGGGGATAGCGACGGCATGCAGTGAGTGGAACTTGATGAGATTCGAGATACGCACTATGGAGAATATACATCATCGTAGAAGTGGTCGTCTTGATCGATAATCGCCTGAAAATGCGGCGAGAGCTTTCTCCGTGCGCTGGGCGGCGGAGGCTCAGGATGTTCGTCGTCTTTGCGATTTCCCCAGAACATGTTGGAGTAGGATCCTGGGGTTGAACGAGGTACGAGTACGAGGGAGACCGACCGAAACGAGGAATTGTAGGTGGTAGGTGTTGAGATGAGGAGAAAGTGAGGGGGGTGAGGAAGCCAGGAGCAGGAGCTAAGAGAGCAGATATTACTATGCCACGGTGCTACTGCTACGCCTCCCTGTCTTGCCATACCCGCATAATTACCGGAGTTCGAGTCTGGATAAGATCACTTCCACCGAGGTTCGTGGTTTCCTGTTCCCTGGTCCTACTGGAAACTCTCCGGTGGAAGCCTTGTACAGCCGATAGTGATCTCTGATCTATTCTGCATGAACATCAAAAGCAAATATGGTCTCGCGTGCCATTGCAGCCTGTTGTGATGGCTGAATCTGGGGATCTCCAGCTGCCGACCACTTCCCGACGTCATTAAACGGCGGGAACTACCGGATTGTCACATGACTTCATGTAGCTTACGTAGCTTGCATTGCACAATTTATGCACACCCAGTGCCGGTTTATAGCTGACTCAGCAACCTACACAGCCTAACCGCATCCAGTAAGCCCGAACCCGGGCCGCAACTTCAACGCAGCGTCGGTTGGTCTCCTCCCGCAGCACAGCTCTTTCGATCAATCCATTCGTCCATCCCCTTCTCTCACGAAGACCTCACTCCTCAATCGCCATAATGGTCGTCTACTACCAGATCGCCGGCAAGCGTGTTGGCTCCCACCACGTACGTTCCCGTTCCGATTCCGGCACCACGTCGTCACCCCGACTCCTTCAAACCAAACCCTGTCTTTGCCGAGAAACGAGACGCAGATTGCTTGACAACAACAAGGCTAATGTTTATTGATTATAGCTTTCCCTCGGTATCCTGGGCTCCCTCTTCGGTGGTATCTACCTCGCTACCCGTGGCGGTGGTGCCCAGCAGAAGCCCGCTGCTCCCCCGATCCAGGCTTCTTCTAAGGATGAGGAGGCTTTTATTCAGTATGTTGTCTCGCTGCCATATACCCGGCCACTACACCATGAACAATCTATATTTGAACTGCGCCTTTTCAAACTTCTGGGCTCGTATCTCAAGCAATTGGCTAACCCTCTGTCCAGGGACTTCCTGAAACAAGTGAACGGGGAGGAAAAGAAGTCGAGCCATTAAAATCTCCTAGGCGTACCTAATCCAGCGGAGGATGGCCTGGTTCTGATGACTCGAGTACGATACGATGCAGTTTGCAATTTCCACGCGATGACCGAATTTACACTGTCGGGACCGTGGGGTCAGAGTCATTGGGGGCTTTAAGATCGCTTGCTGGCGGCTTGACTGGGCCCGGCTAGGCGGATATGTACATATAGAGGACTACAATTGGAAGGCTCATTCCTTTCATTCGGAGCGATTGTGTTGGGATTGATGTAGCAAGCGGTGACAGCGCCGTCGTTAGTGGCAGGGCTGCGGCCTTGTTCGGTGTAGTCCGTATGCTCGGTATAAACTTGCGTAGAGCCATTGTACCTTACTTCTCCAGCTAGTAACCGTTAAGTTCGTCTTTTGATATATCTAAACGACGACCTAGACAACTAGTTTAAGTCAAAACAGCTTAGTCACCTATTCCTGTGCGGCGGTCGACTCTCGCGGCCAAAATAATTTAGCTTCCACCCGGGCAATCTACTTTCACCCTTTATTTATTCTCAACCAAACACAATCATGAAAACCCCCGTCCCTTTCCCATTATCCCTCCAAATCGGCACAGACATAGTCCACCTCCCACGCATAACCCGCCTCCTCGCCAGACCGCACTACCTGAATCGCTTCACGCGGCGCATCCTCTCCAACCCCGAACAGCGCGATTTCCGAACCCGCTTTAATCTGCGTTCTGATTTTAGCCGGATCACCGATACTTCCACCAATACTGATACTCGAGGAGCGGTGGATTTGAAGGGCTCGCATTCGAGTTTGGGTTCAGGCTCCGCGGGGCGCACAAAAGTCACAGTAACGCCAGACATGGCGCGCTGGCTAGCCGGACGATTCGCGGCGAAGGAGGCGGGCCGGAAGGCTGCGAGGGGCGGGGCGAAGGTTGTTGGGTGGAGGGATGTTGTTGTGAGGGTTCCTGTTCCTACCTCCGATAAGAATAAGAATAAGCATGCACGTGAAAATGGAAATGAGAAGCAGGATGAGAATGATGGGGAGAATGAGGAAGAGGGCGGAATCGAAGGTGCGGAGGGAAGACCCGAGGTTATTCTCTACGACAAGAACAGGAGGGGGCGCATGGGGAGGTTATCGATCTCGCATGATGGGGAGTATGTTGTTGCGACTGTGCTTGCGGCTGGTTGAGTGAGGATCAAAGTTGTTGGAATGGATTGATTGACTCGAGACCGTGTTTGATATCAGCCGGCGCAGACGAAGCTGGGCTTTGGTCGGACTGGGCGCGGACGGCGGACTACGCTGCGCTCTTTAACAAATAGCTATTGAATTGGCGATGATGCGTGACTACACTATGCTATGCTACGCCGTTGCTCGAGATATCATCGGTGACTTCGAGCTGAGCGGACTCGGGATTTTGGACGAAGTCGGAAGAGGATATGCTCGTCTTTGCACTCCGCTTGTTGCACGCTACGTTTGGGAACAAATCAGAAACAATGGAATAGACCCAGAAGGAACTCTGAAGGGTGTCTAGGAATGTTGGCTGTTCAATTGCTGGGAAGTGTCTGTATACATGCCAAATATACGCCGAAGGGCCCCAACCTTCCCAGCGGAACGCGGAAAATCCCCGCGTCACCGGTCACCAACTTTATTTTTACTCTCTTTTCTACCTCAAATCAACACAACTCTATCATTATTCCCCAAGTAAAATCCTTATCATTAGACATCATCGAACCTGACAAAAGGTCCTCCCTCTCTACAACCACCCAGCTCACCGCTCCTTCACCGTCCCATCACCGGCCAATTCGTTATCTAGCGGGGCACCGGTCCGATCATCCTTGTACAGCCAGTCTTGTTGAGCACCATAGTCCATATCTTGAGTATACCGCTCTTTCTGATTATCTACATTCCATTACCAGCTTAGAACTAGAAGCTGATCCGTTATCCAGACCATGCCATTCTCCCACCACAGCCACTCAGGGCAGTTCTGCCCCGGCCACGCCAAAGATTCCCTCGAGGATGTCATCCAATTGGCCATCGCTAAGAAATTCCAAGTCTTCTGCCTGACCGAGCACATGCCCCGCGGCCACGCTGATTACTATCCGGAAGAGGTATTTAGTTCCCGTCTTGCTTGCCATTTCCAATCCTCAGCCAGCGTGGGGGAGGAGACGAGACCAGGGTCTCTGAAAAGCAATTATTGTACCCTAGCAAAAGGAAAGAGAGACAGAGGAACCAGGCACACGTACCTGATATCCCCGCCAAATACGTATCTAACGTCTCCATGACAAGCACAGATCGAAGCGGGCCAAACCCAAGAATGGATGATCGCCAACGAAGCGCACTACTTTGCCGAAGCAACCCGGCTGCGCGAGAAATACGCCTCCCAGATCCGCATCCTCATTGGCTTTGAATGCGACTGGATCAGACCAGAGTCCCGGACACTCATTGAGACGTCACTGCGCGCGTTCCCATTCGAGTTCTTCATGGGCTCGATCCACCATACATGTACCGTGCCGATCGACTACGACCGCGAGATGTACGAACGCGCGCGCGATTTAGCGGGTGGGTCGGATGAGAAGTTGTTCGAGGCGTACTTTGACGAGCAGTTTGATATGCTGCGGCAGTTGAAGCCGTTGATTGTTGGACACTTTGATCTTATTCGGTTGAAGAGCGATGATCCGAACGGTAGCTTCAGGCAGTGGGATGGTGTTTGGGAGCGCATTCTGCGTAATCTGGACTACGTGGCTGGATATGGGGGTATCCTGGAGGTGAATTCTGCGGCGCTGAGGAAGGGGATGAGTGAGCCTTATCCTAAGGCTGAGATTTGTCAGGTATATACTTCTTTCTCTGCACACGTTTGCAGATCTGCACTCGGGGTCTGCAACCGTGTGCAAACCCTCATGCACGCATACAAGATAAGCTCTAACCAGTCCGATAGGAATTCCTCTCTCGCCGAGGACGATTCTGCCTCTCAGACGACAGCCATGGCCTGGACCAAGTCGGACTAAACTACCACCGGGCCCTAGACTTCCTAGAAAAGACGGGCATCTCAACACTGCATTACCTCGGTCTCGGCACCTCTTCCGAGACGGAGGGACCCGCGGACAGCCGATTTCCCGGGACAGTGGTGAAATCCGTATCCGTGGACACGGTGAAGTCGATGGACTTCTGGAAGACGAAGTAAGCTAGCGCCCTGCGCGAATCCTCTAGTCTGGGCTCGAAGTCTGCATGTTGCATTAATTTCCTATCCTGCATGGCGGTAGTTCCTAAGCATAGGTATAACACCGTCATAATCGTTCCGAACCGAACCTTCAACCCAATCCGTAGGCTGTCAGCCTCCGACGCAGTCTGCATAGAAACAACCACTAGCCGTTCGACAGCCAACACGAAGGACACATTACATGGTACATGATACACGGATGTAAACCCGACTGGTCTTAGAATGTAGATCCGCCCGCATGCGTGGACGGCCAGTGCCGAATCGCCTGGAGAACGGTGAAGAACCAGATAGCATGGCACTATCTATGTAGATTATCTACAACGTGGAATCATGCCGATCAACCACCACGCTAGAGTTCAGTCCACATTTACACCCTAGAATCACGAAATCGCATCCTTCGGTTAGTCGAATCCAGCCTACAGCAGCCAGCCACTATACCCTGATAATGGCTAATCTCTGCATCTGCATGGATACCAGACTAAGCGTAGGGCTAGCAGCGACTCCTGCCTAACGCAGTATAGGGTCTGGCACCATTCCTCTCCCTCGGATTCTTCCCCATATAACCGGTACAACCCCATTATCAGGACGAGGCGCTACTCGTGTTCGGTACCTAGTACCAATCCTTAGTTTCGTCCCCCACTTATACTCATCAGACAGGCAGCCTAGACTTCCATCCTATTCTCGTCTATCTTATCCTTATAATTATTCTCATACCATCCTACCCCCCACCATTACATCTCCTGTTTCCCAGTCGTCACATTCACCAAACCGGTACTTATACGAGAATGAGCCCGCCTCAAGGCGTAACAAAAACCCTCATAACCCCCGGAAACGGCACCGACACCCCACGAAAAGGCGACACCTTGATAATCGAATACAGGGGGTGTCTATATGACGACAAGGCGCAGAAGGATAATTTCTACATGGGGACGCAGTTCGATACTTCGACGGGCCGCGGGCCACTGAAGACGGAGATTGGGGTCGGGAAGGTTATTCGCGGTATGTATCCACAACTATTTCCGAACCAAACAGCTGGGTATGGGCTTTAGGGAGGAGGCGGGGCTGATTAGGGCTGGGCACTACAAAGATTGGATTCTAGCGGGATTGCGACTAACGATCGATATCATAATATCAGGCTGGGATGAGGGCGTGCAACAAATGACGCTTGGTGAGAAGGCGATTTTGACGATTTCAAGGTGTGTGTTTAGCTTGTCTTCTATGCACCCTCGTTCGGATTCAACCCGGACTTGACTTGCGTTGTTGATAATAATAATATTCCGTTGTACAGTGACTATGGTTATGGCAAGAGGGGGTTCCCGGGGTTGATTCCGCCTGATTCGGGGCTTGTTTTGTATGTTCATCTTATTTCTCGGCTTTTTCATTTTTCGACCGAGGGGAATGCTGACTGCCCTGTCCTGGTGGTTAAGCGAGGTTGAGTTGAAGAAGATTATTCCGAAGGCTGCTTAGCTCTGGCAGAGATTGTGCTGCTTATTTCTTGAAGAGTGGTTAAGGATGGGAATGATGGATTGGATGTGCTTACTGGGCGTTGATTAAAGATTCATGCTGTTGCTGTTGCTTTTGTTGTTCTTGGGAGGGGAGTATACGGTGTTTGTTCCTACCTATGTTGAAATCCTCTTTTTGTTTCAGGGCATGGCGTGCGTTCGTGATGTTGCTAATTTTTAGGTCAAACAGACAGACGGACGGACGGACGGACAAAAAGACAGATACAGAGAGATCTAGCATAGGAGTCTAAGATTGCTGGGAATTAATATCCATCGATTCAATAAAGTGTCCTGCGTTGATCTACTGCGATGTACTGTATAAACTCTCAACCCCAACATACCAGCCCACCTCAATAAAATCAACCTCTCTCCCTACCGCGGAATACTATTGATAAACTCCATCCCCTCAACTCTATAATCATCCCCCTCAACATAACTCTCCTCCCTCGGAAGCCGAAAAACGAAGTTCGACGGTGTATCTGAGGTATATTTCGGCCATGCAGGGATATCAGGTACTACACCACATCAGCCAGTGCCAAATGGGTAGATTGGACATGAAAACGCACCACCATGCCCATTCGAATCCAGATCCGTAGCGAAAGAAGCCCACATGCGAGCTGCGAGATTCGCTAATTCCAGACGCGCAGGGTCGGTGCCTAGCGGGGTGAAATCCTGGACGGGGTTTGCGAAGACGAAGGGGATCTATACGGCCCAGATGATCTGGTCAGTTTCATTTCCCCAGAAACAATGAGTTCAAGGTACCAGCCTGATTATGTAGAAACTGGAAAGACGAACCTCAGCAAAATGATTAACCCCAATATTACTACTCTCATTGAGAGCCGGTACATCCCACCGGTACGAGTAGACATATTCCTCATACCGTGCCATCGCTTCAGCCAGGAGCCGCCGCGGCGCAGCCATGGTGATGTCGCCCGCCATGGAGGAGTACTTTTTGTATAAGAGGCCCTTCTCGGGCCATGTGACGTTGCCCCAGCCGTAGGGGGAGCCGATTGGATCGTCCGGGTAGTATGTTATCAGCTCTGACGCCTGCTCGGTTGTGAGGACCCAGCGTTTGGATGCTTTTTTTTTTGGCCTTGTCAGCCTAGCACAAAGTTCTCGGTAGGAAGATAAATGGGTGGAAAGGTGGAGGTGGAAAAGGATAGACGTACAAGTAAGCTGCGCAATACAATCCTCATCCGTATCAACGCCCGTCGTCCCAAAGCTAACGCCCTCGTCTGTGTTTGAGCCAAGCAAAATAGGGACTCTGGCGAGTCTGCCCTCTGTGATGCTAATCTGGGGATACTCCGTGATGAATGTGCCGTCGACAGCGGCGAACCATTCGAGTCCTTCGTTTGCGACGGCGTAGAGAGACGAGAAGGGGACGTTGCGGAGACATTCGAGTGTGTCGGGGGTGTTGGAGCATCTGTATCAATTTCAGGATGGGTTAGTTCGTTGTGAACAAGAGAACGGGTTGTGATTGCTCGTACCCTGCCTTTTCTACGATCCGGTCATACATCGGTTGATACCAGTCCGTGCCGTTCCATGGCGGCCCGACTGCGTTGCCGGACTCCATGATTGCTGTTCACGTCCATGGTCAGCATACAGGGCCATGCATTGCATTAGGAGGGAAGTATACCTGCTCTGAACAAACCTTCATTGTCTCCGCCATTGGCGACAAGGTGAGCCCCTACGCTGTATGCACCCCTGTTCTCATTATATCAGCGTGGAGCCTAATGACTGGGGTAGCGAAACCCACGCAGACTCGCCCCATATCGTGATTTTGTCCGGGTCCCCGCCAAATGCTCGAATATTGTTCTTGATCCAACGCATAGCGACCCGCTGATCGAGCAGCCCGAGATTGTTGACTCCAGAAGCCTGAGCACATTAGAATTAGTCATGCATATCAGAGGAGAGTAAATGCATGAAGACAAACGCACTCTAACCTCCTCCGAATCCAAGAATCCAAACGCAGCAAGACGGTAGTTGATTGAGACGCCTATGATAGACTTGCCATTTAATGCTGCTTGTCGAGTTATATACGTCATGTTATACCTACCCAGACGGACGTAGATTCATTAGTCTCTGATTCTTCTTCGAGGTCGAAGCCCTTGCTCTCACTGCAGGGCAGGGTTATCCTCATCGCCATACCTCGGATCAGCCGTCGCCCCCTGCTGCCACCCACCCCCAAATATCCACACGAGAACAGGTAATAAATCATTTTCTCCATTCCCATTCCCGGCCCCATCCCCAACTCCCCTCCTCGGTCGAACGACATTCAGATTCAAACAATCCTCACTAATCTCAATCAAGCCCTGCTCCAAGAGCGTCGTCTCATCAGATCCATACCCAGGACACTCATATCCGTATTGAGTAGCGTTATACAGCACCGTCCCTGTTTCTGGCCCTGCGAAGGGACGATAGCGAACAATGCCCGAATCACTATCACCAGAAGCGTAAACGGTTTTTAACGTCGAAGGCGTGAACCGCGTTGGTTCGTCTGCGTACTTGATTCCGAGGAAGATTTCCTGGTCGAACTCGGGGAGGTAGCGGCCGATAAATGTGGTTTTGTTTGTGGAATTCGGAGTGGAGAGTGTTACTATAGGGCTGGCGTTGGCGTATACGGTTGCCCCGAGGAGCCCAGAGAGGAGCTGAAGGGCTACCGAGGGGAGTGCCAGTGGTAAGAGATAATGACGCATTCTCAAGTGTCCAATTTCAGTCAAAATGGCTTCGTGCGGAGCGAACTAGGCGTACCCCGTAATGGCGATCCATGAGGGGTACTTATGGCACTGGTGCTGCTGTATTTTGGCTGAAGAGAGGGCTCCTCCGGTGGGGACACACAGGTGAGAACTGCATGATGAGTCGGGTATTGTTAGCAGGAGATCGCGTGTTGATTGTTCTGGAGCCGTGGAAGATGGAAACAGGGATGAAGATTGACCAGAGGAAGCAGATCATAGGTGGAAGAAGTTGGGGAAGAGATGCGGTGGACTCGCTAGTTGATTTTGCGGGGGGAAATTTATCCGGATCAGCATAAACAAAGCTTACCTGCTACAGATGCTTACCCCGTCGCATATCATGATTGAATATTGACAAAAGTTCAAGTGACAGAAACACAGATTATCTAGCTAGGGTACACGCCCTCAGCATGGGCACGACCAGCGGCCTCCAAGATCTCAAGTTAAGATCATGCTGAACGAAGAACAGCAGGGCCGTCATCTAGGTACACAATATAAACACAGAAAGCACATATCCTGATATCAAGGAAAGAAACCAAAGCAGTGTCCTGCTACGCCGTGCTATGCTCGAAGCGTAAAACGGGTTTATATCTCGGAAGCAAAGTATCAACAAACAGCATATTAAGGCAGTCGTGCATGACGTATAACAAGGACGCGGTATCTTCAATCATCCTTGAATCCAGTACGAGTCCTGCTCGTGCTAGGCGAAGCGGTCGGGAATCGCCCCCTTAGGTTCGCGCCGTTGGTGTAGCTGGAACCGGATCGAGTCAAGTTCGGCTTCCAGCTTGGCCCTGAAAGGAGTCCAGATGAATTCCGCGATTCCACACCATCATCGAGTTCAATCAGGTCTCCAAAACCTCTCCGTCCGGTATCTGGTGGTAGGGCATGGCTTTGTGAGCTGGATGTTCCCTGCTGAAGATCGTTGATGCTGGACTTAGCTCGAGCAGTCATCTTTCTGACCCAGCCTTCAACCGCACCGCCTATACTATCAAGACTTGTGGAGTTGCTGGAGGCCACGGTTGACGAGTTTCCACTGAAATCCTCAAAGTTCGGCGGGGCTTGCTTAGGAGCCAGGGTCGGCATGTGCTGAGCGAAGAACTTGCTGAGGCCATCCATAGCCGGCCCAGGGAGGTTTACATTGCGGTCAAGAGTACCAACTCCAGTCCCTGAAAACTCGAGGCCACTTCGCTGGCGCCTATGCCCACCCCCAGGCCTGCCTGAACCTCGGGACCTTGGCGAGCTCACATTTAGTCGATCATTCTGTGGTGAGACCGGCTGAATAGGTGAAGAGGCTGTTGTGTTTATCGGGGTTTGTTCGCGGCTTCGCACAGGCTCAGAATCGCTATAAGAAAGTGATTTCCGTCTTGTGCGGGGAAAGAATCCCAGCGCGCGCCGTGGAACTCGACCGATTTCCACATGCGCAGGAAACCCGTCAATCTGCACCCAAGATTCGTGCTTCCATATTTGATCACTCTCTTCCGCACTGGTCTGATCTGAACCTTTCGAGAATGTCGAAGTCTCAGGTGAAGGCGCTGGTACAATCGAACTCCCGCTTGTGTCCTCTATGGATGAACGACTGGGAATATCTTGCAGCAGATCGATATTCCTCCCAGACTGTACAGGTCGACCCTTGACCGAGCAACAATCAACCGGCAGGAGAACTGTTTTTCGACCTTGTATGCTATCACTGGGCCAGAATCCGTTGGCTTTTCTGAATATCGCGGCTTGACAGCCGTACCTTATCGTGACACCAGTGATGCTGTCTGTAGGCTGGACTTGGTGTACGTAAACCAGCGCCTCCTCGTCCTGTTCCGGTGCGGCTACCGGCAGACTTGGTCGGTCACCCGATTCGCGCCGCTTGTGTCGAGAATTCAAATTCCAGCTGGGATCCGTGTCCGCTAATAACAATGCCTCCATTTTCTTCGCATGTACCATCGCCTGTCTTTCTTCTTGTGTTCCAGCGCCAATCTCCGGTGTTGACGGGCCGGAGGGGCCCCATGTCGAAGAGTTTGTTGGTGGTTTGGTAAAGTAATCCGGCCGCGAAGGCTTCCTCGCGTGCGATCGTGGGGCTCCATTCGCAGTCGGCCGTGCAATGTCACTCCCTAGAAGCGAGGATGCTATACCCTGCAGCGATGACCAGGATGCATCTAGAAAGTCTACAGCAGCCCGCGACGACTCAGCGAACGGATCCTGGTGTTTTCCATTGGGGAAGAACCCACCTAATGAGTTTCCGGGCTGGGAGCCGCTGTGACCTTGTGTGACTCGCGAAGGGTGACCCTTGGGGATCGGGGACACGGTTGGAGACGGTCGAGAAGAGGGTGTTGCGCCGCGGGAGCGGAGGGAGGGTAACTCAGAAGAGCGCATTGTAGAAAGCCCAGAGGACGAATTCTGCCGTCCTGTATTGTCTCCATCGTCCTCCGTGAATGACATCAATCGGCGGGGTCGGACGGTAGAAGCAGATCGCTGCGTGAAGGTATCGGCGGAGCCGCTGCGGGAACTCATCCCTGGCGAGAGGGAATAAGGAGGTGTTAGAGAAGAGGCGATGCCTTTCAACTCTCTCAAGAAGGGTTTAACGCTGCGTTGGAGACTGCCGGGGCACAGTTTGCCATCGGACACCCCTATGATAGACCATTCGTCATGCGGTTCTGTATCGCATCCGTGTCCTTTATTGGCTTGAATTCCCCCCCGAGCGTGGAGAGTCGGACTGTTGCGTTGGTCGAGCGGCAAGAAGAGACTTCGAATATCGGGATTTTAAGTAAAGCAGGAACGTCTTTCAAGGACTCGAGGTTGGCGTAGCGATACGGAGCAGTGGAGGTAAAGGAGTGGGATGCGGCAAGAGTGTTTGGTAACTCCTGGGGATGATGACGACTCGGCCCCGGCCCAGGGTCGTTTAGCTATAGCGGGACGTTTCAACAACAATCCTTCGTCAATGCTAAGGAGTTGCAACAAAACAAGAGAAGCGACAATGTCTTGCCAGGTCATTTTCTATGATTATCTCTTCTATTACTCAATTCCGTTTACAATCTACGTGAGAGCAGCACCGGTCTGTTGTCACCGGTAATCATGGTATGGTACGGTACATAACGTCAGCGATAATCTCCGCAATTCTCCAGCTCAGCCTTATCTCTCGGTGTCAAATTGTCAATTAGTGACGAGCTGTTGGCGAGAGATTAGCTTGCATGCTGCGAAAATTGTGGAATCACCTCCAATTCACACTGCCGGTCAATAGTCTGCGGGCAGCTCAATGCGGAGAACTCCGCACTGCCAAAAACCACCGGACAGGGCTCGGGTTACGAGTGTATTCAAAGCTAAGAGATACTCTATATTGACATAGACTGAGAAGCTAGGTCTGTATAAGAGGCAATGAAATAGCGTGCCATTGGGGTATTAGTGTGGTGACCATACATTGAGCGTTTAGTTGTCGTATCCAAGCAAGACTGACGCAAGAAATCCAGTTCCCTTGCTGCTATATACACCTGCCACAGCGGGCGATGAGAATTCATGTCATCAATTAGATGGCTGAGCCGTCCCCTTGGACGGCTGCTTGCCACTCTCAGAAGCTGCATCATCCTCTGTACTCCATTCCTTCTCAGAGTTGGCTTTGCTAGAAGATCTCGGGGTCTCTGCAAGTGGCGGGATGATCCCGCCCGCGCGAGCAAAGAAATCCTCCGTTCTCAGGCCACGGACCTCGTTCGGGTTTACAGCGTCGAATGGCGCGCCCTGTGCTTTCTTCTGTCGAATGAACTCGCGCACCGGGGCCAATGCAGCATCACGGCAAGCTTCTTTGATGTCGCTACCGGACATGCCTGCCATCGCTTTGACAAGATAGTGTAAGTCGAAGTTCGGGCGGTCAATCTTCGTATCCTTTAGTACAAGGCTCAGGATTCCCAGACGTTGCGCCTCTGGCGGCAGCGTCACGGGGAATTTCTTAGGCATTCGCCGGAGAATAGCCTCATCAATATCGTTAATCCGGTTCGTAGCGCCCAGCACAACGACCCGCTGCGGCTCGCCCGAAGAGTTTGCCGATGTCAATCCGTCCCAATGCGTCATGAATTCTGCTTTTACCATGCCGCTCGCTTCGTGCTCACCACTTCGCCTCGTACCGAGTACAGCGTCTATTTCGTCGATAAAGACAATCGAGGGTTGAAGCTTCCTAGCCAATGAAAAGACCGCGTTGACCAGTTTATTGGAATCACCATACCACTTTTCTGTGAGGGTGGAGATATGAAGATTGATGAAACAGGCACCACTTTCGTGGGCAAGCGCTTTCGCAAGCATCGTTTTTCCACAACCGGGAGGGCCGTATAGCAGGACCCCAGAGGGTGCTGTGAGAAGCGAAGATGTGGAAGCATAGAGATGCGGCATCGTCAAAGGGTATATCACAGACTCTTTCAGTTCCTCAATCACTTCTTCCAGACCACCGATATCGTCGAAAGAAACAGGAATATCGTTCGGGGCGACGACATCCATCGCTATCGTTTGTTCATATTGGTTGAGTTCAAGGTCACTTCGCCTCGATCGTGATGACGACCCTCCTTTACCCGGTGCAGCTTCATCTTCTTGATCTCCATCTAGTTTGCGTAAAATCGCGGCTGATTTGCGTTTTTGTTCTTCGTGCTTTTGTCTTTCGGGATCGAGATCGAGGCGAGAGAGGAGATGGCGGATCAGGAAGTATGCGGAGGCGGACTTTGGATCCTGATCAGCAAAGCTCACGGCCAAGGCGTAACCAAACTTACTGTGCCTGCTACCAATACCAGATCTTGCAGGAACTGCTGCAATCGCGGGCGCGATGAGGTCATGTCGAAGGACCGTTGTTCGGGGAGGTGCTCGGGTGCGCTGAGTTGTCGCCCAATGGTTAACAATATGGACCGGGATAGTAGACAAGTTATGCGATACAGATGTAATATAGGCAGATGGGACACAAGCCCAAGCTCCAAACAGGTCCCAAGTCTACTTTGTAGCAGCAAAGAAAATTCCGAAAGACAGCACGATGTTATCTGGAGGAAGCCGGGACGAATTGCGGCGAAAGCAGCTGGAAGTGTGGCGCCCAGCCGGAAGTGTGGCTTTGCCGTCACATGCCCCGGTGTTTTCAATGCGCGTCGCTGTCAAAGCTCCGCTTCCGCATTATTCATCGCGTCTTGTGTGTATGCCCACACCCTGCATTTATACTTTTTTGATTCAACATCGCATTATATAGCCGCCTCAAATGCCTAAACGAAAAGCTACCACCAAACTTTCTGGTCTCATAGGATCGGACGACGATGTAATGCAGACCGGCGCAGATCGCGCTCAACACGACGATGAGCGACCGGCAAAAAAGGCGAGGGGAAGACCTCGATCGAAATCAGCGGAAATGAGGGCCATCGCTGAAAATGCAGTGCCAGAGACCCAGGGAGTCGAACCCGTTACGAGGAGAGGCACAAGAAGGGGGCGCCCCAAGGGAAGCAGAAACTCTGGCCAGATGGTTCAGGATACCACGGAGAACGACGAGAAGTCTGCGCAGGAACAGGTCGCGCATGAAACGGATGGCGGCGACGAACCTGACGCTCCCGGGAACAAAGCACCGCCAGCGAAATCCACGAAAGTGACGAGAGGAGGAGGGGCCGCTCGCGGTAGAAGGAAGGCTAGCACCCAGAAACAACTCGAAAACGTCGGTGAATTCCAGTACACTCCAACGGGATCGCGGCAACAAAAGGTTACCGAGAAACCTGAGAAGCGACCTGAGCCAGCCAACCGCAAACGACAAAAGTCCGTTACAGCTGCGAGCGAGAGTGTACATGAACCCGAACCCGAACCCGAACCTACAGTGCAGGAGGTTGTCGAGGAAACCATCATCCAGGAAGAAGCTCCAGAGCCCGTGTCCGTGTCTCTAACGAAGCGAAGGCAATCCGCTGTACGTCATTCGACAAGCTCTCCTTTGAAGAGAAAACTTCTGGGGGAGGATGAAAAGTCCGGCAGTGAACCTGAGCTGCGGCGTAGGCTTGGTGATCTGACCAAGAAATACGACACTTTGGAGAATCGTTACCGCAATCTGAAAGACATAGGAATTGTTGAAGCGAACGCTAACATGGAAAAACTAAAGAAGCAATGCGAATCTATGACAGCCGGTATGTTAATCCTAATATGCCGTATGATCTATACTAACGTTCTTCTCAGCGTCGAACGACCTCATCGAGTCTTTGAAAGCAGAACTAGAGGCGCAGAAGGCTTTGGGCCAGAAAAGCCGCTCGCTGCAGAAGGATCTACGCGAGCGAGACGCAGAAGTGGCCAAGTTGACGTCGGACGCCGAGGAGTCTGCCAGTCAACTCGCTGCGGCTCAATCTGAAGTTAAGGCACTGCAAACAAAACTTGCTGCTGCTCGCAACACAGCTGCAACGCTCGAGCAAACTGTCGTTAAAGCCCCTGGCAGTGCTATCAAGGGTGGTGCCAATCGGGCGACTGCTGTCGCGAATGCAGAAGCTGCGCAGGCAGCGCAATTTGCGCAATTGAAGGAGGACCTCTACAGCGATCTGACAGGTCTCATTATTCGCGATGTGAAAAAGAGGGAGACAGACAGTCTGTATGATTGTATTCAAACAGGCGTCAATGGGAGTAAGTGCTGCTTGTCATTCTTTGTATCGTGATATGCTAACTTTGAGATAGCCCTCCACTTCAAGCTTGTGGTTCCTCATGTATCGTCGGCCAACTTCGAGACCGCGGAATTCCAATACATCCCTCTCTTGGACGAAAACAGAGACCGCGACTTGGTCGATATTCTTCCCGAATATCTCACGGTTGACATAACTTTTGTGCGCCAACAGGCCTCTAAGTTCTACACGCGAGTCATTGATGCGCTCACGAAGCGACGGGCTAGCCAAGGCAACTGATTGTTTGATTTTCTTCTACGTCTTGGAGCATTGCGAAAGTAGGATTTGCATTACCAGGAGTTGTGAGGATTGGGCGCTTTTGCATACTGAATATGGTGAATTGGGTTAATTGTTTGAGCATAGTGTCTGATGTAGGCAGTCGAAAGATTGAGCTTGATAGCGCTCAGGGTCCTTATACGGAGATAACTCATTAAATCAAGAACGTTAGGCAGCTCCTTATAGTAGAGCATTTTAAGCTTCGGTGGATGCGCGACGTGTGGAATTACGCGCGTCCCATTGGTGCATTGGTGGAGCGCCGGTCTACCCCCAAGTTCCCCGAAGCTCCTCGACCTTGCGAAAAGTGCCATCTGGTCCGATGCTGCCCGCATTCTCATTGTCTTTCCATTCTTCCTTCTCTCCTTGACTACATCAACTGAGCTTTGACAGCTCACTGCTCCGCCGATTGACCCTTCACTCTTTTGGTTTATCCCTCTTAGGGATACTGGAGAAGGGAATCATGGCGCGTCTCGGCCGGACTGGGTTTCTTACCCTCGCGGTGGTGTTTCACCTGATCTATGCCTACTCCATCTTCGATATCTACTTCGTTAGTCCGATCGTGAGCGGAATGAAATCCTTCCGCGTGGAGCGAGACCCAGGTGCCGAAGCCCCAGCGAAACGTCTCGTTCTATTTGTCGCCGACGGGCTGCGCGCAGACAAAGCATTCGAATTGTCCCCAGACCCCGACCTTCCGGAAGACCACGAAGGTGACGACCTGGTCTACCTTGCGCCTTTTGTTCGATCCCGCGTGTTGTCCCACGGTACCTTCGGAATTTCCCATACTCGAGTCCCTACCGAATCGCGCCCCGGCCATGTTGCGTTGATCGCTGGATTGTACGAGGACGTCTCGGCCGTTACGACAGGTTGGAAGTTAAATCCAGTGAACTTCGATAGTGTCTTCAACCGAAGTAGCCATACGTGGAGTTGGGGGAGTCCCGATATCTTGTTGATGTTTAAAGAAGGAGGTGTTCCGGGGAGGATTGATGCGGACGTTTACGGAGAAGAAGAGGAGGACTTTACAGGCGATGCGACTGCTCTAGATATCTGGGTCTTCGACAAAGTAAAGGAGCTCTTTGCATCGGCGAAAAGTGATCCGGATTTGGATGCCAAGCTGCGTGAAGACAAGAACGTATTCTTCTTGCATCTGCTCGGAATCGATACCACTGGTCATGGGTACCGTCCTTTTTCCAAGGAGTATCTGCGCAATATCAAGCTTGTCGATGAGGGAGTAAAGGAGATCACGAAGCTTGTTGAGGACTTCTACGGCGACGACAAGACAGCATTCGTCTTCACAGCAGACCATGGCATGAGCGACTGGGGCAGCCACGGAGATGGCCATCCCGACAACACTCGAACACCTCTCGTCGCCTGGGGATCTGGTGTTGCGGCTCCTAGACAATCCCAGCCTGGCGTTCCTTCAGGACATGAGGACGGCGTCTCGGCTGAGTGGCACTTGCACAGAGTTCAGAGAAATGACGTAGCACAGGCCGATGTTGCTGCTTTGATGGCGTATCTTGTTGGGCTTGATTTCCCTACCAACTCGGTCGGTCAGCTTCCCCTGGAATACATCGATGCTACCCCCAAGGAGAAAGCCTTGGCTGCTTTTGCCAATACCCAGGAAGTTCTGGAAATGTATCATGTCAAGGAAGAGCACAAGAAGGCTGCTCTCCTCCGGTATCAGCCCTTCGAACCACTCGCTGGCAAGAACTCAGCGGAGCAACATCTCGAATTGATCAGGGAATTGATTGACAGCGGTTCCTACGAGGATTCGATTGAGAAATCTGCTGCTCTGTTCAGGACCACCTTGGAGGGGCTTCGCTATCTCCAGACTTACGATTGGCTTTTCTTGAGAACCATTGTCACTCTTGGATATCTGGGGTGGATCGCATATGCTTTGACATCAGTCATTCACTTGCACGTACTACATGGTGCTTCGGATTCGGGTAGAACGACAGCCAGCATAATCTTCTTTTTGTCGATCCTGGTGGCCCTCTTCTCGGTCTTCCTATATCAGGGTTCCTCCTGGAGATATTACATCTATGGATTCTTCCCGATATTCTTCTGGGAAGAAGTTTTCTCTCGCAAGAGAGCATTCGTGGCTGGACGCGAAATACTTCTGGGTCATGTGCGCTCAGTGAGCGACCATTTCTCATTCGGATTCCAGTTGTTGCTTTTCGTGGGCGTTTTGGAAGCGCTGGTAGGTCGTATTCTCTGGTTTCATTTGAACAACACTAACAAGCCAACGATATAGGTTCATTCATATTTCCAGAGGGAAATTTACACCCTTTGCTTTATTCTCGGCGCTTTCTGGCCACTCTTCTACGGGCTTGAGTTTCTGCAAAAGAACGTGGCACTTTGTGGTACATGGGCCGTCGGCTGCCTTCTGATGAGCACTTTCACGCTATTGCCTGCGAACAAGGTTGAGGATGTTAACACGATGTAAGTCTTCTTCAACTTACCGATAATGGGCTTATATAATGACCGAAACAGAACATATGGCGCATTAGTCATGATACTTACTGGCCTGCTATATCTACTTTTCGAAGACGACATTCTCGGCCCCAACCAACAACCCGCAGCTGTATCTCGTATTGGCTCGCGGATAATAATGGGAATGCAGGTATGCAAGGCTGTCCTCAAGCTGACAACATGAGATTTTGAGCAAAGAACATGTCTGCTGTCCTGGGCAGTATATGCTGACGTGCAATAGCTCGGTATGGTTATACTTGCGTTGATCGTGACGAGATCCAGTGCGACCTCTCTCCAAGCAAAGCAAGGTCTTCCGTTTGGAAACCAGGTTGTTGGATGGGGTGTCCTCGGTACGTCAGATACTCCTGTCTCGTCCCCTTGGACTTTGTGGCCAGTAAGCTCATTGATTATCTAGTTTCGTCACTTTTGTTACCATTCTTCCACCGACTATACCCTAACAGCCACTACATACACCGGCTGATGATCATATTCTTGACATTCTCACCGACCTTCATCATCCTTACCATATCATACGAGGGCCTATTTTATTTCGTGTTTTGCATGACCCTCATTACTTGGGTCAGGCTAGAGCATGCCACCTACGTCTATACCACCTCAAAGTCCGCTACCAAGCAGGCGCAAGAGCCTTCTGGATCACCCCAAAAGGCAAGCGCGGACACCACTACGACCGTGGGCGGCGAAACATATCAATTCCGCACCCTTAGCGTTTCAGATGCTAGAGTAGCTCTGTTCTTCTTCTTCCTCCTACAATCAGCCTTTTTCAGCACTGGAAACATCGCATCAATATCCTCGTTCTCCCTCGACAGTGTTTACCGACTCATCCCTATATTCAACCCCTTCAGCCAAGGTGCCTTGTTAATCCTCAAGCTCCTCATCCCCTTTGCCATCATCAGCGCCAATCTGGGCATACTAAACCGCCGTCTGGAGGTTGCCCCCAGCGCTCTGTTCATGGTAGTGATGACCATCTCTGACGTTATGACCCTGAACTTCTTCTACATGGTCCGCGACGAGGGCTCCTGGCTCGATATTGGCACCACTATTAGCCACTTCCTGATTGCCAGTGGCTTGTGCACGTTTGTTGCCGGGCTTGAGTTTCTCAGCGAGATTTTCATCAGTGGCGTTGAGTTTGAGTCTCACGCTAGGGAGATCAAGGCTGCTATTGCTGACGCTGCCCAAGCTGCCAACGGGATGATTCCTGGAGATGACAAAAGTCTCCCTAATGGCATTGAAGACGAAGGGTGAATATGGTTATTGACCGCTTATACTCTCAGAAACCGGCGCTAGGGCCATTTCTTGCTCGCCAGCCTCACGACATGTACATGTGCGATATAGATAGATACTGTTTATACTAATTCAATTACACCTCTTGACATTCTGACTTGTTGCTAGTTTCATCAATCACCAGGATGACACTGAATTGTTCACGGGAATGATATTTGACATTATCCAGGTATACCAATCCTACCTTACACTTTTGGGAAAGTATTGTCGAGGCAGGGGCGACCTAAGCAATCACCCGCTTCAAAACACCAAGCAGTATCAAATATCCTGCATCATCATCATCGAGGAACTACGCCCGATTCTACCAGTTCATTATTGCCGAGCTGATCCAATGATTCATCTCTACAGAACAATATCAGAGGAAGTCTATAGATACAGCAAAAATAGCCGAGGTATCACGAGGACGTTGGATGACGACACTTATCGCGTGCGGCTCCACAGACCACCCGCTGCCATCCTGCTGTCTCCGGACTGTTTCCTCACTAGGCTGAGATCGGATTATATCGCGAGTCTGGTCGAGAAAAATGAATGGTTCTTACCACGGATATGCAGTCCTTGAATGCTAGCGGCTTACTACTAAGTCCCTGTCGACTGCAGCATGCGTCACTCCGCATCCCACCAACACGCGGAAAGAAAGGATCCAGGAACGGCCATGTTCCTAGTCCATCAGTCCGCATCCTGAACATGCAGCGCATCTCGCCGGAAATCCGCCCGTTATGGAAGGGATTGCGAAACTGGGCATCCATTGGTTTTTCCACTCAGTTTTTCGGCGGTGTCGTCTTGACTAACAAGGTACATATTCCTTGCGATGCACTCCAGCCTTTCAACACTAACCCCGCATCTAGTGATCGCCCGCAGGCTTCTTAGACCGCCGGTGTACCTAATCCCGTTAGCTGACATGGAATCCAGACTTTTCGACAGGGCTCGTGCTCGTGAACCCGTGTCTTCCCGCATAGTCTGGGTGACAAACGTGGAGCTAGTTATGAGCTTAGACCATGGTTAATGACTACAGGGGTCTGGAAGTTGATAATGGGCCCTGACTCCCGCTGAGCCCTGCGCTGGGGAAATGAAATGAGCACAGGATCCGGAGGGGCTAACGAGATGACACACTCATACCAACCGAGATGATAGATCCGGTGGATCCCGGCATTTACTGTCCTTGTTCCGTCTCGAGAATCTCGATAGCATTGACATCTGCACAGTGTGCTGCTTCTCTCGTGCTCTTGTGAGGGCGAGCCGTGATGTCCATACAACCCTTGCAGTCGATTCGTAAAATTCAAGACCCCAGTTCTTGAACATCCCAGTCAGCAGGATATCACTGGGGTCTACCTACCACGGCCCCAACCACAGCCCAGCCCATCGCCGCGGTGCCGACTTGGTCTCGCAGTCATGACCATGCACGGCAAGGCTGTCACGGCCTCGTGTTTCATCGCCAGGCTCCCAGTTTAGTTCCGATGCGTTGCAGATCTATCAGCGATTGTTTGAGATAAGTTGATAGGTACCGGTGACCTATCTCCTCAGATGGGTTGACAAACGGTGACGATGGCTCTGGCCGGGTTTGCTCGGCTTCTGAACCAGATTGATCTTCTAGTAACGGGAACCACGGTTTTTACCGGCGCCAACTGCGATTATCGTTCGGATCCCGATGTTTCGAGTATCGAAATTTGATGCTTCATATATTTTTGGAAGCTGACGGTGTGTATACAAGTATAGAAAGTCCTCCGTCCTTAGTGTCCCCTTGAAAATTGGGAGTATGGGTGTATTCAGTTGAGGCTCCACAACATGAACTCTCGCGGGGATTTTCCTGCATTATTGTATGTAGAAACTTGATGTCTGTAAATCCCATAAGTTTGAGATAGCGTAGCAAGAATGGAGACAGGGATTATTATCTCAGGAGATATCAACGTGCTTGCGCAGGGCGACATTCTTCCGCAGTCATGCCAATATATAGTGTAGCCTACTAAGCGCCAGCCACTGCCAACTAACAGGGACTCATTCTCTAAGTGTCAGCAGTAATATCATTGGTGTTATTATTGTTAGTATACCTAATGATACTAGTTTCCCCTCCTTCCACAACAGCCACCTAATTAGCAGCCTATTCCAGGAGCCTAGTCATTGCGGAACTTTCTCTCTCTATCACCTGCAGGGCCGCGACTGGCGATTGTCATGATAATAGCGCAGTCTTCCCTGTGACCAGATTGGAACTTGGTGGCTGCGGCAGGTTAGTTGACAACCTTGTAGGCGGGCCCAGCGATCCTCCGCCCCGTCCACTCTTTCTCAGGGAGCCTGAGCCTAACCACTCTTCTACCCTGTAATAGCCATCTCTGATCTCTCCCTTCAAGCCGTTTCATCACTTCCCTGCTTTGACCTCCCCGCTCCATTCCTAATCTACGCTTGCACCGTTTGATGTTTGATTTTTAACTTTCGCGACCGTCTTTCGACGTCCCCACCGATTGACCTTATTCCCATCGACCTGGATTTCCCGCCAAACGCCAAATAATCCCTTAAATATTCGACTCGGAACGCTTTCCCCGTTTTTCGCGACTTCTTTTGGATGGATGATTTTCGGCCATGAGCACAACAGCAGCAGGCGAAAAGTTCATAGATCCTTCAGCAGGATCCAGGCCCAGTCCGACACCAAGTACCGCGGGCTCAACCGGGACTGCGGGAATAGCTGTACGAACTGGAGCAAACGGTGGAATGAGTTTTAGAAGGTGAGTGAGCCTGTTCATTGTCTCTCGACTTCGCGGTGCGGTATTGAGATTTCCTGGGACGCGGGGTTGGGTGAGCACTGAGCACTGAGCACTGCGAAGGCAGTGCAGACCACCTTGAGTTGAGCCCCTGGACTCGAGACAAAATACTGCGGGCGGGGATACGCGAAGAAAATAATGCGGTGCTATAGATTCTGACATAGTTCTTATACAGACAACGTGCGTCGCGTGCTTGCGAGGTAGGTCAACTTGTTCCTAGCAGGGTGACGCGAAGCTTTTGCAGCCTCGGCACCTCGGTTCATCGCAGCTTTGGTGATGCGGTGCGCTGCGGGTGTCACTTTTGAGCGCCAGATAGAGGCACACCCCAACCGTGATGATTATTTATGGATATTGACTGACGCTGTTTTGTTCGCGCTCCTGCGAAGACCTGCCATGCGCGAAAAGTGAGTTTTACCCGCCCGTCCCGCTGCGACCGGGGCCTACCCCCTCGCCACGAAAACCCAGCTAATCGCCTCTCTCTCGATGACTAGGTTCGATGCGATGCTGCCAGCTTAGGTGTGCCTTGCACCAACTGTGTGGCCTTCTCGATTGAGTGCAGGATTCCCACGCCGAAACGCAAAAAGAACCAGACCAAGTCGAGGGAGACTGGCGAGTACGTGGACGATACCCAGACCGCTTATACCGAATACCAACTGACCACAACCTTCGTCGATAGGAACGACGACGCCGATGATAAATCACAGAGCCAAGAGAAACGCGAAGAGTCCATACCGATCCCCGGCAAGGATGCCTTCGGCTACCAGAACCCCGGCATGGCCGTGGACGGAATGCCTATAACGAGTCTCTCAGAAACCCAAGCCGCCCAGCAAGCCTCGCAAAATGCGACGTACGCCCAATTCATGAAGCCCAAATTCGCCCGCGCGCCGATAAAGGAAGCTGGAAGGGTTGCATATCTGGGAGAGTCGTCAAATCTGTCGCTGCTGGTTCAGGATCGCCATGGGACGACGGACGTCGTGCATTATCCGTTACCTCCCAACATCCGAGGATCACGTTCGAGAATCACAGACTTGGACAATCTCGAATTGGACATTCTGCACCAGCGCGGCGCTTTCTTGCTCCCACCGAAACCCTTGTGCGACGAGTTAGTCGAAGCCTACTTCAAATGGGTCGCGCCGGTTGTTCCCATCGTCAACCGCAGCCGCTTCATGCGCCAATATCGAGATCCTAAAAACCCACCTTCCTTGCTACTCCTCCAGGCCATACTCCTAGCCGGATCGAGGGTCTGCACCAACGCGCAGTTGATGGATGCCAACGGCTCGACCACCCCGGCTGCGATGACTTTCTATAAGCGAGCGAAAGCTTTGTATGATGCTAATTATGAGGACGACCGTGTCACTATCGTTCAGGCTCTAGTTCTCCTTGGATGGTATTGGGAGGGTCCTGAAGGTGAGTCTTTATAGCCCCGCCAAGCCGTCTCGGTTGCTAACGTGCTGCAGATGTCACGAAGAATGTCTTCTATTGGACACGAGTAGCTATGGTTGTTGCGCAGGGGTCTGGCATGCACCGCAGGTAAGATAAGGTGAACGTTACTATCGTTTGGCGGCAACTGACATGGTGTAGCGTGGAATCTTCACAACTTAGCAAGCCTGATAAGCGGTTATGGAAACGAATCTGGTGGACTCTCTTCACTCGAGATAGATCTGTAGCCGTGGCTTTAGGGCGCCCAATCGGCATCAACACAGATGATGCAGATGTCGGCATGCTAACAGAAGATGACTTTGTCGAAGATGAGCTCGATATGGCTGCTGAGCATCCGCCGGATCCAGTTCATGTGCAGTTCTTCCTGCAGTACGTCAAGCTCTGCGAGATCATGGGCTTAGTACTTTCACAGCAGTATTCAGTGGCGTCAAAGTCTCGGCGCATGAACGCTATGGATCTTACCCACTCGGACATGGCACTTGCGGATTGGCTTCAAAACTGCCCGAAGGAGGTTTGCTGGCAGCGACAACGGCATCACTTCTGGGCGGCTCTTCTTCATGCAAACTACTACACCACGCTTTGCTTGCTGCATAGGGCCCATATGCCGCCGGCATCATCGGTTCCAAGCAGCTACCGTGTTGAAGAGATGGCGTATCCGTCACGGACAATTGCTTTCCAAGCGGCTGGGATGATCACGTCCATCGTGGAGAACTTAAATACCCATAATGAGATTCGCTACACCCCGGCTTTCATGTATGTTCAAACTATGCTTGCTTGGTCTATACTAATGGATAAACAGTGTTTACAGTCTCTTCTCGGCTCTGATCATGCACGTGTACCAGATGCGGTCATCTGTGCCTTCCATTGTGGCTACCTGCCAGGAGAGGATAAACATCTGCATGCAGGCGCTCAAGGATGTCTCTAAAGTTTGGCTCGTGGCCAAGATGGTGCACACTCTGTTCGAGTCTATCCTGGGCAATAAGATTCTGGAAGAGCGTCTTCAGAAAGCTGCTGGAAAGAGGCATCAGCGGGTTAAGCACGACACACAACAAGCACCCCAGCAAGTACCCGCAAGAAGGCCAGATCCTCCGCCGAAGCGCAAATTCGATGATATGGATCTTGGACTGCCTAACGGCGGGCCTACGCCGCCAGTCTCTTACGAGCGGTCTCGCCCTCAGACCCCAGCAGTTACCCCCTCAAGAGACCTAGGACAGTCTACATTGCCCTTACCCCAGGCATCCCCACCTGTTCCTAAGGAGACTCTTCCTGGGACCGGCAACTCACGAGCAAACACGCGGCCGACGACACCTTTCAATAATCAATTCTCCCTTCCCGCAACCCCACCTGATTTGTTCCTCGTCACGCGTACTTCGCCGAACCTTTCACCTTCCCTCTGGGAGAACTTCCAGCCAGACCAGCTGTTCCCTGATGGCACCGCAATCTTCCCAGAACTCACCTCCCCACAAAATGCAGCAGTTGATCCACAGCTTCAGATGCAATCACAACTTCAAACCCAATCTATAGTCCCACAGCAAATGTCACACCGGACATCTCTCCCAGGGACACAGGGAAGCCCCGAACTTCTATCCAACTTGCCCGCATTGGGCATACAAGGACAACAGCCGCAACAGATGTACGGAATAGACCCATCACAATCATGGCCCATGCAAGGCCTTGATCCTACAGTCGCTGGCACTGGGATGGACCATGCTAGTCAGGACGATAACTGGAGCAGTAGCTCCCGCAGTGGCCCTACTGCGCCCACGACCCTCAACGTGGAAGATTGGTACGTCGACCTTCGCCTCCTTGAGGAACCTGCTCTTGCTCACCAACTCTACTCCAGGTTCCAATTCTTCGGTATTAATGGCAGCTTTGGCGAGATGGCGGCTTAGGCAAGGTTAGGCTGGGCTGGGCTGGGCTTGTGGCTGTACAGTATCGTTATTGTTGTAGTATGATGATTATCTCAGAGAGGACATGGTGTGACTATATTGCGTTCCCTGTGCAATGTAGGAGTTGTTGACTCCTATTGCCAGACTTCGGCATCGGTGCTGTTGTTCTGTTTCTAAGAACATGCGCGAATCCTGTGTAGTATGAAAATCAACAGAACTTGTGCTCTGAAATAAAAGGATACTCCATCGTCCATGGACACAGCATGGTCCCTGACAGAGTCCATACTCCAGAGTATGAAACTGGAGTCGAATGGCTAACCCCATGTGGTTTAGTGCGATGACGACATCGCCCCCCCAGCCGGCTAACCAATCAGCAGCGGCGTTAGTCATGCCGGCATGAGAACGAGATCGGTGAAGATGACTCCAATGGAAATATCAATACTCTCAACCACTGCTTCTCCTGATCTCGTACATACTTCTCTACTTTTCCGTGCTCTTCAAAATTGACCGAGGAACTCAATTCCTACCCCAAATCCGTCCTATCCTCCGCCCCAACCCCTTGCCACCTCCTCGCATCTCACCCTCCGCTTCCGCCCCCGCAGCGATGTCGGCCCCTCTGAGGAAGGCTGTCGACGCCGACGGCCACGACCTCCCACCCTCCCCTGCCCCCTCGAGCCCCTATGGGAGCAGACGCTACAACATTGCCACTGAGCTCGTCTACACCGAAAGCAATGACCAGTACAATGCGAGCAGTGTCCCGATCTACCAGGTACAACTACACTATATCACCCCTTGCTGAAGCGTCACGATAATATGCCGAAGCTAATTGACGCACCCTAGAGCGCAACCTTCAAGCAGGCGTCCCATGAGGGGGGAGGAGAATATGACTACACCCGATCCGGCAATCCCACTCGCACACATCTGGAACGACACCTAGCCAAGATCATGTCGGCGCAGCGCGCCCTCGTCGTTTCCTCGGGAATGGCGGCTCTAGATGTTATCACCCGTCTTCTTCGTCCGGGCGACGAGGTCGTGACTGGTGACGATTTGTACGGCGGAACTAACCGTCTGCTTAAATACCTTTCCACTCACGGCGGCATCATTGTTCACCACGTGGACACGACGAACCCTGACAAAGTGAAGGAAGTGCTGTCTGACAAGACCGCCATGGTCCTGCTGGAATCGCCGACGAACCCGCTGATCAAGATTGTTGATATTCCTACGATTGCTGCGGCGTCTCACGTGGCCAACCCTAGTGCCCTGGTCATCGTAGACAACACCATGATGTCTCCGCTTCTCATGAGCCCGCTCGAACTCGGCGCCGACATCGTCTACGAGAGTGGAACAAAGTACCTCTCCGGCCACCACGACGTCATGGCCGGTGTCATCGCAGTCAACGATCTTACCCTCGGCGAGCGACTCTTCTTCCCTATCAACGCCTCCGGCTGCGGCCTTTCACCCTTCGACTCATGGCTGCTCATGCGCGGAGTCAAGACACTCAAGGTCCGCATGGACCAGCAGCAATCCAACGCACAGCGTATTGCCGAATTTCTCGAAACGCACGGCTTCAAGGTCCGGTACCCGGGGCTAAAGTCTCACCCGCAGTATGACCTCCACCACTCCATGTCCCGCGGTGCAGGCGCCGTGCTTTCCTTTGAAACGGGCGACGTCTCTGTTAGCGAGCGTATCGTTGCCAATGCGAAACTGTGGGCTATCAGTGTTAGCTTTGGATGCGTTAACAGCCTGATTAGCTTGCCTTGCCGGATGAGTCATGCTAGTATTGATGCGAAGACGAGAGCGGAGCGCGCCATGCCCGAGGACTTGATCCGGTTGTGTGTCGGTATTGAGGATGTGGAGGATCTTATTGATGACTTGAGACGAGCGGTAAGTCTGACTAGTGCTAATGGTCAAATGTCTTTGCTAACTCTTTGTTTTGCAGCTGGTGCAAGCAGGGGCTGTTAATGTGACCCTCGACGGCATCCAAGCAGGTACGCCGCAGTCGGCGTAGGGAACGAACGTAATGGAATATGGATAAAATCATCCATAATTTAGGCATGTGGCGTTTGGCGTATATCGTATAAAATTGGTTTATCATGAGGGATATTTCTGGTGGTTCCTTGTAATTGGTACTGTCCAGAGAATAGATCGGGGATCTCGGCAGGGGATGCCGGCATCGGCGCCAACTCCGAGCGGCCCAGTCTCCCCCGGCCTTGAGTCAAAACTCGACAAATAAGACCTCATCCATCACTCATCTCTCCAATTTATTGTCCACCATTCGTTATCATGATATAGACCTCTAATTCCAGCTAATTAATCTATTTGTTTCTTTGCACTTAGCATTCTTTCTTTTCCTCTTACTTCCTAGACTCTTCTTCAGCCGCATTCCGCAGCGAGCTTGTGCTTACGATTAAGGATTAAGACCGGATCAGGTCCAGCTGATTATGCCTCAAAATGCAACTCTCACAGTCCCAACTCCCACAGTCCCAACTCCCACGCCCTCACAAACAAAGGTATGGAACACAAGCCGTCTAGGCGCGCGATTCGGCGCCGACGTCGTCAGCGCTGCAACAGCCGGAGCTCTAACGTGTCCCGTCATCACGGTCATTGATCGGTAGGCACCTAGCTAGCTAGCTCCCCGACCATGAAGCAAAGTGCAGTCAGTAAATAGCTAACAATTGCATCGCAAACAGAGCAATCATCGAGAAGGCAGCAAAGGGCATCCCAATCCGCCAAACAATCACCTCCGGCTTCCGCTCTATCCTCACGAATCCATCGGGCTTCTTCCTCGGCATGCCGTTTCTCCTGATTTATACCCTCTACACGGGGACGTATCTTACGGCGAATACTATCGATACTGTTACGTCGACCTTAAGGGATAAACCCTTTTCGACTGTGTTTCCTGGAACCGCGAAGTTCATTACCACTACGGCTGTGAATATGGGGATTTGTGTATACAAGGACGCGCGGTTCGCGAAGATCTTTGGCGCGAAGCAGGCGCCGCCTCCGTCATCGTCTCAGCAGAGCGCGGGCCCAAGCTCAAGTTCAGCGTCAAGTTCAACGTCGACGTCAACACCAGCATCCTGCCATCCTTCGCCGAATAACACCGCCCTCCGCGTCCCGAAAGTCAGCTACACGCTCTTCTGCCTCCGCGACAGCATAACGATCTTCGCCTCGTTCAACATCCCCGCGCTCATCGCGCCCTCGATCCCAGATACACTCGCCTCAACGCCGGGCATGAAAACTGCCATTGCGCAGTTCAGTTGTCCCGCCCTGATGCAGTTTGTTAGCACACCGATGCACTTGCTCGGTTTGGATCTGTATAACCGCCAGCCCCTGGGTGGGTTAGGTTGGAAGGAGCGCGTTGCCAGGATCAGGAGGGATTATGTCGTTAGTGCGATTGCGCGGATGGGCAAGATTGTTCCGGCTTATGGGGTTGGTGGTGTTGTTAATGTGCGCTTGAGGGCGGAGTTGATGGGGTGGCTTGAGGGGAGGTAGTGAGTAGTGAGCCGCCCCCCCCCCTTTTTTTTTCTCTCTCTTTTATTTTGTTCCATGTCATGGCTTCTGTTTGATTTATTTGTTGATGACGACTCTCCCCTCATACATGATGGCGTTTGGGAATTGGATTACAGGTGTTCTGGTTTTGGTTCGGTAATTGAAGCGATCATAGATCTAGACCTGTTGATCTTGTCTTGTCTTATCTTACCTTGTTTTATTTTGGTGTCTCGATATTTACTTCACTCATACATATAGGTATAGCTATACAGAGACTAATATCTACTCTGAAAGAGCATATCAATTTTGGTTCATTGCCCATATCGAATGAGTAACTCGAAATCCGGTTTGTTTGATTGGAATATCACCCAAGGAGAAAGAAGGTAGAATACAAACCACGGCCAGACCGTATAACTGATAGCTTCAACTTCGTTATAGTAGTAATACTCTCGACCATGTTCGGCAACTTGGAACTCCCTGAGCTCCAGCCTACCTACGTACTTCCTAGGTAGGTAATTTTCCGCGGTTGCCCTACCCTGTACTGCACAGGCCGAGAGAGTCCACCCAGGAAATGCCAATTAAGAAGGCACGACTACCTTAGGTACGACCTTGACCACGACCACGTTACCAGGCTAGGTTCTGCCTTAAATTGGTAAATAGAACGCGGCTGACTGCGGTCTTCTCTTTGACTTCGACCCTGTGCCAATCTCTCAAAATAGAAATCAATGTCAAACCAATATGTACCCGGGAGCCTCCAAGCTATGGTACGGTCCATATACGTATACTAACAGTCGTGGAGCACATAAACCAATCACAATCCCGGTCACCATCGCAATCTCCCAGGAATACAAAGAGCCATGCGGACAAAGCGCGGAGGGATAATTATCAACCTGTAAGAAGATTCCGTTGTCCTGCACTGCACCGGGCCTAAACAGAGACAAGATTCTAATGCGTAGTAAAAATAACTCAGTATACCGGTCTCACCCTCTTTCAAGGCCAGTATGTACCAAGATGCTGCCGATAGGAACGACCGTAATCCTCCATTCTTCACTCCTCCCCTGCCGCCCGAGGCTACGACATGGAGCCTCAAAGAAGGACAGGTGGGGGATATACCGAATGAATGCCGATTACACTCTCTGTCGGTGGAATCGACGCCAGGGGCGCAAGGCCGCAGGGTACGGATACCCTTTTTGATTGTCCAGGCGAAAATGGTCATGGCCCATGAGCCTTGAAGATGACGGGGCAGCCGAAGGGTGGGGGTAACATGAGCTTCGAAGATATCTTTGGGGACACTTTCGGCGGAATCCCACAGAGGGAGAGGAGTACCCAGGGCACTAGGCAGCAGGCAGCCTGGGAGCAGGGCACGGGCCAGCTGGAGAGATATCCTGGAGAAACTTTTGACAAAGTACCGCGGGGGAAGAGGAGAGGCCGGAAGCTGTACGGCACCATCGCGATTGGGGCAGCCGTTAGACTATACAGATCCGACTCATCGCAGCGGAGAGTAGGGGCGTTGTTTAAGGCCTGGCGGAGCCAGGAAGTTATCAACGACAAGGCTTATATTCTTCGATACCTCAGACATATGAGGCTGTACCAGAGCCATACCAAGATTAGAGCTAAGAATGTATGCTCTCGTGTCTCTAGTCTCCGTATCGTTACGAAGGGACTTGGATACATAGCGTTGATGGATAACATTGCATGCCCGATATTGGCGCGAGGATTCCTCGTCGTCGAAGATGTAGGTTCACTTAATTCATGTTCATCGGGTTCGTATACGAATGGAGTGCGTTGAGTGTCGTGGTTGCAGTACTAGACGTTGTCCTCGCCATTGCTATAGATTATAAGCCTCACTATCCCCTACATGACCCTTGACAACAAAACAAACCGTCCATTATTCATTCTGCCCCCTAGAACCATCCCCATCCTCCCCGTCTTTCAAACCCAGAACCACCTTTCAAGGATCCGGTGCTTGTGCTGGCACAGTAAACCCCCTCCCCGAGGCAGGCGAAGATCCATCCGCGGGAGTCTCTGTAAAGAGCAGTAAAATACGGCGAGCATGTGCAGAGATCGTGGTGGACGCTGAAGGATGTCTCATGGCCTTGAGGTCCGACTGTGATATGTGCTGTCCTGCCGCTTAGGGTTCTGTAGGAGCTTGGCCAGTACTAGCGGGTTGGTTGGTTGCGCAGAGGATGGTGATGAATATACTCTTTTTTCAGGCGACCGGCCATTGGATTTCAGAAGTAAGTTTCCTTCGAAACTCAAATGCCCAGATCGGTGCCGGAAGGACAAGAGTCAAGACCTCAGCGCAGATGCCTTGCTGATGGGTAGCAGTGTTTCAATGTTGATGAAGCTTAAGCGCCCTGCGTCTGAACGGATCAAGTAGGCTCACCGGTAATCATGGATGAATAGAACTAGCAACTTTGCGAGCAGTAGATGAAGAGATGCAATACTATCTCTTGCGGCACTTGAGCTTGACGTTGGACCGTGGGACTTCCCAATACTGCTGCCTCAGCACTCAGGCCTTATTCACGACGTACGTCACGTCTACTTGTCTGCTTTGAACCGATAGAAGATGGATTCTCGCGCAGGTATACTAAAGTGGAAATTGTTTAAATGCTTCCAGAATCACAGGCGCGTTGATCATATTCTGCATTATCAACACCTTGCTTTCAAAAAGCCTGCAATTTCGTCCAACCGCCCAAGAACCCACTGGCGAGCCTCCCACACTTGATGCCATTCAGAGTCACTGCGCTCAGGCTCCAGGCACAGAAATTGCCAACCTAGTGGCTCATTGGGGAGGCTGGCGAAGCCAGGAACAGCCTTGCACATCCTCGACCGCCAATATCCATCCCCGAGATAGGATCGCATAGCCTTCTGGAGCGTTGCGACGTCATTCGACGGAAGGAAATGTGCGATCAGCGACAAGATCTCAGCGGAGAGCAAGTTTAAGCAAGTTCCCGCTTTGCGCCGAGTAATCTTGAATTTCTTTTATGTTCGTCGGCGAGCTCGCTTGACTATACGCTGAGCATGCTTATTGCGGAAAAGATGGATACAGTCAGTCTCTGACTGCGCGTCTCCCAATATCATATCTTTGCCTACCAATTCCGTGAATCCAAACAAGCTCGCAAGGTTGCCAAAGCGGAACCGCTTTCAACGGTGTACTGTGTTTTTAGTCCCTGGCACTTTTGCGACGTAATGCTCGCACAAGCTTCTTCAGATCCGCCCGAGGGCTGGGTTTTCTAGGAGTCTTGTGCTTGCATAAAAGTTCCCAGCAGTAAACATGGACTGGAAGCCCCTAGAGTCGATCACTGCGGCGTTCTTTCTCGATCTCTTTACTGTCAGCGAGGGCCGTTGCTAGAAGCGAAGAGTCCCATTTGAGCCCTTTCCTTTGAGTGACGCCCGTATTCTCGTCCCATGGGACCTGAAGCGTAAGGAAATTAAAATCCGTTCCCAACAAGTAGGAGATTCCCGATAGAAGATAGATGTTCTTTTTGGAGGTGGATTAATACTGCAAGATAGTGGGAATATCAGTACAGAATCACGATATCTACGCACTCATCCGATCATACCGAAATCAGACCTCATCTCGCCAGAAGCGCCTGTCGGTCATCATTTCCGGGCATGCATAGATGCCCGAAGTGAGTCTGGGGTTGAGACCAATACCACCAAAGTAGCCGATGCGCGAACTACAAATATAGCACCGCGAAGACTTCCACCGCGCGAGAGGGATTGGGAGTAGGTCTTGCGGTTCAAGTTGGTGAATTTGTTCTTTTGGTGGTTGATGGGAACGAAGACAGAAATTCTGATCTCATGACTCTTGAAGAAATGTGTGCCATCATAACTCTTATTACTACATAGGGAATAGAGTTCGGTGAAGCGTGGTACTTTTATAGCCAGAAGACAAAAAGGCAGCGATAGAGAACACTCATAAATCGATCCAGTAGCGATAGCGGGCAGAGAGGGACATGGTCGGAGGCGACTTGGAAAGTTGCAGAAGTTCAAGAGACCTGGTGGTTTGAAGCGGATTCCAACAGTCCGGTCGCTCCTTCCCTGACAAGATCAACCACATCAGACCAGTGCTTGGAGCCCTGACCAGGAACCATTGTTTGATCTCATTTCTCAGCTACATGGAGCCGTTGGGAGCTCAACTCCAAAGATCATAGAGTGGGAGCTGGGCTGGCTGCCTGGCGCCACGCAATCACAAAGGAGCAACCTCGGATTCTTCTCGGCTAGGTCGACACAGATACCGTAATCAACGTGGAATAGCTTATTCTGGCTTGTTCTGGCTTAGTTTGTTCTGGCTTAGTTTCCACCAGCCTCATGGGGGCAGTGTCAGATAGCGGAGGCTCAGCCGGACTCGGGGCTGAGAGTCAGCTGCAGAAGTCACACCGACCCTGCAGTAATCTGACCAATAAGCTCTGTTTATTTATCGTCTGTGCTGGACAAGCTCGTGTGGAGCTGTGGGAGTCTAAACCGCTTTGGGGGCGATTTCGCGCCCAGAGACCAAGTCAAGGAAGCCCTAGCTGGCGGTCACGATGGCTATAAGAAGACCTTGGATTCCTCCCTCATTTGCTTTATCACAGCTCAACAAGACTCAGTTCCTCAATAATTGAAGCAACAGGATAATTTCAGTCATCTTAGCCTCTTTAAACAACCAACATGAACAAACCAACCCTCGCTTTCTTCGGCGCAACCGGCGGCTGCACCCTCGCCTGTCTGGCGCCTGCTCTCCAAGCCGGCTACAACTGCGTCTGCTGTACGTCAAAGATATCAATACCAATCAGTCCAGAAGAGCCTGTGCACTAACTGCAAGAAGTGGTCCGCAGTCCCGAAAACTTACGAACCTCCTCTCAGCCCGCGGTCTCAACCCGTCCTCCCTCCCAAACCTGCACATCATTCAAGGCTCAACAACCGACCTCTCTGCCATCGCTGCAACCCTTTACCCCGCGGACCTCCCACCTGTTTCCATGATTCTCTCTGGTGTTGGTGGCGTTCCCGACTTCTCGAACCCCCTATCGCCAAAGTTCAACGGCAAGACAATCTGCCAGGAGACAGTGCGCAATATCTTTACCGTGCTCCGTGAGCGAACGCTTCCCGAAACACCAAGAGAACTCAAACCTCTCCTTGTGGTGATTTCAACGACGGGATTGACCAAGGACCGCGACATCCCGCTCGCCATGGTCCCGCTTTATAAATGGGGCCTTAAGGTCCCGCATGCGGATAAGAAAGTTATGGAGCGAATTATCTTTGAGGAGGGTGCAAAGCCCGAACATGAGAGGGTTATCTCTGAGTACACGGTGATAAGGCCGAGCTTGTTGAATGATGGCGCGAGCCAGAGGGAAAAAGTTCGTGTGCTCAAGGGACATGGTGAGGGGCAGAATACTGCTGTTGGTACGGCTTGTTCGTTTGTGGGGTATACGATTTGTCGTGGGGATGTTGGGGGGTTCATGTTTGAGTTGGTGAAGGCTATTGACGGGGGTGAGAGGAGTGAGGGGAGGGAGTACTTTGGGAGTGTGGTTTCTATATCGCACTAGTTTTGTTGATGGGTTGGGTTTTGTCGGGTTTTTGGTTATGTAGTTTTCTATACGTAGCATATTGCACTGTTTGAATTGTATACCCTGCCTAACTTTACTGGGTTTAATAAGAGGTACGACTGAGTGTTTAAGAGATCTCATACTCGCGGTGCTGGGGGTAATTGCCATGGTGTAAAAGGCGACAGCGATTGATGCCAGGACAGTGACGCGCCATAAGTCGGTATACCATCTGAGATAGTACCTTCACGCATGAGAGGAACCATCACTAAGATTTATTGGCAGCAGGGTGCTCGAAGGAAGGCACGAAGCACGTTCGACACGGCCGGATATGGCAATCACATGGTATAGCCCGAGCCATGAAGACAGGCGGGAGGTGAGCAATCCTTTTCTCAGCCAATCTCACCATCGCAGAGCCCATGGTCCCGTCATCAGATTCCTCAGAGCCACTCCTAAATGGGACTGTGAAGGGACATTTCACACTAGCATCATTGTGGTGGAGTCTAGCCCTAAGTCTGGGCAGCTCTTCCGTCTTCCGCGGGATACCCGAAAAGCGGCATGCCTTGTTATGTGCTTCACCATATCCATCACTATCAGCTTTCTCTAGAGTCAATACACACCTCTTGCCTTCGTCGGGCTGTTGCCTAACGTCATAACGGGGACAATGGACCCGGCAAGACTCAAGGCTCTCTGTCTTCACCATCGCCATTCACAGTAACAATCCTGGATGACGAACATGGATCCACTCAAACATTTATTCACTTATTGACTCGTGCAACGGCATGAGTGGCCCCATGATGGGTTGGGCTAGGCTGGTTTCCCGGTTCCAGGTATATAAATTTCCCCTCACCCTAAGGCTTTCCTCCTTTCACACCCTCTCACACCCTATAGCCAATGGCATTTTATATATTTATTCCTTTGCACGCCCCAATCCAATGAGCTTTATATATCTTTATAGTCTTTTTATATATTTATGACTTGTTTATATGCTAGCCTGTTTTTATATATACCAACTTCACTTTTCATCGATGGGTTTATACGATCCTTCGTCAGGATGCTGGCCCTCTCTAATCCTATATATATACCCTGACGACTCTCGCCATCTTTCGTTCTTCTTCTCATCATTCTCCTTGATTTTTCTCACTGGAGAGGCGCCTGGGTCAATCCACATATAGCTCAGCTGCGAATGGAGAGAAGTACTATGGTCGGGACGGTGACTCTGTTTATATATCTGGGTGACTTATATATGCCTACCAGCGTCCTCGCATCTTCAACCGGATGACCCGGATTGCAATCATGGAGGCTCCAAAGCGTGCTTTATCCAAGGAAAGGCGGGTTCTTCTGAAGGCGATTGAAGGATATGATATCTATGTACCTGGCTTAGGGCTGGAAAGGATCTTTCTGGAGTATGGTATGGGTTGGATGCTCGTTAACTAATCATCGATTGGATATCTATGGAGGGCTCTTCTGTTTTTGCTTTGCTATTCGATAGACGAAAACACAAGAAAACGCAAAAAAGTTGGATAATACTTTCTCATACTTGGACCTGAGTCGAAATATCACTTCGTACTTGTACAGGTAAGGCCTTTGAGCTCTATCAGCTCGTCCATGGCCTTCAATCAATACCTAGATGGTTTAACCCTATAAACGGCGACACGAACAATGATCAGTTAGGTTGAATAACTTCTATGCCCCTTTAGACGTCTATATCTTTATGCATGTATAAGCAAATACGACCCGATATACGGGTATGTTGGTTTAGAGCACCATGCTTTCGCTTTCCACGCTTCAAGAATCAAGGAATTGGAACCAGGAAGACTAGACCTCCCTCCCTCGCTTGCTCGCTCGCTCGCTCTCTCACTCAGCCAGTCAGAACTTCTCGCTCATCCAGAGTTTTTGAACTTGAAAAAGTACCACTGGCTCACGAGGTAACCCCCTGCCTCCCACTCTCCACTTCCACCTCCTCACCCTTCTCCTTATTTTTCCTCTCCTTATTCCTCTCCTCCTCAACCCTCCTCGCCCCCTCCACTTTAAGTTTCTCATCATCCTCCCGTTGAAGCCCCACCTGCGGCATCAAAATCCAAGCTACCACCCAAGCCAGCGCAGCAAGGGCCGCCCCAATGATAAATATAATATTGAATCCGCGCTTGTATGCCGGGATTAGGAGGGCTTTGGCGCGTGCTGCCTCTGCGGCGGGGAGGGTCGAGAGGTATGTTGTTGGGCTTGATAGGAAGGATTTTTGGTCCTGGGAGGTTAAGTGGAGGGGTTTGAGGGAGGTGGTTATGAGGTTGTTTCTGTAGGGTTGATATAGATTAGTAAAGTTGGTTTTGGTAAGATGGTTGAGTTCAGTTGAGTAGGTAAAGGAGGGGGGGAGAGATGAGTGAGGTTTAGACGTACATGATTGTCTGCGCGATTGCGAGGCCGAGGGTTCCGCCTAGGTTTCGGACGAAGCTAGACAGACATTTAGTAAGCTGACGATTTGGAATTGATCGGGGCATCAGAAGAAAGATGGTTGAGGGGGGGGGGGGGCATGGACGTACTTCCTGAACGACGTAACAACGGCCATATCCTTCCGCTCAACACCAGCCTGAATGGCAATGAGGGAACTTTACAGCCAAGATTAGTACGTACTGAAGTCATCTAGACAGCCCTGAGACGGAGAACTTACGGCTGCAACGTATTGCCAACACCGACACCAGTCAGAATCCCGTACCCGATCTGTTTCCCAAGACCGGAGGATTCATCCAGCGTCGAGAAGAGTCCAAGTCCGACGGCCCAGATCATCCAGCCGAAGAGGATGCATTCTCTGTACCGGCCGACCCAGTGGACTATGAGGCCGGAGACGGTGCTGCTGACGGCTGAATTCTTTAGCTTGAGCTTGAGGAGAATGAAAATGGGCCGCGGACATACTTTGCATCAGAGTGATGGGGAGAAGCATCGCGCCGGATTTGACCGTGGAGTAGTTGAAAACGAGTTGGTAGAAAGTAGGGATGTAGTAGACCTGCACGAGAAAGTTCCAGCCGTTGATGAACATGGTAAGACAGGCTCCGTTGACAATCCGGGACTTGAAAATATGCATCGGCATCAACGGGTACCGGGCTCCCTTCCACTGCCACAGCACGAAAGCCACGCAGACAGCGAAGCCAACGATGAGAGTGACAATGACGTGGGCTGAGTTCCAGGGATATTCGCCGCCGCCCCAGTTAAGCCCTAGGAGAAGGACCGCGGTGCCCGCGAGAGCTAGCGACGCCCCGACAAAGTCAATCGCCTTGAGCTTGATCTTCCAGTCTCCTGTTACTCGACGTAGTGGCATAAAGAAGAAGACGGCCAGGGTGGTGATGGCCGTGAGTGGCAGGTTCAGACGGAAGATCCACCGCCAGGAGTCGTGGGATATAGAGGACAATGCACCACCCACTATTGGACCTATGCCGTTGGCGATTGCGACCACTGCGCCCAGGATACCCTGGTATTTGCCTCGCTCGCGGAGGGGTACCACGTCGCTGACTATCATTTGGGCTACCGTCATCAACCCGCCGCCGCCGACACCAGTGAAAGCGCGAAAGACGATCAGCTGGGTAGCTGATTGTGCAAGGGAAGCAGCGAGCGAGCCGAAGAAAAAAATCGCCAGGCCTACGAAGAGAACGAACTTGCGCGACCAGATGTCTGAGAGACGGCCGTAGATGAGCTGGAAGCATGTTGACGTGCTGGAAAACGATAAGCAAGGTGTATACATCGCACCGATGCAAAGCTAACTCACACAAAGTATCCGCCAGAGATCCAAGCGGCCTTGTCACTGGCATTGAGGGCGTTCCCGATGACAGTCAAGCTGGCGGACAGGGTCGTCTGGTCCATCAAAGCTATGAGGTCGACGGTCGAGCAGGCCAGGAATATCTGTAGCCGCGTTAGCCAGGGGATCCTCACGGTGGAGTTTTAGGTGCATTAGGTACAGTGATGATGGTGCTCCGCGGTACGTAATTAGTCTGCTCGTTGAAGACATGGAGCTTTGGAGAGCTCTGGTCGGAGCCTGAGCTCGCGGAGTGCGAGGTGGCCGGAGGATTGGCTTCATGATCCTGGCCGGAAGCACTCATCTTGTCAAACTGATCCTGGATATTCGGACAGCAGAAAAGGGGAGGCACGGCTTATATGGGAGCAATGGAAGCAATGCAATCTCTCCCGCGTTGGGTCCTCCGACGCCGGAAGGGCGCTTCCGCGAAGCTCACCGTAAGTTGGGTCAGCCATGGTCTGGGGCAATTAGCTAATTGAACGGCATGTCGTATCCAGAGTTTCGGAACTGTCATATCGTCATCTGCGGATGCCAAAGTGATCGGCGGAAACTGCCTCAAATTGCCTCAAAGGTCCTCAGCGGCACGTGCCAAGCGCAGCTCCCACGTCCCCGATTGAGTACCTTGACTACAACAAGGACCTTGCTCTGTGCAGATATCGCTGATCCCGGGCCAGAACCTGCCTCAAACGTTGTAAGTTTCCCGTCCAAGCGAGTAGTACCCTGCGGACTGACTTTGCTGATCCTCCGAGCCCCTAAGTCCCGTTGGCTGTCTCTGGCCGAAGTCCACTTGCCCATCAAGCAAAATGCCGATTTCCTGCAACTGTCGCAACTCTTTCCGCACAATTGGCCTACGAGCGCATTCTCGTTTGCATTATGCGCATTCTGGACTTATGTTAGTGGGTCAGAGCACCGGTTTTGCTTGTGAAGTGCAGGCGACGGAGGGGGGGATGGAGGGGTGAGGGCGTGGGGGAGTGTGCCATTAGACTTGACTATATTATGGCTCTCCCCTCTTGCATTCCCTGGCACCTGTCAACACTTTCTGCAGACTGTCTACTGCACAAGCTGCAGCATTCCGGGTGGAACTGTCACCTCCTTGCATGACCATGGCCAACTCTAATGAGCTCAATGTCTACTTTGGTCAGGATTCTCTCAAAAAGTACTTTGATCCGGACTCGCAGCCGCCTTTGCCTCTGGTCGAACTTCCAGAGTACCTCAATCCTTACAGCCAGGATGGGGTGCGCATCTACGCAAAGATGATGACGATGCATCCGGCCAATAATGTCAAAGCCATGCCAGGTATGCCTCTACTTATTGTTCATTGTTCTTTACTGACCAGTCAGCCATGAATATGCTCCAGTCAGACGTGTCCGATAGGACGAAGACGATTATTGAATACTCCTCCGGGTCTACGGTTATCTCCATGTCGATGATTGCGCGGGTGATGCATGGCGTGCAGGATACCCGGGCCTACCTCAGCAACAAAACCAGCGAGGCCAAGCTCCGCCTAATGCAGTTCTTCGGTCTCAATATCAGCCTATTCGGTGGTCCGTCTCAACCAGAACCTTACGACGAACGAGGCGGCATCCAAAGTGCACGGAGACAGGCAACAGAGTCAGACGAAATCCTGAACCCGAATCAGTACGAGAACGACAAGAACTGGCAGTCGCATATCCGCTGGACCGGACCGCAAATCTCAAAGCAGCTTCCTGAAATTAACGTGCTCTGCGCCGGCATGGGGACTTCGGGAACGATGACCGGGTTGGGAACATACTTCAAACAGACTAAACCATCCGTCATGCGTCTCGGGGTGTGTACGGCGCCTGGAGATCGGGTCCCTGGTCCCAGATCCTTTGCGTTGATGAAACCCGTGGAGTTTCCGTGGAAGGAGGCAGTTGACACTATTGAAGAAGTCAACTCCTACGACTCTTTCTCTCTTTCGCTGGACCTTTGTCGGGAGGGTATAGTCTGCGGGCCATCATCAGGATTCAACCTGCAAGGTCTCTTCCAGATGCTCGAGAAGCGCAAGAAAGCTGGTACTCTGCCCGACTTGGCTGGACCCGATGGCACAATCCACTGCGTCTTCCTCTGCTGCGACCTGCCATATCAGTACATCGGCGAGTACTTCTCGAGACTAGGAGAAGAGAAGTTCCACCCTATTAAGAACGAGGTTGGTTCCCTTGCTCTCTCCCCCACATTCCCTACTAATCGAGTCTTAGAACCTAACAAAAGTCGACCTCTACCGCTACGACGAAAGCTGGGAGCGCAGCCCCATCGTCCTTTTCACGCATTTCTACGAGACCCCCAAGGCCAGCGCACTCGAACAAGACCTCCTAAGCAGTCTCGCCCTCCGCCCACAATGCTGCGTCGTAGACCTCCGAACCTCGCTCGACTTCGCCTCATGGCACCTCCCAGGATCCGTCAACATCCCACTTAAGAGCCTCGACTCGCATACCCCAAAGCCATTTTATAACCCCGCTGTGCTCGAGGGACAATGGCTAGAACTAGACTCTCTTCTGAAGGAGCAGAGCGTTCTCTCCAAGCTCGCAGACCAACATGTTCTCGTCATCTGCTACCATGGTGATACGGCAAGGGTAGCAACGAGCGTTCTCCGAGCGCAAAATATCCAGGCTGATAGTTTGCGAGGTGGGTATCAGGCGCTTAAGGATCAGGGACTCTGGGGCGAGGGTGGAGCGGAGTCGGTTGGCGCTGACACTCGGAATGAGAAGGCTTATGTTCAGCCTGCGGTGTCGGTTACGCCAATCTCGTTGCAGACTAATTGATGAGATGAGATGAGTTAATGGGTTGTGTAGGATGTGGTGTTGATGATCAAACGATTTTGTTTACCGCTGCTGTTGGTGTTGGGTGTGGATGGCGGAAGGAAGCATTCTTGAGTGAGAACGAATGTGCCCACCCTTGGTCGCATTATGAATAGGCAGCATGTGATTTATTGAGATCCCCAACATGACTTGTATAAAATCAACACAATCCTACTAGTACTTTGTACACGGTCTATGGATGGCCGGCCCGGGGGCGGGGCCCCGCGGAAGCGCATTAAAACAAGGAAAGGCTGGTGGCTTCAACTCTCCCCGCGCCGCGTCCTCAACTACATGGTTATCCTTTCGAACACCATCATATCCAGCTCCCAAGCAACCGTTTAGTTACCGATCCCCCTCGTTAACCACTTCTATGTCTGCACAGTGGCCCTATCCTGGAAAAATGAAAGCTAGGTGTCTCCTGTATCCTCATATGTGCGGCAAGAAATTCGTCCACTCAACGCACTTATACGCATCAGCTGGCAACTCTCAGACCAGCGGACATCTCGATAAGGGTATATACCCTCGCGACCATATATAGCGCCGCCATTGTCGAACCGAACCCACATTCCCATCTTAACGGGAAGTCCGCCGGCGTGGGCTTCGGTCTCGGCGGTCTCATCGCGCGTCTCTGCTTCAGTTCCCCCAAATTTTCCCGGTGCAAAGACCATATAGTACCACAACTCAAACGCCTTATCTCTTTTCCATCCAGCGGCGATCTCAACGGCCCAGAAGAATGCCGCTGTTGATGAGCATTTGCAGACTTGCGACGCGCCATGCAAGCTGCTCGCCCCGCGTCGGGAACCAGTATGCCCATCCGAAGAGGTAGATACCAACGCCAAACAGTGTCATCACCACGAGAAGGATGTACCGGGGCACGCGGACATGTGGGAAGGTGTCGTTTATGAAGCGCGGGAGGGAGCCGGCGTTGGGGACCCGCGCGAATGTTGACATAGGCTATGACGTTCGCAGACCACGAGGGACCCATGTTGTCGACGAAGTCGAGAGGTATCATGGCATAAGGTCTTCTTGCCTTGTCACCGGCCGCGCAGAGGATCTCGGGATGTGCTTGCGCGGATGGGCAGCGGGATCAGCGTCATTACGTCGGATAGCTTGTGCAGCAAGGTGATGTGAATGCAAATGCTTATGGCAACGATTGAGGCTGTGCTCAGCTCGAGTGTTGTGGTTGTGAGACTCTGCGCTGCGCGTGCTATTACATTCAGCAGCGTCCACGCTATCTGCACGCTGACGATGAATTTGATGAGAGTGTCGGCTTTGCTCTTGTCCCAGATATCCCCTTTGCGGACCGGCGGAAGATCCATGTAACCGTTATCCATGAGCCAAAGGATAGGCTGGTTGTTGACTGGGAATGCGTTACTGTCTCGAGGATGCAGATGGAAGCCGCCCACATCCGCGAAGAAAGCGTGCCTCATGGACCAATCGTGACCACGGTCCGTAAAAGCAATGACAGCCTTGTACGCGTTCTCGTATTGTCCTGCTGCAAAGCCAAGGACAGATTCGGGCCCTGGAATTACTAGAAGCATCCAGCAATCGGCTCTTTACTGCTCAGTTTGGCCTTTGCTTGTTCAGTGAAGCATCATTGAGCGGTACGAAGCATGTGATGAGCGCCTTGCTTTCGTACTTTGATCCGCCATCACTCTGGGATCCCGACTTGCTCGCTAGCGCTAGAGAGGCAGAAAGAATTCAAGCGAGAGCGAAGCTCGACCGCCACGACGACCTCACTCGAAGCTATTCAATGGTGGCCCTGGCCCTTAGACATGGGAACGCTCAAGCCCTCAGTGCTTGGATTGACCACGCGGCGTCTTCCTCTGCCGGCCACGGAGAGCTGGCAGTCAGAAACATTGCAAGAGCCGCCGTGCGCGTTGACAGTGTTTCCACACTCAAATGGCTCATGGGCAGATACTCCATGAAGTTAAATCTTGATTCCTACCGGGAAGCTGACGACGGCCAACTCAAACCTGACAACAGCCAACTTAAAGCTGACGATGGCCAACTCCCAGTGCACCGCATGTTCCGCGAGGCCCTCCGCGCCTACGCCTTTGATGTCGCAAAATAGCTCCTGCAAAACTGGAGAGCGTACTTCAACGAGTATGAGGGCCAACTCTTCCTCCACGAATGATTCCTGGCAGCCGTTACGGACCGCTCCAAGAGAACGATCAATTGGTTTCTCGAACTTGAGGCATTTGACCCAAACAGGGCCTCCCGATCCGATAGCAACCCGATTTTTCTACGCACTACCTGACGATGATTGGGACTGGGGACGTGGCACGGATCGGAAACGTAACGCTGCCACCACAATAAAGCTACTCAAAACCCTCCTCGACGGCGGTGTCCATCCTAACAAAGTGTCCGACTACAGGCCAGATCCTGATTCACTCCATGAGACGCCGCTCCTCTTGGCCGTATATAGCGAGAGAATGGACATTATCTCGCTCCTCCTCAACTACGGCGCAGACATCAAACCGAACTCTCCAAATACACCAATCCAGGGCAGGGACATGTCGACCCTCCGTCACGCCGCCGTGGTCACAGGAAACAAGGACCTGGTCACCCTCCTGCTTGACAAAGGCGCATCTCCTGTTTTTACCCGCAAAGGCAAGAGCTTTCGCGTCGAGATAACTCCTGGAACCAACCGGCCGTTAAAGGACCAGCTCCTGCGATGCAACCTGATTGGCCAAGATTATTACTCTACTGAGAATGACGGGAATGATTTTCACCTGCGTTATCCGGATGGAGATGTGTCGCCGTGGAAGGCCCAGATTTCTTACACCCTGACGGAGGTAGAGGTTGCTGAGGAGGATGAACATGTCAGGAGGGAATCTGAGGAGGAGGAGGAGGAGGAGGAGGAGGAGGAGATACATAGATGGACTGATGGCCTAGAGAAACAATTATATCATGAAAGAGGGGTATTTTGGGACCAGAGGGGCGCCTTCCATTTTCGGCCACCGTATGGCAACTAACCCCTCCACGGCTTCATTCCTCCTGGTAGCTGGTTCTTTTCATTACCATCAGTATCATCAAGTTAGCTCTACGATGGACCTTGCAGTGTCTTGAGGGAATCAAGACGCTTTATTTCATCCATTCCTTTACCAGGATCCCTACAGATCGATCGATATAGACAAAAGCCCAATTAGCAGGTGCCCGAGTCCCTGGGGTCTTTGCACCGCCAACATAACAATAAACATCAACAAAGCCATTTCTATTTTCTAGTACTCTAATATATTTCTAGGTCTTGTTGTTTGCACATTACTTGACCCTCGTGACACGCCAACCACCAACCACCACCTCACCACACCGGAAGGCAGAGCACCAGGGACGACCGCACAGAGTGTCGGAGGTTAATAACAGCCTACCTGTCACCGTCACCGGAAAAAAGCGAAACAAGCTGCAAGCAGTACCCTCAGTTATTGGCGCTAAAAAGAAATAAATGTGCTCAAATGCTCGCATTCCTGCGCTCTGTGGACCAATCACAGCCCTCCCAGCCAGGCCACAGTACCACTGGATCCAGTCCATACACCACCAGCAAATAACATGATTGCTTATGCTCTACTTAAGTCTATCATCTTGCTGCCCTGACTTGTCTAGCGTTGCACATCGACAATTCTGTCCTGCATCTTGCGCGCCTGATTCACCATGGACCACTCGCACATGGACATGGACATGGACATGGAAGAGCCATCGGGGCTTCCTTGGCTCGATAGCCCCGTCATGCTGCATTCCAACCGGGCCGACACCTGCAAACTGACGGCTGAGCAGTGCGCTTATCGTAACGGGCATTGGCGGTACTGGTACGTTGGATCTGGTTGCGCTGATCCCGATCTTCACACGCACCATTGATATACAAACTCTATCTTCGACCCTGGCCGACTAATAATAATGACACCAGGTACGAGGCAGATCACGTCTATGCCCTGAATACGGTCTACTTTCTTTGCGCGACAGTCGGCGTGTTCACGATATTCCATTTCACCGAGCGGTATGCCCCAGATCGGTTGAGGAGGAATGCACTATGGCAGAAAGGGACTGCAGCGTCGAGGTTTCTGGCGTACCGAGGCGTGAGGCTACCAGTAATAGGGTACTGGGCTGCTAGCTTAGGAATGGTTGCTTTGATTTCCATTGGAATCATCTTCTTCTTTGCCATGACCCTCGGCCCTCGACCGTACTACTGGCCGAACACGGACGAAGTGTCGTACGGGGGAAGTCCGCCCCTTGCGACAAGAGCTGGATGGATGGCTGTTGCGTTGCTGCCTTTTGTCTTGTAAGTTTATTGCGCGTATACGTCGCGCGTCGACCGAGGCCGAAGTCCTGACTGCGTAGGGTGCTCGGCTCAAAAGCCAACGTCATCTCAGCCCTAACCGGCGTGCCGCACGAGAGACTGCAGGTCTTCCACCACTGGACTAGCTACGCGATGTTTGTGCTTGCGCTCGTGCACACCTTCCCTTTTATCGTCAACAATATTTCTGAAGGTCAGATGATGTCCGAGTGGAGGACGAGCATGTTCTACTGGACCGGTGTCGCGGCGTTGCTTCCGCAGGCTTATCTGACGTTCATGTCGTTGCCAAGTATACGGTGCATACTGCTTTTCCTGATACCCCCAAGTCCAGAAGAAACGAATGCAATTGGCTTGCTAACTGTCTAGCTAGAAACCGGTACTATGAATTTTTCAAAGCGACGCACTTCCTCATCGCGCTGCTCTTCATCTTGTTCTTCTTTTTCCATTGTGATTTCCGGCTGTCTTCTTGGTAGCTCACCTCTCTCCCTTTCTTCTCTCCTTTACTCTCCAACCATGGACTAACACATGGACAAGGGACTACTTCATCGCCGCCGGATCGCTCTACCTTCTCTCCCTCCTCACCTCCCTCATCCGTACGCACCTCATCAACGGCCGCCACACCGCAACAGTGACTCTCCTTCCCAGCGGCCTACTGGAGATCAAGATCCCCACAATCACTTCCTGGAGCGCAGGAAAACACGTCTACCTTCGTTTTACGAACCCGTGCGGAATCGGCTTACACAGTCTCACCTCTCACCCGTTTACGATCTGCTCAACGGCCCACGACATCCGAGGGTCGGGCAAAGCGAATGAGATGGTTTTCTATATTAAGCCGAAGAAGGGCATTACAGGACGCCTTGCCGCTATCGCGACTAAAGAACCGGGGAGGGCTCATAGTGTTCTCGTTGAAGGGCCGTATGGTGGGATCGACGAAGGGGTCCTAGGCCGCTCAGATGGGATTTTGGTCATCTCTGGTGGTTCGGGAGGTGGGTTTTCGCTTGGTGTGTTTGAGACCGCGTTGAAGGACGCCATGACAGCGGTTGTTGCCAATGGGAAGAGGAGTATCAGGGTTATTTATGCTGCACACACGGTCGATGTGGCGAGGTGGTATCGTGAGGAGATCGAGACGCTGCTGGCGCGGTATGGGGCAGAGTCGAAGCTCAATATCGATGTCGATGTCTCTATCCACGTCACCTCGCGCTCCATATCGGATGCCGGTAACAATGCCGACACCGACATAGAAAAAGAAATCAATCCTCGCGTGATACCAGGATCAGGACCAACAGGACCAACAACCAGATCAAAGAAAGCCTCAGCATCCGCAGAGGAACAAGGCACCGAGCCGCTCTCAGACTCAAGCTTATCTGACGCACGTGAAAACTTGAACAAGACTGGGTCCAACCACACCACCAGAGCCAACGCCAACGCCAACGCCGATGCCTTCCACAGAGGCCGTCCAGATCTCCCCTCTATCATCGCCAATGCAGCACAATCAGAGGGGAGTACGGCGACAGGCAAGCGAATGGCGATCTTCGTCTGCGGCCCCGCGTCAATGCTGCACGATGTACGGAATGCAACTGCAACAGAGCAGGAGAAGATTTTGAAGGGTGTTGCTGGTGGGGAGGTATACCTGCATTCGGAGAGTTTCTCGTGAGTTTCTGCATCCTCCAAACGTGACGATGACTCTCTAGCTAACAATGGTAATCTAGGTGGTAATGTTATTTCAGCGTTTTGGATGTTATCTTCCACAGCTGGGTCCTTATATATACATACAAGATGCACGGCACTCTGTTAGATTACTTGAAAGGGCGTCTTAGTCTAGTCCACAGCAGGCCGAGCTCAGGCCCGTGATATCTATATAATCAGCCTGGAATGTTAACTATAAAATACCCGGTAAGCAGCGCGCAGCTGGCTCAAGTTATTGCAGAGTAGTATAGGGTAGTATATAGAAATCCCTGTGTAAGCCCGCATTCAATACAATACGAGAAATCTTGAACCGCCCTCCGCTACTAGAACTGAATCTGGTCTGCCCAGCTCTCTTCCGTCCAGGAAATCAACGATCGCAGCTCCGCGCGAGGTTTTTCTCCATGGACAGATAACTTATGGGGTGGTTTATCTATACTCGGCCGTCATCAGAAGGATTTTGCGTTCGCCATCCAGACAATGAATGCAGAATTGGTCGGGTCTGGACTACCGAGAACTGGTCGTGTTGTCTGTCCCACCACCACACCTGACTGCGTGAGCTTCTGCGTGAGCTATCTGAAGCCGAAGTCAGACAGTTAATAGGCAGAGGCGGCGGGGATTAGATTCTATTACCTAGAACTGTCAGGTCTGCCTATATCACGGAGCGGAGCTCTTAGTATGCAGGCATACTAGTGGTTAAGGTTGTAGAAATGGCATTAGATAAGCCTGTAGATACAATAGTTAGTTATTAGGATATCACCTGCACTTCTTAACCCTAACCCAACACATCATATCACAGAGACAAAACTCAGGCTCATTACCTTTGGGACCTTAATCACAGCCCATTTTCCTCCAGGTCCAGCTTCCGAGCAGACGTCCCAATGAGGTTCCTTATCTGGCCAGGGCAGTTTACCGTCCACGACCGGACTTTGGGCTTTGGAAATCGCATTGGTCCCCCGGCCTTGGGCCCGGACGGAAGCTTCTGATTGAAGCCGCGGGGCCCTTGTCATGACGGGAGTACCTATAGAGAAAATATGGTACTGAGCGTTGTGAGACGAAACTTACCGCTAGGCATCTGTTAGGTGAGACTATTGATCAGACAAAGGTTCCAGTGACATGACATCCCCAAGAGCTTAAGGGCGCGGAGCAGAAAGATGAAGAAGGCTAAGGCTAAGGCCATGGAGAAGAACAAGAGCTATTGGTACTAGTGGCACATCCTGCTTTGGACTTGGTGTCCTTGGTTGGGCCTCGACATCCCGCTCAGTGATATGATGAATAAGGTCAGAACATATAGTTAGTCAGGAGCAGAGCATGTGGTCGTAATGGTGGCCGTTCTTGGAAGAAGTCGGCCCGGCTTCGTTTCAAGAATGAGCTACATCAGCAATATCGAGTTGTTGTTATGTGTGGGGATTCGCTAGACCTGACTAACTAACTAATCCTTTGAGACCGCTCTGAATGATAATGGTCCAACTAAAGCTGATGTATTTTCATATTCAGGTTAAAACTTCAATTTCCCCACGCTCGTACTCCATTCTCCAATCGAATGTCCAGATAACCAACCAGTGATCAGGAGTTTCTGAACCCTCTAAGTTGCTTCAATCACAATCAAGCCCGGGAGGGACATGTGCGGCTTCAATGCTGTTTTGAAATCCTTGAGCTTATCCTCGAACTCCTTGGACGACCCGTCAAGAATGTCCTTGTTGATCCCATTCACAGAAAGAGCGAAACGCGCGCGCGCCGGGCACTCAGCGTTTAGCGTCTCGAGCTGAGCTGAGCTATGTTTTTATCGGGCGCTGTATCAAGATCATATGTCTCGGTGAATTCGTACTCGTACGGACCGCCAGCGATGCGGCACTCATGGATCGACATGTACATCTTGTACGGAACGAGGACGTCTCTGAATCCGTACTGCGCAGCGGATATGTCGAGGATCCAGACCTCCTTCTCCTTGTTCGACAGTAGCTTGACCTTGAGGACGGTATGCGGCGTGGTGGAAGAGTCGAGAGAGGCAATGTCTGGGAAGTCGGGGTCGGGGACGACTTGGGTTGCCAGAGGGCGTTTTCCAACTCTGACTGTAAGAGCCTCGATCTGACAGGGCACATCTAGGTAGATTATCGGTCTTAGTCCCTTTACAGACAATGGTGTGCCAGTGCAGAAAGGAGGGAAATCTCAGCTCACCTGCCAGGAGCTTCAAGGTCATACGGCTCACCGAGGGACAGGCAGCCAAGCATTGAAAGCAAGAGAGGGCAGCCTCCCGATACTCAACACTTGTTGTCAGATGCTCAGGGAAGGGGGGCCGCGCTTGGGAGGGACCATCAGATTCTTCTAAAGCTCAACATCAAATTCGAGCCCTCTATACCCAAGGAACGCTTCCTTGAGGATAACTGCTACACGAAGATGTTCTTTCGAAGCCCCCGGGCCTTGCACTGGGCTCGATGGGCGGACCAGTGCTCCATTTGGCAAGCTTGGGTGCAGTAAAAGATGCTGCTCAAGTCGCCAGTGTCGTGATCCGGAGCTCCCTTGCAGCGAGAACAGCAGTGGTGGGCCTGCTTTCCACCTCTTGCACAGGTACCGTTTGGAGATGCCATCTCTGGGGTAGATGGGGATGAAGTAAATGGAAATTCTCTGGGAGACAAAGGCTGATGGATAAGTTCAGCTTGTAGATGAAGAGTAAGCATGTAGATGCACGACTCGTTTGGAGAGATATGAAGGCAAAAAAAGGGGTAAATGACAGATTTTAGTTGTGTTGTTTGGAATATCCATTTGCTGTTGTGTTATAACACGACCTGCAGCCCCCTGACCTTTCTGGTCCCCTTGACTTCTTAACTTTTATCATTAGTGAATTCCTTGGAAGCCAGTGGGAATATTTATCATGTTGCCAAATTTGTTCTTGACTATGTGCTCACTCCTTGAAAGGTTGATGCGGTTTTGAAAGCCATGACACTCTATTCCGGCTCATAGAGGTCCCATCTGTTCTATCTTCATACTTACTAGTGCGGAGATTGTCCCGAGTAAGCTCTTCCCTTGCAAGTTGAATACAATTTATGCATGGCCAGGATATATGCAAGATTTGCACAAGTTATATATATATAAAGCCTGAAGCAGGATGTGCCATTGCTGCCAATAGCTGTTGCCCTTGTCCATGGTCTTGGATAGATTTAGTTCTAGGTTCTCCCTTTTCCTACTCCACGCCTTAATCTCTTGAAGATATTGCTGAGGCGCGACTGATTAAAGCACCTGAGTTTCGTGGATGGACTAATGCAGTAGAACGAAATCCATCCTTGACTTCTTTTCGTATCGTGATCTATTCGCAGTGGCTCGCTGGCACATACATGATTGAGGCATGCTTGATGGTTGGAACCTGACCTATAGGGTTAGGCTGTAGAACCATATCCTTCTACAAGGCTCCTACGTATGCTAGCATCCATTCAGCGTCTACTTGATTAAACCATAAAGACTTCTAAGGTTTGCAGACTTGACCCTTTGTAGTAGAGCTCGGCCCTTTTACAATGTCCCCATCTTTACCCTTAAGCCAATAGCCCTAATCATCTTTCTCGATGACCATGTGTGTTATTTGGATGGACAATTACTAGAGCTCTTAAGAATGCAGGCAATTGCACGAACCGAAGAGCGGAATTTGCTATCAAACAGAAATCTGTATATTTATATACAATCTTAAGTGAACTAGAGAAAAAGAAAAAGAAAAAGGAAAAGGAAAAGGAAGTTCCGAATCCATCATATTTGAATCGAAACCGAAAACGAAATCACATCATTGCATGAATAGTTAGTTTACAACTTCGCTTTAGCCCCCTCCAGCAACTCGGCCCCAGCACCCGAAATAGCAGGCTTCCCCGTCTCAACAACAGTCGTCTGGAAAAGCACCGTGTTGCCCTCCTTCCACATCTCCGTCTTGAGAGTCTGGCCTGGAAGAACAACACCGGCGAAGCGGACCTTCAAGTTCTTGATTGGTCCGAATTTCTGGAAGACGTGCTTTCCACTAACGCCGAGCGAGCACAGGCCGTGGAGGATGGGGATCTTGAAGCCACCCACCTTGCTGAACTCGGGGTCGATGTGGAGCGGGTTGCGGTCGCCGTTGAGGCGGTACAGGGCGGCTTGGTCCTCCGACGTCTTCTCCTCGATGACGGCGTCGGGTTTGCGGGTTGGTGGCTTATAGGCGGCGACTGCGGCCTTGGGCCGTTGCGCTGTGGGCTTGGGCGAGCCGCCAAAGCCGCCGGAGCCGCGGATGAAGACGGTAGATTCGTTGTAGAAGAGGTCTTCGCCTGTTGCGACGTCCTTGGTTGTGTAGCCTGCTACCACGAGGGCGGCGGCGCCCTTGTCGATGACGTCGATGAGCTTGGGGTATGTTTTTGTCTTTGCCTCGGTGGGGATGGGGAATTTGCGGATCTCCATGTACTGCTCGCCGTGAAGGAGCATCATGGGGGAGAAGTTCTTGACGATGTCGCCCATGTCCCAGGGGGTGGAGGTGTTGAACCAGGGGATGACGCCGAAGGAAGGGAGGGCCTGGAAATGCTCGTTGTTTTCGTAGACGAGGGGGAGGTCTGTGCGCTTGGCGCCGAGGCTGAGGTTGTAGAGGATGATGTCGCGGTCTGTGTAGTCGAAGGGGGTGCCGTCGGTGGTGGCTTTCTTGGCTTCCTCGATGGCCGTGAGGATTTCGTTTCCGCTGCCGTCGCTGCGGTTGTTGAAGTTGGCCATGACCTTTTCATTGGCGGCTTGGATGTCCTCGGGGTGATCGGCGCGGCCATCATCAAAGTTGACGATCTTGGAGAGCTCCTTGGCGACAGCCTCGGGAGTCAGCTTGACGTCGACGGGGAAGCCGTGGCCCCCAGTGCGCTGCCAGCGGGTGCTGCCGAACCAACCGCTACCACATTCGAACAGGCCCTTGGTGGAGTACGGCTCGGGAGTGAGGTCGGAGCAGAGAAGAACCACGAGGGGAGCAACGTAGTCGGGCTTGAATGCCTGGATCATCTCCTCGGGCATGATGGAGCGGGTCATGTTGGTACCGGCATTGGGAGCGATGGTGTTGACCTTGATGTTGTACTTGGCGCCTTCCAGGGCAAGGGCGCGGGAGAATCCGAGGATACCGAGTTTCTATACACATTAGCAGTAGTCCATGATGATTACACAAAAAGACTTACGGCTGCAGCATAGTTGGCCTGACCGAAGTTGCCGTAGATTCCACTGGTACTGGCAGTGTTGACGATGCGGCCGTACTTTTGCTTGAGCATGTGGGGCCAGGCGGCCTGAGTGACCTTGTAAGTTCCACGCAGGTGGATGTTGAGGACGGGGTTCCATAGATCATCGTTCATGTTGGTGAAAGCCTTGTCCCGCAGGATACCGGCATTGTTGACCAGAATGTCGATACGCCCGTAGGTATCAATCGCGGTCTTGACAACAGCCGCACCGTCTTCGCAAGAAGCCTTGTTACCGACGGCCTCTCCGCCAGCCTTCTTGATCTCCTGCACAACAGGCTCGGGGTCTACCAAGTCGTTGACCACAACCTTGGCACCAAGCTTGGCAAACAAAAGACAGTAAGCGCGGCCAAGTCTACAGCAGTTAGCATCGCAATTTCGCTTCTCTTGGTTTCAGACGTACCCATTACCACCTCCAGTAACCAGGGCGACCTTGCCCTTGAAGTCTGGCTCTTCGCCTGCAGGGGCGGGAGGCAGCTTCAGTCCGTCTTCCAGGAGCCCCATAAAGTCGGCAGGACCAGTGGGATAGTCGGGCTTCGAGAAGTTGGTGACGTCATTCCACTTTCTGGCAATAGCGCCAGGCGTCAGTGAGGCGTCGGTCTTTAGCAGAGCACCACTGGAACGTTCCCAGCGGATCTTGGCTACATGGCCACCGCCAACCTCGAAGATCGAACCGGACTCTGAGGTGTTGGAGGAGTGAACCAGAACCGCGACGACGGGAACAACCCACTCGGGCTTGAGGAGGTCAAGGACCTCAGGGGGCATCACGGTAGCAGTCATACGACTGGCAGCTATTTGAAGTTAGCATATACCTGCGTAACAAGGCCGAGCGACATACCAATCGGAGCAATGACGTTGGCAATAATGTTGTACTTAGCACCCTCCTTCGCAAGGGTCTCGGTGAATCCGACCTGGCCGAGTTTGGCAGCGGAGTAATTGGCTTGTCCGAAGTTGCCGAACAGTCCAGCAGCGGAGGCTGTGTTGATGATGCGACCATACTTTTGTTTCCGGAAATGAGGCCAGGCAGCCCGTGCGCACTATAACTTATCAGATCCTCGTAGCAAAGGCGCGGAACAACCGGACCCTACCTTGTATGCACCGTATGTGTGAACCTTGTTGATAAGATCCCAGTCTTGGTCCTTCATGTTCTTGAAGCTGATATCCCGCAGGATACCAGCGTTGTTGATGAGAATGTCGACCCGGCCAAAGTTCTTGATCGCTGTGTCAATGATGCCATCACCGTTCTCAACGCTATCGTAGTTGGCCACAGCCTTGCCGCCAGCAGCTTTGATTTCGTCGACAACCACATCGGCAGCCTAGAGAAGGAGAATGTAAGTTAGAGCTGGCTGTTATTGCATGTGATCGCTGGCGCTCACCTTGTTTGACTTGCCCTCGCCTTTGTGAGAACCGCCCAGGTCGTTGACCACGACATTTGCTCCCCTTGAGGCAAAGAACAGAGCATATGCCTTACCCAAACCACCACCAGCTCCCGTCACAACGACGGTCTGGTTGTCAAAGCGCAGCTCGGACATGTCGGTAACGGTCCACGGAATGAGATAGGAGGATGGGGGAGAGTAGGACGGAGCGGAGAATAAAACAGAGATGTGGGAAGGAAATGTGATTTATTTAAGGAGCGGGTAGAGTAGGAGGAACACAAACAGAAGTCTGGGGGAGAGCGGGATCATGAAAGAAGAATGAGGGAGAATCTGGGGAGAAGAAGAGAGTTGAGCGATGACGGTCGCTGGCTCGGCAAGCTGGAGTCGCTGAACCGAGGTATCTCTGCTGACCCCAAGCTCGGTGCTCCTTGCCCACCCGCCGGCCGGATCAAGCATGGCAGATGCTACGGATTCACATGCCGATATCTTCTAACCTTCTCACTTTTTACAAAATTTGTCAAACCTCCCTGGTCATACTTCATCATCTGTCAGTCGCCCATGGAGATTGTTTTCTTCAGCCCAGTTGTTTTCCCCAAGCGGTTAGCCTTCATGTGATCCAAGCTCCGGCTCGAGTCATTATGTCACCGCGTCAGGTGACTTAATGTGGGGTAACCTTCTCAAGCTCCGTCCACGGGCTTCTGCACATCGTCTTTCGCTCTAAGGGCCTACCCACCATTTGATGGAGCGGCCCTTTTCTGCGCTCTTCGCGTCTGATCGGCAAGTATCTCATTCACGGAGCCGAGGAATACGCTGCACGTACCGCCAACTGTCCAAACGTCAAGTCATCTTCGCTGACTATTCTTTGAATCACCTTGTCAGTATCTGCATCAATGTGTTACTGCCACAATCCGCGCATCGAATGGCAATGCTGCGGTCCTTCGCAGTAGTCAACTAGGTACTCGGGGTCAGGACTGCGGTATGCCGATACATCGTCTACGATAAATAGTAAGACATCACCGAATGCACCGCTCATCGCCATTGGGACTTGCGCCGTATTTAATGCTGAGTGTCATCCCTTAATCAACATCCCCTACGCCATATTACAACCGACAAGCGCTTTGGTCTCAAATATGTTTGTTGAGTATTTTCCAGTAGTATATCTTCCAGTGATCGTGGTCGTTGCGCCTCTTACGTTACTCATGTTTATATTTGTTACCAATCAGCAGTGACGCTGAGCTTGGAATCGGCATGACTTTAGTAGCGGAAGACCCATGAATATGATAGAGCAAGGGCCAAGCTCTCCTCAGAAAGGTTGTTGAAGTCTGAAGGCATTACATCGCTCTCCCTATCGGAACGCTCTAACGGGAGCGCGGCTGCAACTGGTTTAAATGGCGGATGACGACATTATCTACGGAGTACCATGTAGCAGTCTTATGAGCTCAGCTCTACAAGGTCAACAAGCCATGTACAACAATGTCAGGAGGAGGTCTACTTTTACCTCTACTCGAACAACCTCTTACCTAAGAACTATACTCATGTTGAAGGATAAATCTGGAACGAGATCCACCTGCCGTCTGAACCCCACACAGGCTAAACGATTCCCCAGCCGGAGGAATTAAGTCCGGTCGGACATCCCCCGATCATGCTATGGGCGACCTATATCAAGCGCGCAATCTGCACCTCGCGAGCAATTCGTTCTAGAACTTTTATACGCTCCATATCCAACTTCAGAATGCCTGAGATATTCGACGACAAGTCCGAGCATTGCATCCCGTTCCTGCTCGAGCGGCTCAAGGCGCACCAGGCGCAATATGGGAATGACCCCGCGCGTACCCCGCCGTTCTTCCTGGGTTTGAATGGGGTGCAGGGGGCTGGGAAGACTGTTTTGGTATGAAGTCGCCTCTTACTCTGTATTATGGTGAGTCGCGATTTGTGAAAGAAACCAGCTAACATTGTGCTCGTGTTCCTACAGGTCTCAACCCTCCACTCAACCCTCCGCTCCCCGCCCTACTCCCTCCCCGTGGTAACTCTCTCCCTAGACGACCTCTACCTAACGCACGAAGACCAAGTCTCGCTCGCAAAAGCGAATCCTACAAACCCGCTCCTCCAACACCGCGGCCAACCCGCAACGCATGACCTGCCCCTCGCGGAATCTGTGTTCGCGTCTCTGCGCGCCGGCCGGGAGACTGCGATCCCGCAGTACGATAAGTCTGCGTTTAGTGGGCAGGGCGATCGCGTGCCGAGGGATAAATGGGAGACAGTCAACGGGGACGGGCAGGAGAAGGTTAAGGTGCTTATTTTTGAGGGGTGGAGTGTTGGGTTTAGGGCTTGGGATGAGGATGTCCTCAGAGAGAAGTGGGAGGGTGCGGTAAGGCTGAAGGAGGAGTTGGGGAGTGGGTATAAGGGAAGGCTTGGGCATGTTAAGCTTGAGGATGTTAAGACGGTTAATGAGAAGTTGAGGGGGTATGATGGGTTGACTAAGTTTGTGTCCTGCTCCTGATTTAATGGTGGGTGTATGCTAACGGGGTCATATAGTCAGCTCGATGCGCTGATACATATGTGCGCGCATTACTTTGCCTCTCTGCTGACCGTCCAGTGGAGCTAACATCTTATAGTGACGCCCAAGATAACCACTTCGTCTACGACTGGCGACAAGAACAAGAGCGGACGCTTCGAGCCGCGAAAGGAATCGGAATGACAGAGGAGCAAGTCAACCACTTTGTCGACGGATGTATGTTGGCCTGATTATAACCTCACCAGATGATATTATGAGTGAGCTAAAGCTAATCAACTAGATTACCCTTCCTACGAACTCTACAGCGAAACCCTCCGCGAGGGCGCCTTCAAACCTGTCCGGCATTCAACAACAGCATCGCGGCCATCATCAGGATGGGAGGGTAGACAGCTTCGGTTGATTGTTGATAAGAACAGGAGGGTGCAGGGCGTTATCAAGATATAGAGGTTTGTTCCTGCATTGCCGACTTTTTGCACTTATGTTCTTATGAGGCGGAGATATATGTACGAATGAATTCATATGATCTCAAGGTCCTTAATAGAGGAAGCTCCGCTACGGATAGTAAGAGTCTCTCAACAAGTTCGGAATTGGTTCCTGTCAAAATACTGAAAATTCGGCTGCTAACGGCAGCTGGGAGTTTTCGTACCTCAGTATGTACTAACCGTTGCAGCCAAATTAGGTCGAGACCAGTGTCGCCTCTCAGGACCCCTCCCTGGGTATTTGGGTTCCATAACACGAAAAGCGCAACTGTCATCACCCAAGGTCGTTCCATCCTTTGTACTGGGCAGCGTAATCCACTCAACCTCTGAGAAGGTACAATATTTTCCTCAAGCTTCATTCTCTGGCGCGCACATGCGAGAATAGTCCTGTGTATCTCGCTCTCGGCGTGATTGCGAAGCAGGTGGCAGATAGAAGCCGTGGGCTACTTAACAACTTCTTCGACAGAGTCAAGAAGTACCAGGCCTCGCTGGGTCCGGGAGGTAGTGAGAGCTTGATCAGGAATTCATTCTGGAAGGTCCATTGGAGAGTCAAGCACAAGGAAAGCTTGGAGGAGTTTCGAGGGCAGGTGGCGCGGCAGGTCCAGGCTGTTACCGTTCTGCTGGCCACTCTGAATATGTAAGTCAGGCTCAGGTGTCTTATGCTGAGGAGCTTACGCTCTGCAGTCATATCAATATCCTAAACGACCAGAAAGCACAGAATCGCCTGAAACAAGCTCATCGTCAGTTTGATGAGGTGAACTCGCAGCTCAAGCAGATTAAGGTGGTGGTTGATGAGAGTAAAGCCCTGACTGAAGTGCAGAGCGAGACTGCCAATAGGACCTAGTCAGACAATGCAGTGGAGGATGCTATTGTCTAAGATAGCGGCTAATAGTGATACAGAGACGTTGTTAATAGACTCAAGACAGCCATAACCAGTTCTCTGGGTATCTTCTGGTAAGTGGTTATACTACATGATCTCTCATCCATAGTATGTGCTACAACATTACAACATGCAATACTAAAGGGATATCTAGGTTGATCAGTTTCGACACCTGGAAGAAGATCACTGTTATGCATGACCAATTGGCTCAGAACGCCAACACTTGGTCATAGGCTCCTGTCATCTTCGAGGATGCTTTAGGCAGAGTCATTCCCATCCATGCAGACCTAGTAGATTCATGGGATGTGGGTCACCGCCTAATATGTTTTAAATACCAAAACGGAGACTGACAGCTGCAGATGTTCGCGGCCATCCTGACCACAAAGTTCCGGGACATGCCGGGCTTTGAGAATGTCTGTCAAGGCCAGTACGTTTTGGAAGACACTACTACCGGTCAAGTAGTCAACCCACAGATGCAATGGACGAGGTGCTTTCTCCCTGGCCGCCGCATTATCATGATCATGGTGTTCAGATCGGCGACCTCCTTCTTTGCGGGACACTGTCCCATCTGTCAAGATAATTCTTTGGTATTTACTTCAACATGCAGTACCCACTGGTAAGTGCTTGCTCACTGGTCATATTTGGGCTAACAGGTCGGTACCACAGTACAAACTGCGGTATTGGCTTTGAATGGGAACAAAAGACAAAAACACCGGAGCCTACGCAAGGGCCGCAGCCACCCAACCTGGAAAATAGCTCGCTCGATAAAGACAAGGTTACACTGTTTCGCCGCGCGAAGGTAGTTTCAGAAGAGGATTTGGGATGGTGGATATACTCCTTGTGTGGTATGTCGAATAACCCTGACCTTACCATCGGCTCATGTTCCTGTTGCGGCCATAGGCATTGTGTGCAGTGCACCAAATTCCGCAATTGATTGTCCACATCGAGGTATTACAGGCTGTATTGTCGCGTCGTGGTGAAGACAGAAAAGCTATCAACCAGCGATGTTGTACTCAGTAAAAATGTTAAAGTATGGAGGTGGTGGCGGTGCGGGGAAGGAGGGGTTGACTGAGCTCATTCAGGAACGTCAATCTGCCGGGCTCAGGGATTTGCCTCCTGCTGTAGATTATCTTTCAACAGGATTTGCCCTGAACTTACTTCCCTTGCTCAATTGTTGAAACAGGTGAAATTCAAGTTTTCAGTGCTGTGAACTGCAAAGTAGTGCTGGCTACTGGACACCTCAGGCTTACTACCCCACCTCTTATCGCCTTCTAAACGATTGCCAACGTCGTCATTCTATCCTCCTTCAATCCCTCATAGACCACCAAGATGTCGAACCAAGTCCGCACCCTTTCACCCTCCACCGGCAAAGTCCTCTTCGAGCACCCCGGCGCCACCGTCGACCAAGCCGGCCAGGTCGCCCAGGCCTCCGAAGATGCCTTCGGCACCTGGAGGCAAACATCCCTGGCCGAACGCAAGGCCCTCGTCGTCAAGGCATTGGAGATAATCGAAGCCAACAGGGAGACCCTTTCGCAGGAGCTCACCTCGCAGATGGGCCGCCCAATCGCTTACACCGGCGTTGAAGTCGACACTATGTGCAAGCGAGCCAGGTACCTGCTCGATCAAGCCGATGAGAAGCTGGCTACCATTCCTGGGCAGGCCGAGAGCGGATTCAGGAGATTCGTCAAGAAGGCGCCGGTTGGGCCTGTGCTTGTTGCAACCGCGTGGAACGTACGTACACTTACTTGCATCTGAGTTACGGCTTATTGAAGCTATGTAGTACCCCTACCTGATCACCATCAACGCTCTCGTCCCCGCCCTCCTCGCCGGAAACACCGTGATCCTCCGTCCTTCCCCACAGACGCCCCTCATTGGTGACCGCCTCCTGGAATACTTCAACAAAGCCGGTCTCCCCAAGAACGTGCTCCAAGTAATTCATTTTGGCGCATGGGAGGTCTTCGACGAGGTCGTCAAGATCCCGCAGATCAAGCTCGTTTCCTTTGTCGGGTCTACACAGGGAGGTCTCCGCCTCCGCGAAAAGACTGCCGGCCGCATCCTCCCGTTGAACCTAGAACTCGGAGGCAACGATCCAGCATATGTTCGCCGTGACGCCGATCTGGCCTATACTGCCGCGCAGGTTGTCGACGGCGCGGTCTTCAACTCTGGCCAGAGCTGCTGCGCCATTGAGCGGGTGTACGTGCATGCGGATGTGCATGATGCATTTATAGCTGAGGTGCAGAAGGAGCTAGCAACGTACGTTCCTATATCATTGGTTTATTGCATAAACTGATTATTATTGCAGCTACAAACTCGGCGACCCCTCGGACAAGGCCACAACCACCGGTCCAGTAATCTCCCACCAAGCCGTCAAGAACATCCAATCACACATTGACGAGGCCCTCTCCCGCGGCGCCACCGACTCAACACCGGTAAACCCTACATTCGCCAACCCCCCAAGCACAGGAAGCTTCATCGCCCCGCGCGTCCTCACAAACGTCTCGCACGACATGCGCGTCATGCGCGAAGAAACCTTCGGCCCCGTCATCCCCATCATGAAAGTCGCCAGCGACGACGAAGCAGTGGCCCTCATGAACGACAGCAACTACGGTCTTACCGCGAGTGTCTGGACAAAGGATATCAAGGCCGGCGAGGACTTGATCGAGCGCATCGAGGCCGGGACGGTCTTTATTAACCGCTCTGATTATCCTGCGCCGGACCTGGCGTGGGTGGGATGGAAGGATTCGGGACTCGGGTGCTCGCTTGGACCGCAGGCTTTCGATGCGTTTTATAATTTGAAGAGTTTTCATATTCGGGAGACGCAGGGTTAACTTAAACCTATACCTGTTTCTAGGGTTGAGAGCTACTATATACCTTTTTTGAGGATATAACATACATGACATTGATCTTTGCATTAGCAGCCGGTCATACACTTTCATTCATAATATCTCACATAATACATAACTACCCCCTTTTTGTCTAGCTCAGGACCGCGCACAATCCGGACCGGGGCCTTAGTTCTTGGTCTCCCCAGTAACATACCTCTCGCGCTTCCCCCCCTTGGTCTTTCTCGAGTAAGCAACCCCAACACTATTCCCACTCTGCACATCAAACGGCACCGGACTCTCATAATCATACGTAGGCTCAAGCCCAGCATACGTCTTCTTCACAACATCCAAAATCCCATACCCCCCCGAACACTTCCCCTCCGTAGCCGGAATCGGCCACTCATACGTCTTCTCGGCATAGTCGCCATTGGCCATGGGGCCCGGGTACGAAACATTAAGGTAGAGGTTTCTCGTATCGACGTCGAAATTCGTGTACCCAACCTTTTCGGCGAGGAAAGAGAGGAGGTTCGCGCCGCAGTCCCAGCGACCGAGCGAGGGGAGGCCGAAGTTTGCGCTTAGCGAGGAGATGATGGAGTAGTGCGTGTAGAAGGTGTTGTCTTCCTGTCCTACAAGGTGGGCGGGAACAGCGCCGCCGAGGAGGAAGGAAAAGATCTTGTTGCCCTTTTCGTAGGTATCGTTTTCGTCGAAGGTGAGTAGGATCAGGGTATCGTTTGTGAAGTACTCGTTGTCAAGCAGATGAATCAAAAAATCCCACGTCCAGCGCCCAGAAAACTCAATATCCGTGTCGTGTCCGTCGTTGGTCATGTTGGGGGTAACAAAGGAGTACTGCGGCAATCGACGCATTTCCAAATCCCGATAAAAGTCCGTAAAGTTCTTAATCTGCCGGTTCCGCGTTGCGTCTGCCGTGACGGAGTCAAAGAGCACAAGCGGGTTATGCTTGCGCACGTAGTCGTTATCACCAGATTCGCTCAAGAACTCGTACCCCTGGTAGCCCGGGTAGGGCAGGTGCTCTTGGTACTCGCCCCAAGTGATGTTTTTGGTGTCGAACATGTCGGCGATCGTGGACACGTTCGCGGGAATCTGGTTGAATTCGTCGTTGTCCATGCCGAAGGTGTCGCCCCCGGCTGAGGCGCAGTAGTTTGGCTCCGAGGGGTGCGTGACTGCCCACATGTTTGAGAGGGTGAGGCCCTTGGAGGCGAGTTTGGCAAGGTGTTTTTCATTGGCGGCGACGGAGTAGTCCTGGCGGTTAGTTAGTACCGTTATAACATTATATCGTAGCCAGGACGGATGAGGTACGTACTGTGTTCTCGAGCCAGATGTTGACGAATCGTTGGAAGGATTTGCCTGGAACGTTGGAGACGGGAGGATAGGGCTTCACTGTGGCCCGGGCAGCTTCGATCTCAGCCGCGGACGGGTTCTTCTCAGAGGAGGTCTGGGCTACAGCGAGCGACAGACCTCCGAGGAGGTTGACGAGGGTCTTGGTATACATGGCACCGAATCACAACAATAACTTGAATGGTAATTGAACGGTGTCGGAGACCTGTGAGCAGTAGAAAAAGCAGAGATCGTCGTGGGATCTTCCACTCTTTATATAGCTTCCCAGACACGTCTAGAGCTGTTGACCTGCTGACTGAGTACCGCGCTGCCATAGATCCATCGCTCATCGCCGAGAGATCCATCTGCCTCCAACTAGCAGAGTAATGCCCCCATCACGATTGGTTACATCGCGGTATAAAACGCTCCGCTTGACTTCGCGAGGTGTCGACTGTCCCACCTCGCGTAGCTCGCAGTGCTGCACGTTGCATATTTTCAAAGTTGAGTGGTTGTACTGGCCTCGAGGAACAGGAACGGGTGTGGGGGCGCTCGACCACGTGCGGGGCTTGGGGGCTCTCAGAGGTCCGGGACTGCACTTGGGGCACGAGGCGCATGCTCAAGCTTCCCAAGTCCAGATTGGCAGAGATTGGCAATGCTTATCCTCTGTATCTCGCACGTGCCCGGGGTTGTGCTTCCGGACAGACGTAGGCACTAGGCAATCCTGGTAAGAAACAGGTATACTATTAGAATCATTATTTCATTCCCTCATCGCATAGTCTATCTCTATCACTGCGCGTCTAGATCAGGCTGTAAATCTAAGCAAAGAACTTGGCGTCACCCTCCTTGGCCTTGCCAGCTCCAACGAGCCTCTTGAACTCCTCGGTGTAGACGTTCTTAACGGCAGCAGCATCCTTGCCCGCAGCAGTAAGACGCTCAGCCAGCGAAGCAAGCTCCTCATTGTCGATTTTGCCGTTGATAAAGTCGACGTCTGTAAGAACATTGTCGACCTGGGCGGCAGATGGCTCGCCAGACTCGGCAAAGTAGTTGACGTCCTTGACGGAGCCTTTGAGCACACGCTTGTTCTTCTTAGCAGCGTTCTTAGCGGCTTCCTTGGCCTTCTTCGCCTTCTCACGGTCCGCCTTGGCGGCCTCCTCGGCGTCCTTCTTGGCCTGCTCCTCGGCAAGACGAGCCTTCTCCTTCTCCTCGGCCAGACGCTTGGCCTCGGCTTCCTTCTCGAGACGCTTAGCGTCCTTGCCAGCACGGGCGGCCTTGCGGAAGTTCTTGATACGCTCGTCGAGAGCGGCACAGTCGTCAACCAAATGACGCAGACGGGCGGTGTCCTCGGTCTTGCGCTTGCGGCGGGCGTTGGCGTTCTTCTTCTCGACGTGACGCTTCTGGTCACGGTTCTCGTTGTCATCGGGAACATCCTCGTCGAGATACTCGAATGTACGCCAGCTGTCAAAGTTGTACCAGAAGTTGTAAAAGTCGTTGACCTCCTCAAAGGTGCTGTTCTCGTTTCCTAGTTGAGGAACAGGCTGAATCTTAGAGAAGCGGCCCTCGCTCTCGAAAACAGGGCCCCAGAGCTTGAAGAAGTTGCCCTTTAGGGTCTGCTTCTTGGTAGGGGGCTCGACATCGGCAGCCTCATCCACGGAGTCGAATTGGCGACGCTTGACGGGGTCGGAGAGAATCTCGGTGGCCTTTTGGATACACTTGAAGAAGCTGTCGTTCTCGTCGCGGTCGCCGAGGGCAGCCTTCTTGTCGGGGTGATGGCGGAGCACCTTCTTGCGGTGGGCACGCTTGATCTGGTCAGGGGTCGCACGCCAGCGGTGCTTGGACAGACCCAGAACGGCGTAGTGGTCTTGGCCCTACATTCATTAGTGTTGACCAGGCAGAACCGTGATGCAGTACAAACCTTCCAGTCCTTGGCATCACGCTGGAGCATCATGGGGTCCTCATCCTCGGAGATTTCGTTGTCCTCGTCATCCTCAGTCTTCTTGACGTTCTGCTGAGCCTGGATGCGCTCATCCTCAGAGAAAGTGCGGTGGTGGCGCTTCTGTTGTTTGTTAGCATCAAATCAGATTCGAATGCAAAGTTTCGCTGTAAAAGCACAGTTTCCGGGATAACGTACTCTGCGGGCATGAGCCAGGAAATGAGGGCCGACAGGCTCGAGGTTCCTCTGGGTAACGGCGGACAGCTTGCCAACGGCCTTGAAGTCCTTGTCGGCAGACCAGCCAGCGGTCAGAGCCGGAAGGGTGACGTTGATAGTCTGTGTAGAAGACATTTTGAAGCGAAGCGATGGGTTGTCTCGCGCTTCGAGTGATGAGATTGAGGTGGGATAAAAACTGATAAGTATCTAACCTTGACTTGCTGATCAACAGTGTGGAAATTCAAGTGGGCGATTTTTTTTCTGCCGCTACCACCCGCCTTGGCATCAGCCAATCAGTCATTGCATGTTTCGGAGGTCTTCGATGGCAAGACGATAACAGCGACTTACTCTGTACAATTTCTTCATCAGTTAGATCTCCTTGTTAGTGTCCGTCTTTGCAATCGCATTTCTTGTCTCTTTTGAAACTGTGGTTGGTCGTCATCTCGCCAACATATACAAGCACCCGTTCACCCATCTCCCATAACGCTCGACCAGTACGGATATAGCCGGCCAGAACATCAACACTGAATCGCCTCTTCAATTCCTCTAGACATATTTCTCCCGCCGTTGCATAATATCAAACCCAAAATGTCCGCCCAACCCGCCATCTCAGCGTTAAGCGCCTACCGCCAACTCCTCCGCGCCACCCGTATCGCATTCCAGAGTCAGTTTCCCAGTACAACCCAATCTACCATTTTGAAACCGCTAACCAAGTCTCCTCTCCACGCAGACGACACCCGCGTCCTCCTCGCAGCCCGGCAAGAAGCGCGCCAGAACTTCGAGAAACACCGTCGATTCGGCATCGACACGCCCATGCAGATCAACCACGCCGTCGAGGTAGCGAATATCCTGCGCCATAACATCGTGCAGGGGTCTAGAAAGGCGGGGGATGAAGATGCTAAGTGGGGTATGTATACTTTATTTTATTCCAGTGGACATGGTTTGGTTTGGTTTGGTTTGAGCGGGGGCTAATTGAATTGTCTGTAAACAGAACTCAACATCCACGAGGACATTGAGCGCGGCGATAACGACTCGATTAAGGTTGGGGGGAAGAATGTTAAGGTTGATAAGCCTTGTTCTTCATAGTCGTGGAATTTGGAAAGAATATGGTGAGAGAAGGAGCGATGTATAGTGTATAGTATGGAGTCGCATATGGGCAGTTGTATTATAGTATACCCAACTTTTCTCTCTCCTTTGGCGTTTTAGTGCTTATAGCGATAGAATTGGGATCTTGATTTGCTATAACAAGTTGGACTCATTCAAAACATAGGAGGGGAGGCCTAAGCTTATTCTATAGTGGTAGAGACTTGTGGCTGTAAACGATAACCATGACCGGTAAGACGAAGTGAGTTTAAAGTGTAGTAGTATAAGTAAAGGGAAGGTATTTTGAAGACGATGGTGGCACAAATTGGCCGGAAGCCTGGAGGGGTAAGTCGCCGGTTTGGTTATAAATTTTGCACGGGTATACTACAACTGACCTGAGTCAAGCTACAGCTGCTCTTGATACGAACGTTGACCATTGCTTGTTGACTTTTGGGTATTCATAGTAGTTATTTAAAAATGTACATAACGCCCGCTTCGAATGACATGAAGCCCCCAACCCATAACCTTTGCAAAAATAAGAGATAAATTAATCACCAGATAAACTCGAGTACTGGACCTCTCCACTCCCCGGCGGAGGAGCAACAGCCACGTTGCGAGGCCGCTGTTCCTTCTCAGTTCCTGCAGTAATGGCCCTAGTTTCCTGACCCGCGTTCCGCGGTGACCCTACAGCCTGACGACCTTCACGAGCATACTTCAACCGTTCCTCCCGATCCATATTATCCAACGCCTTGGGCTTACCCCACCGAATGCGAAGAGGACAGCCTTGAACGACAGCCTTGCCTTGACATTGTTTGGCAGCCGCTTCAGCGGCCTCACGAGTGGCGTAGTTGACAAAGGCGCAATGGGCGCGGTGAGAACAAATCAGAGACCGGAGCTGGCCGAACTGCACGAAGAAAGATCGTACAGCGTGCTCGGGGAGATCATCCTCGACACCGGTGACGAATAAAGATGTGATGTTCGGGTCTGCGGGCGGAAGAATATCTTCTTGCGATGGTGGCAGCTGCGCGGTGCCTGGGAATGGTCGACCCGGCCGTCCACCGCGCATACCACCTCGACCCCGACCGGGTAGTGTTGTCCCTCGTCTGCTCTCGCTTGTCCGCACAGGCCCTGGCGCGTTCCCGTAGCGGCTTTTGACAACGGGTGCGTCTGTTGAAGGTTCTGCCTCTCCGTCATCCTGCGGCGCCTCCAGCTGCTGCCGAGGCTTCCTGTAGTATGGTTCGCTGTTCGCAAGTCTCCGAAGTAGCTCGCGAGCTTTCTCATCTGTCTTTTCATATTCCTCTACCGCACCTCTGCCTTCTTCAATTTCCTTTTCGTGGCCCTGGGCGTAGTATTCGCGGTTGATCGAGCTCTCCGGACCAGGCGCCACCATCTTCAGCGCGGCATCACGAACCACAATCGGCAGACCGAAGGACAAATCGAGCATGCAGCACTGGCAGCAGTTTTTCAAGCGAGCACATGTCAAGCAGATATTCGTGCGCTTGGTGCGGGCTGTGCGGTCGGCTTTCCATCGGAATATGGTGAAGGGACGCGTGCAGATCTTGCATTCGGCGCCGTGGTCTTCTTTGAGCATCTGAACGTAGGGATTCTCTGGAAGGCAATTTTCGCAGACTGAGGGAAAGTCAGTGGACTCCCATCCTGACCGGTTAAGGTCCTGTTTGATTTGGGGAGGCATGTTGGAGTAATGACCAGATCTGTGAAAGCGGGCGAGGACAGAAGATGAAGTTATCGATAGCCTGAATGTGGCTGAGGCTGTAACAGTGTGGCTAATGAGGATGTGGCTGGTGCTGCAAAGCTGTTTTCACGTGATCGTATAGAATTGTCGGAACATACTGTCCTCCGGTACCGCCTGCCCCTTAGAAGTTTGACCTCACTTAGTCTTATATTAGTAAGATAAATATCTTAACATAGATAGGCGGCCTACCGGCCACCCAATAAGACACACACACATCCATCGCTTCCCACAAGAGCACGGAGTCCGCGGAGTCTGGCCGGCCTCGGGCCTCAGGCATGGCGTCCCTGGAGATCGTCGTATCGAATACGGCGATAAATGATTCCCACCAGCAGGCTGCAGAATATCCCAGTTTCAGGCCATATCCAAGCCAGTTCGCTTCCTGCGGCACGATTGCGTATCTCGTACTACCTCTGTCGCTTTCATGTGCTCAGCCTCTGTCAGGGTTTCTGGGTCCGTGACTCTTAGAGTGCTCACTGCCCAGTGCACTGCTCCGTCTCGGCTGTCAGGGCCTTTCGGTCCAGATCACCCCAGACTAACTTGATGGAGCTAGCGCAATGCGTAGGCTCTCCGGCAGCGGCAGCCGTGATTGGCCGAGCACCCAAAAACCTCCAGACGACCTCCTTTCTGTCTTTCTTTGCCATCGTATTCACCGCGTATTTCCATTCTTCTCTCCTGTCGTTCTTTCCAAAACACCCAAAACACCCCAAGCACCCCAGTTTGCGCTCATCGTCGCTTTATAAAGTCTGTCAATTTCTGCGGACAGTTGTGATTTCAATTCAAACCACCCTCCCACTTTCCAGAGATCCGCCTCGAGACCTTCCGCTTCGCCCCTTTTCCACCACAACTTTTTCCACAAACCCTCAATCACAATGGCTCCCTCAGCTCTCGAAAAGGAAGACCACCAGCGTGATGCTGAATTCAACCGCGCCATGCACGGAACATCCTCCGAGGCCCAGGGTGGTTTCGCCGCCATGCGCCAGAAGAGCGCCGCTGCTCAAAAGGCCGCCGTTGACGAGTACTTCAAGCACTGGGACAACAAGTCTGCTGAGGCTGAGACGGATGAGACTCGCGCTGTAAGATCACATATGCAAAGAGAAAGAAAAATTGGCATGCTAACTTGTCAAGGCCCGCCGCGCTGAATATGCCACGTTGACCCGCCACTACTACAACCTCGCGACTGATCTCTACGAATATGGATGGGGTACATCTTTCCACTTCTGCCGCTTCGCCTACGGAGAGCCTTTCTACCAGGCCATCGCTCGTCACGAACACTACCTCGCCCACCAGATGGGCATCAAGCCCGGCATGAAGGTGCTCGATGTTGGCTGTGGTGTTGGCGGTCCTGCCCGCGAGATTGTCAAGTTCACCGACGCCAACGTAGTTGGTTTCAACAACAACGACTACCAGATCCAGCGCGCGACTCGCTACGCTGAACGCGAGGGTCTGAGCGACAAGCTGAGCTTCGTCAAGGGTGATTTCATGCAGATGCAGTTCCCCGACAACTCCTTCGACGCTGTTTACGCCATTGAGGCTACTGTCCACGCCCCGGAGCTCGTCGGTGTCTACAAGGAGATCCAGCGTGTTCTTAAGCCTGGTGGCATCTTTGGTGTCTACGAGTGGCTCATGACCGACGAGTACGACAACGACAACCAGGAGCACCGCACAATTCGTCTCGGTATCGAGCAGGGTGACGGTATCTCCAACATGGTCAAAGTTTCCGAGGGCCTGAAGGCCATCAAGGACGCCGGCCTCGAGCTCCTTCACAACGAAGATTTGGCTGACCGACCGGATGATATCCCCTGGTACTACCCTCTTGCCGGTTCCTTCAAGCACATGACCTCGCCCTGGGACTTCTTCACCATCGCCCGCATGACGTGGTGGGGTCGTGGACTTGTCCACCGCTTCGTTGGTGCTATGGAGACCATCAAACTCATCCCCAAGGGCACACAAAAGACCGCCGATAGTCTGGCATTGGCCGCCGACTGCCTTGTCGCAGGTGGTGAGAAGAAGCTCTTCACTCCCATGTATCTGATGGTTGCCCGCAAGCCGGAGTAAGCGCACGATGTACAATGACTTTGATCCGCATCCTTTTTTGCATGGCGGTCTACATATTTAATTTTTCCTCTTTTTCTTTCTTCTGTGTTTTATTTCATTTGTTCTTATTGTCCCGCCAGATGATTTCGCACGAAACTGGAGCATGTGCTTATGAATACGATGTATTTTCTAGATTAATAGAGCCAAAACTTCTGCTCATGTCAAGGGCGCTTTGATATAACCTGTTTTGTCTTTTCATGATTTTCATCATTGGCTCAAATTCGTCCCTTGGGGCCTGGTTCCAGCTCTGGGCAAGTCCACTCATACTGAGATCAGCACTGGTCAAGCTAACTCTAGCCACCACACCAGCTACGGAAGCTCTCGAGGTGTCCTAGACGTCTCAAATCGATATGAATATGGATCAAATCTTGCAAACTCCATGTGTTCGTCCATTCAAGATTGCCAGACACGAGTCATGCTAAGTTGTGGCGACACCGGTCTAACCCAGTATACAGCGGGGACTAACTTAGGGTCTTGGTCCGGGTTCTCCACGCTGAAAGAGTTGCCCGATCAGGCAAAATGACCAACTAGCGGGGGATCAGATCTGCGGTTACTCTTATAAAGCAGCTGTTGCTGTCTCTTGTGTGGGGGTTTTCACTCTGGCGTCCTTCAACTAGTTGTGGCCAATATCAGTATGGACACTGGAGCATCAGAGGCGCAGCGAAAACTACCGGCACAACCCCGCGATATCGTGGACATGGAGAAGGGTCTCTCAGATGCGAATTTGCGGGGCAGTACTTGTAATGCCAGTGACTCGACCAAGGCCCAGGCAGATAATGGTGGTGTGAGTGATGATAACGTTGGCCATATCGAGCGATGGAACTACCCTCGTTCGAATGTGGTCAAGACGCTTTCCACCTTCTGGGCGTTCTTCGTCATGGGCGCGAATGATTCGGCATATGGAGTGAGTTATAGTCTTCCTTTACGTTGTCCAGTTTCTCCATTTATATTAACACATATCAGCCTCTTCTCCCATACGTGAGTCCACCCGCCTGTAAAAATCATCACCACAAAGCCTAGCTCATGAACCTTGACCCATTCAGCTCGAAACCCACTACAACCTCTCCTACACAACCGTCAGTCTCGTCTTTCTTTCCCCAATAGGCGGGTACACCCTAGCCGCCATAACAAACAACAAACTCCACTTGTACCTCGGCCGGCGCGGCATCGCCTGGCTGTCCCCAGGATGCCACCTGATCGCATACATCGTAAATTGCCTACACCCGCCGTACCCGGTTCTCGTGGTCTCATTTATCTTCGCAGGCCTGGGAAACGGACTCGCGGACTCGGCGTGGAACGCGTGGATCGGGAATATGAAAGACAATAACCAGATGCTGGGATTACTGCATGGGCTTTATGGGGCCGGTGCGGTTATGGCGCCCCTTGTTGCGACGAGTCTTATTACGGAGGCACATGTCGGGTGGTGGTATTTTTATTATATTATGGTTGTCTGTGCGGCTGTTGAACTGGCTTTCTGTGTTTATGCGTTTTGGGATAGTACCGCCGCTGCATTCCGGGCCTCGCAGGCCCCCACTGCCACTGCCATGGATGCTACGCAGCCTGAAGACCAAGAGGAAGAAAGAGGTGGCGTTCGCCGCGCACTCTTCATCCCGCGGTACGCGCGCGTAACGTGGCTCCTCTCGTTCTTCCTCCTCGGCTACGTGGGCCTCGAGGTTGCGATTGGCGGGTGGGTGGTTACGTTCCTGATGCGTGTTCGGGACGGCGCGGAGTTTGCGAGTGGGATGGGTTCGACGGGGTACTGGCTTGGTATTACAGTGGGCAGGGTGGTGCTGGGGTTTGTGACGCCTAGAGTTGGGGAGAAGGTTGGGATTGCGGTGTGTTTTTCTGTCCTCCCCAACCCCATCTTATCAATCATCACTGGACATTTCATTGAACTGAACTGGACTGACATCTGAAAAAAGGTGTATCTTTTGCTAGCAATAGCATTCAACCTAATCTTCTGGCTCGTCCCGCATTTCCTCGCCAGCGTGGTAGCCGTCTCATTCCAAGGCTTCTTTCTGGGCCCCATGTTCCCCGGCGCCGTTGTCGTTGCGACGAGACTCCTCCCCCGCGCATTACACGTTAGCGCCATCGGCTTCGCAGCGGCCTTCGGTGCTAGTGGCGCCGCTGTTCTCCCGTTTGCTGTTGGGGCGGTCGCGCAGGCGAGGGGGGTGGAGGTTCTCCAGCCGTTTGTTATTGGGTTGAGCGCGGGGATATTGGTGCTTTGGTGTGGGTTGCCGAGGATGCCGAAGGGGGGGATATAGCTGGAGCTGGAACGGGAGAGGGAAAGGGAGAGGGGAATGAGGTTGAGGTTGACGTGATGGCTTCGAGATGAGAGCTTTTTGGCCCGGCGTAGTGGTTTCGGCGGAGGAAGTACATTATCAAAATCGCGAGGAAGAGGGAAACCAGGACTGCGGAGCCACTGCAAATCCATGTACCATTTAGCAACCCCGGAACATCCAATTCAACAACCTAAACCCTCCTCAAAAAATCAAAAAAGTAGAGGGTGAAAGGAAGGAAATCAACATACTAATTCATCCTCCCCGGACTCGTAGGGACCCTCGTCGGAAAACAAAACAAGACACCCACGAATATTGTCCAACCCACAGCAAACCCATTAACCGCATACCCTAGCCATCCCAAATCAAACTCCCTCCCTTGCCGTAGGCAATAATCGCCTCTTCGTCTTCTGGACAGTCTTTGGAAAAGGAGTATCCCCTGCGGCACGGAGAACGCAATATTCACGAGCAATGTCGCCATATTCACGACGGAGTTGAAGGCAGTGCTGCTGGCTATGTAGATTGTTCCGAAGAGGATCAAGAAGGTTGCTGAGAGAAGGGTTGTGCGGAGGGGGAAGGTGTGGGTTTGTGAGTGAGAGTGTAAGTGTGTGAGTTGAGTGAAGTAAGAGGAGAAGGGGAGCGCGTTCTTATTTATCCATTGGGTGTTAGCCGGCTATGTTAGGTAGGTAGTCTGGTAAGATATGATATGGTAGAGAAGTGAGGAATGGGAGCTGGAGGGGCTCGGGGTAGCATATGTAGCCCTAAGCTTGAGCCGGAAGACTTGACTCGACTTGACTTTACTTACATCCCTAGCCAAACTCCACGCGATCCGACTAACGGATACCCATTGCGTGCATACTACGGCTGGTGGATTGCCCTAGGTGTTAGCTCTTCCTCCATTTTTCTTTCCTCCTCCTCCTCCTATCACATGTATATCCGCAAACATAGAGGACGGATTCGGGGAAGAGAGAGGAGAAATGAAAAAAAAAAAAAAATTGAACATACTATAATAAAGCAAAACCAAACACCCCTGCAGTCCTACCGCAACCGCTTTCCGCCCGGTAGCCTGGTAGAACGCTTCAAGGGTAGGAATGTACGCTTCCTGCACGGCGGGGACATCACTAATACCGAGGAGGACGACGATTATGAATGGGATTGCGGTCGTTAGGCCGAGGGCCATCGTTGTGTTTCTGACACACTCTCATTAGCTCATTCATTCCCTTTACATGATAGTAGATAGGGTAGTATGCGAGGAAAGGGGATTGAGGGCATACATAGCAACCGGAACACCCCAACCCGCCCTCGGGACCTCCTCAGCTAGATTCACGACCGTCCCCGTCGCCGAGAAACTATACATCCCCAGACTGATGCTTAAAAGCCAGGCTGTGGGGTCGGACCAGCCGCTGCGGTTTTGGTGCGTTGTTAGGTTGGAGGTGTTATACTTCGATTCCTTTCCCGGACTATCTCCGTCCCGATTCCCGATTAGGGTTGCGAGAACCGTTATGAATGTTACTAGGAAGAGGAGGGAAAGGGTGAGACTGGCTGTCGTTAGGTACTTTGTCTTGTGGGGTGGAATTGTTAGGATTGGGATTACTGCCGTCCACATCACTTGTTAGTTCGAGCGGATTTCAGTTAGGTAGGGCTACCGATATCCCTAGGAAGGACTGGAGAAGGAGAACTCGCATGAAACCAGCACAACCCCGACATAAGCAAGATAAACCTCCCACCGATCCCCGGGCAAGCCCGGCTCAAAACCCTCTCCATCAAGCGCAAACCCAACCATCCCGAAAACCGACTGCGTCGTATAAATCGCTGCCGAAACGCCACCGATCCAGAATCCTAGCAAGTTGACCATCCCCACGGCAAACGAGGCAAAGCGGCGGATTTTGGGAGTGGAGAAGGCGTATGTGAAGTGGTAGCAGCCCTACCGCGCCATCATACTAATCAGTTGACTGTTTACTTTTCTTGAGTAGAAAAGTGGTGTTGCGAGAGGATTCTGATTAAATATAAGGTAATGGGAAAAAAAAAGAAAAAGAAAAAGAAAAAAGAAAAAAAAAAACCAACCCCAGAAGAAGGCACAGCAGAAACCATCTCACAAACACCCAAGAGCACAACCCACTGCGCGACCGCCGCAACAATAAGACCGAAAAGAACCGTCACGCCGCCGCCGTAGAGGAGGGCTGTGCCGAACGTCGCGGCGTAGCTCATCCATGAGTTTGTGATTGTGAATGCGAGCCCGATTGCGCCGAGGGTTGAGAGTGTGCGGGTTAGTTGGGGAGTGTTGTCTGTAAGAGGAGGGGCTCTGGTTAGGACATTTGGAGGGAAAGAGAGACCGGGTGAAGGGGGAATGGGGATAGGCTCTGTGAGTCGGAGCTGGGTCTTTTCGAGCGCGGTCTCGTCGGGGAGTTTGGCTGCGTCCATTGTATTTGTATTTGTCGGGAATGCGATATTGCTCCAGAGGTCTAACACTAAAGGAAGAGGCCATGGTGGGATAGGGTAGGTAGTTATATTAAGACAGAGCCCGGCGAATTCAAGGTTGGTGTAGCAGAACGCAAGGACAAGAATTAAACTTGCTTCGACTGAGTTGATGCCGCAGGGGATTACATTCCGGGGCAGTGACTGTAAGTACTTAAGGTATCACGAGATAAGAAGCGGCAAGGAGCCGACGAGGGAGAAGTGGTGACACATTCCACAATGAGACAAGCTCACCGTATCGATTATTAGTATTTATCCATCTCATTAGTATACCAGCACGTGAGAATGCAATGCAAATGTCGTATAATAATACAACGAACGAGCGAACGAACATTCAGAGTCCCGAGCCATCCATCCTGATTTGCCATTATATATCCATATCCATATATCCATATCCAAGTCCAAATCGAAGCGACCGAAACCTCAGCTCAGCTCTGTGCGACGACGAAATCACGCAACAACCCCCATAACAGCACTAACAAGCAACATAGCCAAAACACCCAAGCCGGCCTTGTTCACCGGCTGACCAAGAGTCACAGCCGCATTATCCGTCGTCTCGGGATCCTCCGCATCATCGGTGCTGCTGGGCTCATCGTCATCGCCATCATCGTTCCCCGTCGCTGTCGGCACAGGCGCGGTCGCGGTCTGGGTCAAGTTCGCACCAGCTGCACTACAGAAGTACTGCCCATCCGTGGCGCCCTCGTCCTTGAGACAGTCGAGGAGGTCCTGGCCCGACTGGCCCTGTGCGAGACAGTAGATGCTGCAGTCGTCGTTGTAGGTCTCGACGTTTGCGTCGGCGCAGCATTTGTCCATGATTGAGGAGGTCTCGTCGGTGTTTGTCGTGATGGCGCAGGCGATGTCCTGGACAGGGAGCTCCCAGGGGCTGCCGGTGCAGGTTGCTGCGGCGGCGGTGGAGGAGGTTGTGGAGGACATTTTCGCGATGTTCTAAACGAGGGACTCGATCGGTAACGAGAGACAATCGAAGTATCAAACTTTCGATGAACGAGAGACTTGACTTGACTTGATAAGCCTGAAGAAGGAGAAAAAAACAGAAGAGAAGAAAGATCAAGGAGAGCAGGGTCAGCAGGATTTAAAACAAAGCCTGTCTCACCATCCGCAAATAACCAGGATCAGGCAGTGCTGCTATAATTATCCAAGACAAGCTGCTTGGCATCCCAGTCATTGGACCCCCAATCCTGGGCGTCAGCCAACCACTTGATTCCTTTCAGTTCCAATGAGCTGGAGCTGCGTGGCTGACCCCAGTGCCGATCGCCTGAGCTGTTGAACGTTCAATTCAGCTGCATAGGGCTGCTGTATCCACTTTGACCCTCTTAAGTGGATCTGAACTGGATCGCGATAAGAGGCCCTGTTATCGTTCATTCTTGTTGTCTAATAAATCTCTGAAACGATCGGATGTGAGGCCGCATTGATTTGCTTCGCTTGTAGCTAGGGATATGGAAAAGGGAGAAATGAAGTCCTGAATGAACGATTACGACCTGATTCTGCTAGATTGACGATGAAACTGTCAAAGGGACTAGAACGACATGCTAACTGCTCACACCATCGTTCCTATCATAACTTGCCACCGGAACCAGCAACCGAGCAAAACTCAAGATAAAAGTCAATAGGGAGTAAAGCCCACCACTGACCACACCCCCAATCAGCCAACCCCTGGCACAACAAATAAATCCAGAAAATGCCAAAAGCTTAGATAGAAACCTTAAGCCAGACAACTTTATAAACACCGCAAATGCCACCCTATCGCCCTGCTTGGGGGATGACCCCCGGCTAGCTAACTCGTATGCCCATCAATACCGGTATTATGCACGCTCCATCAATCGAGGACCTGAGACTTCAGCCTCAGCCCCAGCACAGGCTCCAAAGACCACGACCACGACCACGACCACCCACACCCATGCCCCCGCGTATAAGGCCATCTCTGCCCGATTCCGAGTCGTTCCCGTCAGGCTTTTCAAACTCTCTAGAGACCTCGGCCTCAACCTCAACCTCAACCTCAAACTCTACGTCCACCGAGTCTGCCCTTACACTTACATCTACACCTACACCTTCAACGACAACATCAACACCAACATCCTCCTCCTCCTCTTCGACGAGATCCAGGTCCATTCCAATCCAAACCCGCCCGCGAGCACGCATTTTCCCGCGACCGAGGGTGACGCTCTTGAATCATCATTTGCCCGGGCTGCATTTTCGACCTCTCGTGTCGGACCGGTCGATTGTTGCTGTTTCGACGGGGGTAAGCTGGAGAGAGGGCGGAGACCTAGCTTAGTCTGAGAGGAAGAGGAAACCTAGGTAGGGATGGGCATTGGGTTGATTGGTAGGTGGGTAGGGTAGGGTTGGAGGCTGCCGGCATCTGGGCAATGGCATAGTATGGTATGGGATATGAGGAAGTGAGTTAAAAAAGAAATGGGCTTGTGGGTCGGTCGATTGCTTAGTTATCTCCGGTCACTCTGTCTGTTTTATCTATAAAATGAAGACTTGTGAATTCCCGCTTCCAGTTAGTTTCGCCTCTTGGTGGGGGGGGTATAGAGAGATGGTCGCCCGATACGCCGTCTCGTCATCACCGCGCGCCGGCTCCTCCGAGTATATAAGAGCCGTCCTCGCTGTTTCTGACCCTCTCCCCTCCCAATTCCTTCTTTCTCCTCTCTTCCCCTCCCGTATTCTACACCCACGCGATCGCGACCCCTTGTCCAGTCTACTCCAAAGATGTCCGCGCCCTTTTCTCGTCACCTCAATTTCCAAGTTCCCTGCCCCGTTAGTTCGGACCAGCTCTTCAGCTGAACTTTCTGCCATTTTTACTCCCTTTTGTCAAGTAAAATGGTTCATATTCTTTGTTCCACCAGCCGCTACTGTCAGAGCATCTGTTTATTTGGGGAATCACATTGCCTGCTGGTCTTCTACGGTATCTGCACTTTCGACTGTCTTCATTCAAGAGGCTGACCCTCCAACCCCCCCCCCCAGCAGGCTCAAACCAAGCCTGATTACGCGTTACGCATGATGCCTATCCCACCTCTCCCCCTTCCGCGCCCCTTCCGCGTCGGTCGCCCGTCCTGCACCTTCGTTTTCGGCCCCGTTTTGCCCCGGCCACGCTGATCTCGCGTGTTGTGGGTTACGATTGGACTGCCTTGATGGCGACAAGAGACTCGGAGGAACAAGTTCAATGGCATAAATACCTCATCCATGACTCCAGTACCTTCGCCGCCGTTGCCATCATCGATCACATTCTCGTGGAATCTCGTTAGCCGACGGGTGACAGATTTCTCGATCTTCCCGTTTCCTGCGCCCCGATATAGAGAGTTGTGGGAAGCATGACGTTACAAGCATGGCTATTTGCTGTTGCTATGTTTTTAATGGAAGATTGCCGAGCTCCGAGGCTGACATGGGTTTCACCGAATTTGTGCCGTGCATCCAGAACTTACCCTTTGCGGACAATGCCCCATTGAGTTCTTTGCAATGGCCGAATAGAACATACCATGTCAAGACCCAAGGCGCGTGAGCGGGGATGCACAATCGGGCTATTCTGCGTTGATTCTGTTTTCGGAGGTGTGACACTTCTCTTCGTCGAAACCTCGAGAACAGGAATTCCGTCGTTGCCGATCCGCAGGCTATAAATACCCTGGCCTGTCTCGAGTTAAACATTGACGCAGACAGCATAGTCAATTTCCTCTATATACACTTTGTCTCCCCCTTTGCTCGATTTTCAGGATGGATCGCCAGATTTCTTACAATAGCCCTTTGCACTACTCTCCTTTGCCCTGTAATGTCCCAGGCGCACGTCCGATGACTCTTATTAACCACCCATTGCCCCCAAAACCACCTATTTCCATGTACTCCCATGCCTATACTCCCCCTGCCCGCACGCCTGTTACTGCAATTGCAATATAGCAGCACAGTACGTTAACCAGGGTCAAACTATCTCTGTGAACAACGAGCCGGAAGGGCCTTATTCGCGCCATCGCGCAACTGTATCTTTAGTAGGAGTAACTAGCAGTGTCGGCATGGAGAGCGTTATCTGCTCTTTTGGTGGAGGCTCGTACGGATCTATTATGCCCTTGTTGCCTATCTTGCTTATTAGGAATCCTTCTATTTTCAGATATATCTCCTAAGCCTGGAAACGACGACTTCCAACGCGACAGGCAGTATTAACAGCGATGACTTTCACCATCCAGATACGTTATGGGAGTCTGTTGCTGACAGCTATGTGCCTTCGGACGCCCCTCGACGTGCGGATAATGGACCATGTCACGACGAACCAAGCGCTACTGCTTCTGAAGTTCATGGAACCGGCCTGTGGTCCTGCAAAAGCCGCATCGGCAATATTCTGGATATTTTTCTAGCTCTGCTACACATTTGTCCTTCGTGTATTGCATTGGGCTGCCTGCTGGCGCACCCGTAAGGCCTTGATCTGTGCTCTTCTAGGCTTGCATACTTTTTGGGAGCAACTCTAAGTTATAGGGATGATGAGTGGTGAAGCATATACGTCGACAACTAAAGATCATAGTCACATGAGCAGAAAATAGAAAGCACTTCAATGTAGGTATCCAGATTCCTAAGCTATTCAATCCGCAACATTCTGCACCTCGCTTTTCTTTTCCCTCGGCTTCCCAGGTCTCCGCCTTCAGTGTTACGATCATAGGATCATCAGTTGCCCATTTTGGCGCGGTAAAGGGTTTATACTGGGCGATGAGACGTTTTGACACGCTGCACTGTTCCAGCGATTAGGTGCTTCATTTAAATCTGGCAACGGGGACGGGGGTACTAGCAGACTATGGAAGGGGGCCATCTGCCTTGTAGGATTGGTTTTATAATTTCTTCCTTCTTTATATATGAAAGTTAAGTAAAATAATAACTGGTTACTAACTACTTAATAATTACCTAAGAAAATGGCTACTTATTAAAATAGTCTATATTAATATACCTGATATTAGTATAGTTAGTCAGGTGACTGATCTGCCACCTGACTAGCTGGCCTGCAACGACCACCGAGCATTCAATCACACTCAATCCACCGAAACAATACCAAATCACGCCCCAGATGCAACCCACCTGCAAGTTACAGTTTCCAAAACCCAGAAGTCGCGCCAAAGATGGTCCAGCATTTGTGTTTATCGATGCTACGGAGAGTTTGCAGGATGAGGGGCCTAGGGCCCTGATCAGGCGACAGGCAGCACGGTCAGGGCGCAAACAACAACGCACACAGAATGCGAGTAGAGAATCGATCAATATTCCGGGACAGTCCACTGCAGTGGTGCTGCCCGGTGTGGGCAAATGCTATGTGAACGACAATGGTGATGGCACACTCATCGACCCGTTTCTTGCCCCGCAGCCTTCGTCAACCGGTTATGAGGCCTTGAAAATGAAGTACAAGTTTGATATTAGGTATCTTACAAATTTCTTTGATGTTTCTCTGGGGAAGCCCTCTTCCCTCCTGTATGAACAACGTACTTTCCTTATAAGCCTCCTCCAGCAACAGCCCCCGTCTTTTCTTAGCCACCTACCCAGTCGATACGGTTGGAGTCCGCACCTTGATGATGCGATCAACTGCCTTGCTGCAAGGGTTGGCTCAATATTTGGGTTTCAAACAAGACCAGCGACAGTAACAGCATTATACGGAAAGGCACTGCGGAGCTTGCAGATTGCGCTGGCCGACAGGAGCTTGATGTTAGGCCCAGACGTATATTGTGCTACGCGGCTCTTGACGCTCTATGAGGTGAGCCTACCTTTGCTTCTTTTTTCAATGATTATTATAACAGTGTATAGCTGGTTAGCCGCCCTGAAGACAACCATTGGGTACTTCATGGTAGGGGTGGAATTAACCTAGTCGGGCTTCGAGGTCCTAGTAACCATAACACCCAGTTTGACTGGATGCTTTTGAAAAGTCAAGGGCTGTTTTCTGTAAGTACAGTACTGGTAGTAACCTTCTTTGTCCTTCCAGGTAGTAGTTGACGTTCTGTCTCAGGTCTTGGATGACATGTTCAATTTAAGAGGCTCAATCTTTGAGGCCCCAGAATGGCAGAGCGTCTTCAAACAGGCCTCGCAAGCAGGAAAAGACCCAGACGCGAGCTTCTGGTGGGAGATGTTTGGGTTAATGTGCTTCGTCCCGGCGATAATAGCTGAACTGAAAGGCCTCTGTCTAAAGCCGGTGTCACAATCCGAGTATTTCAATCGGAGCTCTAACTTGTTAGAGAGAGCAAGGTGGCTCTATAATAGGATGCATGACAGCCATATACGCTACCAGAAAAACAACCCCTCCTCACTCTCCCTCCTCAGCCTCCCCATTGCCCCGGAGTCGCTTGATCGCATCCGACTCCGACTATTTTACACAACCTGCCTGATACAAATATGCCGCGCGATAGCTACAGTGTCCGTGGAGGAGATTGAGCGTGCAACTCGCGAGGACGAGGCGCAGACTCTAGCAGCGCAGGCATTGGTCATTCAAGAGAAAACTGCAGATTTGGATCTGGCCATGTCATTCCATTTACAACAAGGCAGAGTTCTTTTCACATCTACGGTACGGACAAAGGCAATATGGGCTTCTGGGAAGGAGCCTGACTTGACTTGCGAGCTACCAGGATTCCTAGCACAACGTTGGTTAAAGTGGCAGTTCTTTGTGGACAGTTTTATTACTGAATCCTTGGACACTTAATGCTTCAGGGTTCACCCTGGATACTGTGGTTTTCTTATGTTTCACGTTTGATGACTTATGACATTAACCTAAGAAAAGGCAAGACCCTTGGTTATATGCCCGGATATTCAAAAGTATACATCCGGAAAGTAACTGGTATGCGAAACCCACTGATATGCCGTGCAATATTGAATGATTCGAATAATTCAGCCAGCCTTGCCTTCTGTTCCAAGCGCGATCCGTCCATTTGGCCGGAGTCGGATAAAGCTCTGGAGCGCCAGGCGCGGCATGTGCCCTCTTTCTCAAACGTTCGACCTCTTCAACCTTTGCTGCATGTGCTTGGTCTAGCACCGGAAGCGTATCCTCCGAGACGACTTGCGAGATAGCATGCCAGTAGTTCCCTATCAACGAACTTTTGGTATAAACCAGGAATAAAAGTATGGTGGCTGCAAGTACGATAACATGGGATGCAATGATAATCGTGCCGGCGATAAAACCAGTCCACCGCGCGGGCAGCGATGTTGTGGTTGAGAACTTGGATGATGCTGATTGTGTGGTGTTGAACCTATTGAGGTTGTGGTAGAACAGCATCTGAGTGCCCCCTTGTTAAAAGCGCCTGAAGGGCTAGAGCCGGACTTTGAGTTGATCGCATGATGCCCTGGAATAAGTCCGCATGGGTACTATCTGCGTCTTTCATCCTCATTGAGAATGAAATCTCTGATAAGAAGAAGCCGCTGTCGGAAGTCACGCTTGGTGTGACGGATAAAATCCAACCACCAATGTTTGCTCCATCTTTTGTCGTCGTCTGCGGGAATATTGTCGAAGTCCCTCCATTGTGATCTAGGCTGGAGCTTAAGTAAGCCCCTGTTCCTCAAGCTTTCAGGCAACTTCGAAGCACCAAGCTGGTGTTGGCTGGAGCTTGTATTGTATTTCTGGATGCCATGGACCCAGGACAGCTTTGGCTCTGAACGCTGCCAGGAGCTCTCCATATCGACTATGGATGTCCTAAATGCAAGGTTGATGAAACACGCAGAGATACGGAGAGCCTCGGTATCTGAACCGTTGTTGACAATCGCCCACGGACCGTCACGGCGGACAACCGTGACATTGGCCTCCGGAGATCGGGTTGGTGAGTACATTGCCAACGGTTCAATGGTTTCAAGAACCATGAACATTGCTGCTGCCCTGGGGTTACCGTATATCTGTGAAAGAAACGCCGTGGTGCTGTCGTTGTAAGTAGGGTTAACCAACGGATCTTCCATCTGGACCATCCACTCAGTTCCAGTCAGGAGGGGACATATTGCGAGGTACCCGTATGTAGTATAAATCACGAATGGGTCCTGAAGACCACATTCGAATTCAATAAATTGCGGCGCATCCGTGTTCCGTAGCCCAGGATAGGATTGGTTTCTCATGGCCAGATTGCCTGACAAACGGAAGTCACCCCTGGTGTTAACGGTGGTGTTAAGGATCATATTGGTGGCTGACGGACTCACACAGACCACTCGGTGATCTATAACAGGTGCTGGGCCGTGGAATCTGGATAGGAATATTCATTGAGACTCGTCCTCAAAGGGTATCAATGCTCGATACGTGTGCCCAGTATCATGGAAATCTGAGCCCTCTAGAAAAGGATCTGACAGCTCGCTAAACATCCAATTTGAAGCCGGAGGCATCTTCCACCAGGGCGATGCGTCCATATTGAAGCCGCTTGTCATGCCATCTCCCATGAAGGCGACATTGGTAGAGTTGTTGGTGTCAGTAAAGGCGTTGTTCTTGAAGTCGGAGATAAGGATGGTAGAGAGAGAAATCGGGATATCACGGTCAGAAGTACTTCGGCAATAAGAAGCAAAGAAACAAATAGCGCCAGCGAACTCCTAGGTTTATGCTGGCTGTGAACAGTAGACTATTTGGGCTGGCACTGGACCCCCTGATAATGGAGTAAAACGGTGCATGGGATAACGAGGTGCTGATTTTCTCGAGAACGATACCGCCAACCATTGCAGTAAATAAGCTAGCTTGGAGAGCCATGACTGTTCTTATCACTGCGGTGCAAACTGTTACTAACTTTTATGCCCAGTCGGCGTGGACGATCTGTATCCACAGCATGTTTGGCTCTTCCCCTAATATCGTTCATATATCTGATGCTACGACACTATCCCTATTAAGGAATAGTTAATTCAGATATATTTTATTATATCAAGTCCACCTTCCAACAGGAAGAGATTAGCTGCGCTTTGAAACTCGGAGTTGCCAAATTAGCTCTAGGGTTAACGCGGTATTAAGAGAAGCTTTATCGCGGAAGGCTAGTAAGATAATTTGGTTAATTAGGCAGTATGCTAGTTAGTAATCACCGTGTATGAAGAATTTGGTCCTATAAAAGGAATAAAGTTAGAGTTAAGATATGTAAGGGTGTCTGTGATATAGATCAAAGATACCCTTACCTATCAGCGCCTTCTGGCCAACCCTTGAGATTACAGAACTCGATGATAGTACAAAGAACATCGCGCTTGCTATCCGGGTCCCTAAGATAAAAGAGCTCGATATCGCGATAGCAGACTGAGGCCGAAAGATTATCTACTGAGATTCATTGAGGGAGGCCGCTCTGGAAAGTCTGGTCCCGTTTTCGTTTGCCCGGCTCTGGTAGAGAGACTTTCGGCGGAAGGAGCACGCCTGGTCGAGTTCCGGGTAGAAATGCGGCCGTTTTTGGCCTCAGTAGCGATCATTTTCGGCGTCGATTTCTCAGGTCCTCACATTCTAGTTGTATAGACAGCTTTCAAACAGCCTTTTGTAATAGTGATAATTAATGTTTGTAATAATTCATCTAATTTCATCAAGGTCGGATCGCTCTAATACTCTAATCTCTATATACAATCTATATTTACGTTCCAGTGGCAAATTACCTCTGGCAACATCTGCAGATTAAATACCCCGCTTCATCTTCCACCGCATGATAAACGACGCAACGGGGAAGAAAGCAAGCGAGACCGCGATCCAAGCGAACAGGATCCCAAAATCAAGTCCGATACGCGAGTGCGTGCCGAAGAGAATGGTTCGGAGGGCTTCGACGACTGCAATTGTTCACGTTAGAAAATGAATAACTAGATTGGGTTGGTTTTTGGCCGTTAAGGCTGACTTACTCCTGTGCAAAGGCCACGCCCGGCCCCACTGGAAGAACCCAGGCGCCAAATCAAGCGCATAGAATCCCGACGAGACATTCGTAATGACCCAGAAAATGAGAAAGAGTGAGGAGTACGGGAACCCCAGCACCATAGCCATATTCTCACAGGGAAATCCGAGCGCCGCCATACCGACCCAATTGAGCATCCAAAATACCACGAACGACCCCTTGCCATAGGCATTGGGATTCTCGGCCGAGACGGTATCCGGCGCTGGGTCATTCGAGAACGGGATCTGGAAAGCGAGCGAGACGATGGAGTAGAAGAGGGAGAGGAAGAAGTAGGCGGCTATACTGGAACAGACGCGCCAGATGAGCCACTGGGGGATTTTGAGCGGGCGGTCACCCCTCAGGAAGAGGCCGTGCACGGGCATGATGAAAGGGAAGTTGAAGAAGGCGATGATGATGAGGTAGATGAGGCCGATTGTCACGCTGGGGGTCGCAGCGGCGGGCGCGAAGGGTCGGAGGTCTAGAGTATTGAAGCTGATTGCTGGGTTGATGGCTTGTGGTGGCGCCGAGGAGAGGTCGACTGATAGCTGCGTGAGGTTGCGCACCCACTCTGGGCCGAACTGCGCGCGAAGCTGGAGTTCGAAAGCGTTGAAGGCGGGCGTTATGTAGCTCGAGAACGTAGTCTGGTCTCTGGCTTGGACGATGACAAACTGCGCTGCATCGGTAGGCGAGTACGAGTCGTTGCCGTTTGTGATCGCATCCGCGAGACGACGTGACGCATCGGCGGAGACAATGATCGCAGCCCAGCAGTGCTCATCGTAGACGGCCTGGATGACAGATGCTGGGTCGTTGTCAAACTCGGCCGGTGATTTGATGGTATAACCAAGACTCTGACCCCCGGCACCAATCTGTTCGGCCAGATTCACCACGGCCGACCCAACCGGCCCGTCCTCGGCGCTGTCGAAATTCACCACCCACACCTTGAGCGAATTGAGTTTGTCGTCGACGGTGAACTGCACGGCCCAGTAGAGTGATAGAATGGCAAGGATGAAGACGCATAGCATCAATACTGAGGCGCAGATCCGTCAATTAAGGTTCGCGGAATGCGCAAGGGCAATGGAAACTTTACCCGTGCGCGCCCATTTGAAAACAGCCTGCTTGCGCACATCTTTGAGGGCGGGATCAAAGAATCCGACCGGCTTGGGCCCGTCAGGCTTCTCCCCAGTTTCAGAATCCGTCATTTTGACTCTGGGATGTCTCTGTATAGAAAGAGACTCGAACTCAATGACGGAGCTTTTGCGCGGGCGCCGAGACCTTAAATTCTCCTAAAGTTTCCCAGGCTGGTCGATTGGTCAGCGCTGGTCAATTGGTCAGCGGAGTCTGCGGCCGCTGCGGCCGCTTTCAAATGAGCGGAATCAAGCCGTCGGTCATGGGGCGGAAATCGAGTGCTGACTTTTTATTTGGCATCTGCTAATGCCAAGCGCGCTACCCAAGACTAAGTTGCGTCTGAGTAAAGATCTTGCCGGTTATCCGACTCTTAAGACCTAACTCGAGCACCAAGTCTGATATACTCTGTACCTCTGTCGGAGCACTGCGGCTGTCATTGCCACGCTGTCCGACCATGGTTCGGTCCCAATCGCGTCATTAGATTTACTCTGGGTGTATTGTGAATCTGAAGTCTTGAGTTTCGCATGGTATTATTATTATCATCTAGCACGCTGACACTACTAACGGCCAGCTGAGACGTCCTCCGGCTTACTTCCTCCAGCAGAGCCATGTCTTGCTGGACCTTGGCCTGCCACGCAGCAATCAAGCGGGCGATGCCATGGTGACCCCTGAATTGGCGTTATACAACAGATTCTTCCCCCAATGATCGATCATCTGCGCATCGGCTCTGGCCTCAATGAGAATATGCACGATGGGCAACTTCTCCACGCGCACCGCGTACCATAAGTGCGTGCTTCCGCGATATCCACGACATTTGACGTCCGCACTGACGTCCGCCTTGCGCTCAACCAACAATCCAACCGTCTCTGTTTGTCCTGTCATAATTGCTGTTGTTAGCGCAGCCAGCTCAAACTGATCAGCTGAGTTGATCTTGATCGGCGAGCAGAGATAATGATATACCCGCGTGCTCCCTTCGCAGCAGCATAGTGGAAAATATTACCCCATCCAGCGTCTGGTCTTGTCTGACCGTTGTTCGACATCGGAAGCTCAATTGCTTGGGATCCGCGTCGCGGACTCGCGGTCAATCAGGAGGCCTAAAATCCTAGGGCAAACGTAAAGGACGGCCCGCATAATGGGGCTATTTTCCTCATCATGAAGGCCAGCTGGATGATTGACCTCAACGCCGTCAAAGGTCTAATGAAGGACCTTGGCATAGCACCCGCCATTACTGACTTCCAGAAGTGTCCGATATCCAACCACAAAATCCGGATTAGTATGCTGTAGCTGATGTACCGGAGGAGAGCAGGTGAGATAACCAAAGCCAACACCGTCGACACGCCCAGTCATAGACGCGCATCATTTCGTTGGCTCGGAGATAGTCGTGCAGCGTTAAGTGTCCGATCCGATGGGCGCCTTTGAGCACTGCATAAGGAACACCAGGCTCGCTAGAGAGATGTTAAAGACTTGCTTTGCTGTCAGCATGACTAACCTAAGGAAGTCGAAGAGGTTATATATAGTATCTATTTGATACCAACAGGACCAGTCAATGTTCGGCAAGATAGCCCGGATAGAAGTCAAGAGACATAGTGCGTGTCCGAGGGTCGCAAACATCTTAATAGATCTAAGTGGTATACCATTGTGTCAAGTCAAGTCGTTCTCCATAGTGTGCTTGAAAGCGCAAAGCTGACGAGGTTGCTACGATAGCGGAGTTCTGCAACAGAGTGTTGTAATATTGCCATTGAAGTAATGGTAATGAGCAGAGATGTGATACCTGCCCGCCAAGCGAATATAGCCCGCACAGGTACCAGATGCCATATCGATCTTGAACGGGCTCCCATGCCGCTGTCCTGATGTTGTTCTTCCCTTCGTCGCAGTTCAGAGAAACCCATGTTGCGCTGCGCGCCCTGTGACATGGATTAGTATACGGTAGAATGTTCTACCGCGTCAGGTTGCATCAAGCCTCGCTTGTCTGTCTGAAGCCGCTACTAGTGACATTATGATCCCGGTGTAGAGAGTCGCAAGCCCGCTAGACCAGAATCTCTGAACGGTGTAAGGCGTATACGTCAGATGGTTTAAGTTGTTGTATGGACAAGAGACACATTCCACCCCTCGCGGAGACCCCGATAAGAACTGATAAAGGATAAAGCCCCCGCTGCCCCTCGCCTCGCCTTCTTCTCCTCACCTTCTCCAACCCTGCCAACACTCCCAATCTTCAAGCCAGCAAAGCTCAAAATGGCATCTCCTGAATCCTACATCGGAAAGCCGGTCTCAGACCTGCCCACTCCGTCCTTTGTCCTGAGCAAACCCACAATTGAGCGAAACATTAACCAGCTCCACCAGGATGTTGACAAGCTGGGGATCGCCTTTCGGCCGCATGTCAAGACGCTCAAGGTGCGACTACTCTCTAGTACATATTATCGTATTTGCTAATTTGAGAATTGCAGTCCCTAGAAGTAACGAGAATGATGCTAGGCAGCAAACACCGCCGGATCGTCGCCTCAACAATCCCCGAGATCGAGGGCGCTGTCCCCCTCGTAAAGGAGGGAGTCTTAGACGAGGTTTGTCTTGACCACTGTGTCCACCAAAATACTAGTCTAACCGACTTCTTCTACAGTGCCTCTACAGCATGCCCATCTACCCCTCCGTCCTTCCTCGCCTGCAAGAAATCACAAAAACCCTCGCCATTTCTCTCATGATCGACAACGAGCAGCACATCGAGGTCCTGGAGAAATTCAACGAGACAAATCCTTCCGCACCCTGGCCCGTCTTCATAAAGATTGACGTTGGCACGCACCGCGCTGGAATCGTCAACTCCTCGTCTGATCTCCCGGGCCTTGTCAAGCGCGCTGAGGAATCGTCCGCTGTCGAGCTCTACGGCTTCTACTGCCACGCGGGCCACTCGTATGCATGCCGCACGGAGGAAAGTGCCGTGGAGGTACTGAAAGAGGAGCTGGAGGGTGTCGTCAGCGCATCAAAGCATATTTCTACGTCTCGGAAGATAGCGGTCTCGATCGGCTCAACACCCACAGCGCACGTTGTGAAAGAGCTGAAATCCGTCCTCCCGGAGAACCTCGAACTCGAGCTGCACGCTGGGAACTTCCCCTGCAATGACCTGCAACAACTAAGCACGGGACTCATCCCGCACTCCGCGCAATCGATCCGTGTTCTCGCTGAGGTATGCAGCGTCTACCCCGAGCGCAACGAAGCTCTCGTCAACGCGGGGACAATTGCGCTCTCGAAGGAAACTAGTGAGTTTCCCGGTTACGGACGTGTCACGGATCGTCCGACATGGGGTGTGGTGCGGACGAGTCAGGAGCATGGGATTTTGGGACTTTCGGTGTCTCCGGCTTTGAAGTTGCTTGGTGTAGCTAAGGAGGTTCAGGAGAAGGCTGAGGAGACGTGGAATGTCGGACAGAAGGTGTTGCTTTATGTTCAGCATGCTTGTATTACGGCGGCGGCATATGGGGTTTACTATGTTGTTGATGAGAAGGATATTGTGCGGGAGACGTGGGTGCCGTGGAAGGGGTGGTAAGTTATGAATATAAAGACAGAATAGATTGCTATATAAGACAAGGCTGAATAGGTACGTTATTGCATATAGAAAGCCAAAGCAGAAAATCAAGACCGTGAATCATAACAAAGTGAGAGGCATTATCGTGAGCATTAGGAGGGTATATAGGGTCATCTGCAGATGTTTGCCCTGTTGCGGGCTGCAGTCAATGTCGGAGTTGGTGTGATTCAGTCACTGCTTGTCCTCGGGCTTATCCTCGGCCTTACCCTCAGACTTGTCGGCCTCGCCATCCTGCTGAGCACCATCTTGATCTTTAGCATCGCCACCACCCTGTTCATCCTTGCCATCCTTCTCACCCTTCTCTCCAGCTTCATCTCCATCCTCATCCTCTCCTTGAAGATCACTCTTCTGTCCATTCTGACCCTGACCACCAGCCTTCTTCCCCTTATTGCCACTAGGCCCCTCCGCCTCAGACTGTTCAACCGTCGGAGTCCCCACCGAACTCTCAGCCTTTGCACTACTACCCTTACTTTTCTTGCGTCCACGGTTAATCAACCGATTATGAAACTCGGGCTCATCAACCTCAGGATCCTCATTAAGTATCCTCCTCGCCGACTCCCGTCCAATAACAGGAAGTCTATCAACACCCTGCACGCCCTGCGGCACATGCTTCGGATCCAACAAGCCAACCTGAACAAGAACGCTCGCCTGGTCCCAGTAGATATGCTCCGAGTAGAGCTGGTTTGCACGGAGAGAGACAATACTGACTAGGACGATCTCGACCTTTTTGTTTGTGGCGGGGACCCCGGGGAGCATCCAGGGGATTTCGTGGGTGTGTTCGAAGGAGACGTACAGTTCGTCGACGACGTGGTCTGCGCCGGTTGTGCGCGATAGCAGGCGCAGGTGCATTGAGGGGGGCAGTTTGTTGAGGAAGTGCTGGTCGTAGAACCGTTTAAGGGCGCGGGACCCGGTCCCGCCGCTTAGGGTTGGCGTGTAGGTTACTGTTGGTGTGAGGAGCTTCGTGTAATGCTTTGTTGTGTCTGTTAGGTTCATTGAGAAGAATTTGCCTGTCCGCTATTAGCCTTCATCCCGTCCCATTAAATGGTGTGAGCGGGTGGCTGGTAAATCCTACCCTGCAAATGCTCCTCCCACGGCTTCTCCAAATCCCTATCCTGCCCATACGCACGCCTTAGCACCTCCAGCGTCCTCGTAAACGCCAGATCCGCATCAAGCCGGTTATACTCGTCGATATCGACCTCCGCAAACCCCGGCTGCGAGCCAGAGTAAGTATATGAGCGGTGCCCAATGTCGAATTGCTCGCCTGTTCCGATCCCCGGGTTAATTTGCCGCGTGTGTCGCTTCTTCTTGCCCTGCAGGCCGAGCATCGTGGGTGTCGTTGTCACATCGATGACGTCGCCTGCTAGATGGGTGAGCATGCGCACGCTGGGCGGGTACCGCGAGCGCGTGTCGGGGATGTTGGTGGGATAGTAGCAGACGAGCGCGCAGAGGCGGCTGACGTTGTTGGGTTTTAGGTAGTAGTCTAGACAGAAGGAGGCGGCGTCGCCGAAGGCTGTTCATATCTATTGTTACCAACTTGCAGTTGTATTGTATGGAGAAGTATGGCGGACATACCAATAACACCATAGTTATCACCGACGCTGAGTCCCTCCCTGATGGCCGTGATGCGCCGGGCATACTCCTTCTCGTCTGAAGTGTACGCAACATAAACACAGCTGAACCCTTCCTTCTGCCACGCCTGGATGAACTCGTTATCGAAGTTTGGGGTTTCAGCGGTGATGATGAGTCGGGCGTTGCGCGAGTTTGTATACAGGAAACCGCCGCCGCCGGGGGCATTGATGGTTACAGAAGCCATGTTTGTAGGAAAATCCCGAGCAGCCTTGTTGAGGATTCTGTTTGTGTTTTTCAACATGAATATTGAGTTTTCAAAGCAAGACTGTGCCTGAATGAGACCAGAGATTTGGGACGTTCCAGTGTTTTATGGGAGTGGCTACGTCATTTGGGGAAGCCGTTATACGTCATGTCATCTGACGGCTGGGACGGGGTCTTGGATAGCATCATATTGCGGAGTGCCTAGCAGAGCAATGTCATAGGCGGATCGCGGGCTCGGGCGCTAAGGGAATTCGCAATCAGCCGCCATACAGAACATTGCTCTCACACTGTGCTAGAATCGCCAGACCTTAGTTGGCGCCCCGCAATTCGACCACGGGCAAGTATTAAAGTTATTGTTTCTCGTCCTTATCGCGATAAGAATTCAGGTATATATTTGAATATTGCCCAGTATTTCAATCATGGCATTGACTGTTTGAACTATAGATTGATTGTACGACTCAGGCTAGTCGCTCTTATCTGCCTTGGTCATCGACCGAACTAGACCCACGTCCGCGGCCACACAACCTGCCTTCAGCCTTTTCACCAATGGCTCTTTCCCTCTGAATAAATCTCTTCAACTCCTCGACATCGCTCACGGGTTGAGTCCAGACACCCAATACCCGTCCGACTATGTCCCTCGTGCAGCATGTCTCTGCACTCGAGGGCGTGGACCGCGCCTTGGAACCGCCCGATGAAGAGCCTGCTGGCAGTCTCTACAGTGGGTTTGGAGGGTCAGTCAGGCGAAAGATCAGCTACGACCTCTTCCCGCAGCCGGTCGCTGCCATTGAGGATATTTCGACTACGGCGCCTTACAAGGTTTCGACGGCCAAGAGACTAGGTACCTCTTTGCGACGCGAGTGTTGCGACGCGTGCTAACCTTCCCAGCTCAGGTTTTTGCCACGGTGTTGGCCTGCTGGCTCGGCTCGGGGATCATCTTCGGATATGCTGCGCTGAAGCCTGTTCTTGTTGCTCAGGGTGTCTATAGAGATCTGTGTCCGGTCGATGAGTTAGACGGGGAACTTGGTACCTGTACTGAGCAAGAGCTGCGGTAGGTGCTCAGACCATGTCCGCGGATTAATGCTGATTTCTTCTCTAGATTGAACCTATTCTTCACGGTCGGCTCGATAACGGCGAATGTTTCTTCTCTCCCGGTCGGCTCCATCCTCGACCGTCATGGTTCGCGTGTTTGCGGGTTCGCAGCGTGCGTCGCGTTGGCTGCAGGCAGCGTGCTGATGTCTTACTCGTTCTCAATCCCAGAATTTGACGGCTATATCGTCGCGAACTTTCTTCTTGCGCTTGGAGGGACTTTTCTCTTTGTCCCATCTTTCCAGATAGCGAATGCGTTCCCAAAATACTCTGGGACCATCGTCGCGCTGGTGACTGGTGCTTTCGACGCGTCTGCGGCTGTGTATCTGTTTTATAGACTGCTCTTCGAAGCCAGCAGCCAGACCTTTACCCCGGACAAGTTCTTCTTCGGCTATACGCTTGTTCCTGCTATGATTCTCATCGCTTGGCTCACGCTGATGCCGTCCCACGACTATCAGACTACCCACCAGCTGGAGGTCAGGATTGGGAAAGCAGAGGATGCGACCCGGGATGTCCACGACTCGGACGATGATATTGAAAGTGATAGCGAGCTGCGACGGGTGAGAAGCGCACGCGCCGAGCGCCGTCGCGACAAAATGCGCAAACTCGACAAGATCCTAGGAGATGAGGAGGAGCGAAAGCAGCGTGAGCAGCTTGAGGAAGCGCGCCAGCAGACTAGCGCTGTTTGGGGTGTGCTCCACGGTCTACCAGCCCACAAACAGATGGCCACCCCGTGGTTTATACTCATCACCTTGATGACCGTCCTGCAGATGCTACGTATGAACTACTTTATTGCTACTATTCGATCCCAATACCAGTACATGATTGGTGACGCAGAGGGAGACGCAATCAATGATTTCTTTGATTTTGCCCTTCCAATTGGTGGAGTGCTCTCCACTCCTTTCATTGGGTTCCTGCTTGACCACCTCAGTGTCCCGTTTACACTGGCGGTGATTGTCTTCCTGACAACGATAATTGGTGTTCTCAATTCCATACCTACCTTGTGGACTGGCTATCTGACTGTGATACTTTTCGTACTTTTGCGCCCGCTATACTACTCTGCCATGTCGTAAGTATTCAGAGACCCATGCACGAGACATCTACAGACGCTGACTTCGCAACAGCGACTACGCAACCAAAGTCTTTGGCTTCGCAACATTTGGTCGAGTCTACGGAACGATCATCTGCCTTTCGGGTCTGGTCAATTTCTCTCAGTACGGCCTTGACGCACTGACCCACGGCCCATTCGATGGCAACCCTATCCCAATCAATGCGTTCTTTGCTGTAGCGGGATTCGTTGTCGGTTCGGTACTGGTCATTTACGTGGCGACGGCAGGAACGCGGGCTTTGCGAAAGCAGCGGGAAGAAGCGGAGGAAGGTGAACGCCAGAGACTGATTACTGTGCAGGAGGAGGGGCCTGCGCTTAGCTATATGTAGCGAAGCGAGCCTTGATATGAGGCTGGAACTTACCGAGGGATACTATACTTCTCGCGGCATATGAGTTCGTATCCATGTGGCATGGTACATATATCGATTACACTTATTCTTAAGTCTGGGGTAATATATTACTGTTCATTATAGCTTGGTCCAACACAGACCCAGTCAAACAAGCATCGTTCGGCACTCAGCCCTGCAGTCTTGTCTTGTCCCTAGGTAGGCGCATCCATCCAAAGATGCTTGGAGCGGTAATTGCCTTGCTCTCAGTCTGTCGAACTCGTGTTTAATTTAACAGGAGGTCAACCCCTATCCTATCGAGCTGCGAAGGAATCCTTCCTAGATGCCAAGGGCGCCAAGATCGCTGATATCCGAGGCATTTCTCCTGGAGTAGTCTATCTGCTCTGTACTATCACTGTCGCACTATCGCTTAGAAAGTTACGTGCTAGAAGCATGGACAGTGGAGTGGGGACCCCCGCAACAACCCCCCCGCGGGCCCCGTCCAGGCTGCTCCAGCCTATTCAATCCGGGGAACAAAACCTCGCCCAAAATTTCCAACAGAAATCCATGATTTCTGCTAAAAATGCCCAGACAACACGGCCGCCTAACCAAATCAGGAACTGTCCGAGGCATTCTCCCTCCCAAGCCGGCATTTGCAGGAGGTCTGGGCTGATCGGCAGTTATGGAAGAGAGTCATTGGTTCGGGGTCCACGTCGATTGCGACGTTGTCTGTGCCACTTTTGCCATGCGTCTACTCGGTAAGTCGAGACTGGTAGGGTCCGGGGTTGTGGAGGGGCACTCAGGGATATGGGGTACCCCGTAGCTGTTTAATATCGATATGGCGGGGTTGAGATTGAGAATCTCGAGAGAGGGTATGGCATATAAAACCCCCTTGCCCTACCTTGCCCGTTCTATCTACCTTACTCATTGATTATCTATCCTCGGTCGTTTCGCCTCTCCTTCCTATCAATCTCTTTCCTAATATTCTGCCTGACGAACCTCTTAATTCTATATATCCTTACCTGCCCACCCACTAAATACCTAGTTGGCCTACCTACCTACTCTCCTGATCTGCCTCCAGCCATAACCATAAACATGGCCTTCTCAACCACCGCCGAAAAACACGATCATCCAAGCATCGAAAAAATCGAAGACGCCAAACAACCAGCCCTAAACGATGTGGATTACGACGAGGAATTCACGCCCGCCGAGCAGAAGCGAATTATACGGCGCATTGACTATCGCCTTGTAACGATCACGGGGCTGGCGTATTGCGTTTCTCTTATGGATAGGACGAATCTGAGTATGGCTGCTGTTGCGGGGTATGTTCCTTTTCCCCTTTGGATTTGGATTTGGTTTGGACGTTGGGCTTCACTGATTGAAGGGTTGGGCTGGGCTAATCCTGATGCAACGAGGACAGGATGGTGGTTGATTTGGAGCTTTATGTTGGGTATCGATATGTATGACCCGTCCCCATGTCCTAGCCCTACTTACCGTTCCGACAAAACAACCTTGAGACGAGATTCCTTTGCATGACCAGGAGTATGAGGGAGTGCTGATCTAATGGTATGCATACAGTCCATCGTCGTCCTCATGTTCTTCGTCCCCTACGTGATCTTCCAGCCGCCGATGACGGTGATAACGAGGAAGGTTGGGCCGACGCTGTTCCTGGGTAGTATTGTGATTTCGTGGGGTGCGATTTTGGTCGTGAGTACTGTCTCTTCTTCTACTTTTACTTCTGTTTCTCTAGCTGTTTTGTTTAGAACTAGGTGCTGATGGGTGGTCAGGGCATGGGCTTCACGAAGAATTGGCAGCAGATGACAGCTTGCCGGGTGCTGCTTGGGTTGCTTGAGGCTGGTGAGTTGCTACTCAAATCATTGATGTGATGTGAGATGTTGACCACTGAACCATGCAGGATACTTCCCTGGATGTGTTTACCTCTTGTCTAGTTGGTACGCTCGGTGTGAGTACGCTTGTCCAACTTGCATACGCTGTCTAATTTAATGCAAAATGCCAGACGACGTCCAGAAGAGATTCTCCATCTTCTACCTGATCGGCTGTGTGGCCTCGGCACTGGCGGGAATCCTGGCCTTCGGGCTGATGCAGCTGGATGGGTCTCATGGGATCGAGGGTTGGAGGTGGATTTTTATCCTTGAGGGGGTGGTACGTGATTCCTCTGTTGTGTGAGCGTACGCTGACTGCGAAGATCACCGGCGCCATCGGCATTTTAGCCATCATCTTCCTAGTCGACTTCCCGGACAGGGCCCACAAGTCATGGCGGTTTCTCAACGAGAAGGAATGTGCGTTCATCGTGCGACGCATCAACCGGGACCGGTCAGACGGCAACGCCGAGCCCTTTACTATGAAGCGGTTTCTGAAGCCCGCGCTTGATCTGAAGATCTGGGGCTTTGCGATGATCTTCTTGTAAGCCATTATCTAATTCCAGGTCGATTCACCTCCGCTGACCTTACCAGCTGCGTCACGACCGTCTCCTACGCCATCGCCTACTTCCTCCCCATCATCCTCTCCGAGGGCATGGGCTTCGACACAGGGACCTCGCAATGCCTCGTCGCACCGCCCTATGCCGCCGCCGGGTTCGTCATGTACGGAACATCCTGGGTAGGCGACAAGTACCGCACGCGCGGGCCCGTCCTCATCTTCAACGCACTGCTCTGCATAATCGGGCTTCCCATGATGGGCTTCACCAGCAACAACGCCGTGCAATACGTAGGCGTCTTCTTCACAGTCGCGGGCTCAAACTCCAATATCCCCGCCGTCATGGCCTACCAGGCGAATAATGTCCGGGGGCAGTGGACGCGCGCGTTGTCTAGCGCGACGCTTGTGGGGTTTGGCGGTATTGGTGGGATTGCGGGGAGTCTGGTCTTTCGCGAGCAGGATAAGCCGCAGTATAGGCCGGGGATTTGGTGTGCGATTGCTTGCAATTTGCTCCTGATGCTTATTGTCGTTGTTCAGAGTGTCTGGTTCCGGTTTGCGAATCGGCAGGCGGAGAGGGGGTTGAGGGTTATTGAGGGGTCTCCTGGGTTTCGGTATACTATTTAGCCTTGGGATTTGGGGTGGTTAAGATTGGTATATGCGAGAAGCGATTGTATAGCCGATTTCGTGGAATAGGTAGCATTGCCCGTTGAACTATGGCCGTTCCCGTTGGTTCCCCGCACATACTTCGGAGAGCTAGACAGACCTCCGGGCTCCATTGCCGCTGGTCAAGAGAAGCTCCGATTTCTCCATCTTGTTGATTATTCATTCAGATAGCAGTCCTAACTCGGAGAATTGAGGAGCAGTTCCGGCAGTCGATTATTACGCCGTAGAAACATCATGGAGCTTGCTGGGGCGTGATGTCATCGCATTCTTCGCGTGCTGTTGTAGATCGCATGACAACAAACGAGAGTCGACACCGCTTTGTAGATATTGTATACGAGGATATCGTCTGTTGATTTCCATAAAAGCCTGCCCTCGGTACCAAGGAGTGACCCCAGAACGGCCCCAGTCGGTGTAAAGGTGTAAAGGGAAACGAAAAGCTGCGAAAAGCTGCAGGAGGGTGTCCGGTTTCCCGCGGGAAAGGCTCCTTATCAGGCCATCGCTGGTCGCTGATTGGCTGACCAGTGACGTTATCGGGGCCTTGGACAGTTTCCCGTTCTGGCCGCGGTCTTCATCTTCATATACCACCACAATCCTCGCTTTCTTTTCTGCTTCGCCTCTTCACCTCTTCTTCAGCTTCATTCTTCGTCTCCTCACCCTTCTCCCCCTTATCCTTACTCCTACCTAAGCAATTGACCTCCCGCCGCCTATGCCGACGCGATAAGAGCTATACTCATCCCTAGCTAGAGCTCCGATACTGCTGACGGGCGTGACATTGCCCCTCGCTCAACAATGGCTGCGTCTTGGTGCCTCCGTGGCTCTCGCCAGCTCGCCCTGCGCTCTCAATTGCGCTCCGTCCCTTCTGTGACCGCAAGGAGTCGATTCCTCCCCGCATACCGTGCCCTGCACACAACAACACAGCAGTCGCATTCCGCGCGGAGGCCCGTCTACACCAGCTCCGTAGCGGACCATGGCGTTCCTCACCCCAGCGACATCTTCCAGCCGTTAGATACCTTTCCCCGGCGCCACATTGGCCCGTCACCAGATGCTGCCGAAGAGATGCTGGCCGTCCTTGACCCCCCGGCTGCTTCTCTCGACGAGTTCGTCAAGTCGGTGCTCCCGCCCGATGTTCTCTCGAAGAAAGATTTGCACGTCACGCCTCCCAGCACAGACAAGGGTCTGCCTCGGAGTAACGTGCACGGAGGACTGGGCGAGACAGATATGCTGAAATTATTGGCGGAATACCGGAAACAGATTGATGTCTCCGGGAAGACGTACATTGGTGCTGGTTACTATCCCACGATTGTGCCTCCGGTCATCCTCCGCAACATTCTGGAGAACCCCGCGTGGTACACAAGCTACACGCCCTATCAGCCCGAAATTAGTCAAGGCCGTCTGGAATCGCTATTGAACTTCCAGACCTTGACCGCAGATTTGACCGGCTTGCCATTCGCCAATGCCTCGGTTCTGGACGAAGGTACTGCTGCTGCTGAGGCCATGACGATGTCGATCGCTACATTGCCCCTCTCCAAGCAGAAGAAGGAGGGCAAGACGTATGTTGTGTCTCATCTGGTCCACCCCCAGAGCATTGCAGTCATGCGCTCGCGTGCAGAAGGCTTTGGAATTAAGCTGGTTGTTGGTGACATCCTGGCCGACGACTTCAAGCTGATCAAAGATCAAGGCGATAAGCTGATTGGTGCTCTGGCGCAGTACCCTGATACCGAGGGTGGTGTTTACGACTATCAGGCATTGAGCGATGCCATTCACTCCACTGGTGGTACCTTCAGCGTTGCTACCGATCTGCTCGCTTTGACCGTGCTCAAAGCACCCGGCGAGTTCGGTGCCGATATCGCTTTTGGCAGTGCCCAGCGGCTGGGCGTTCCTATGGGTTACGGCGGTCCTCATGCAGCTTTCTTCGCCTGCGCTGACAAGTACAAGCGCAAGGTTCCTGGTCGTGTCGTCGGTGTCTCGAAGGACCGCCTCGGCAACCGCGCGCTGAGACTGGCGCTGCAGACCCGAGAACAGCACATTCGCCGCGAAAAGGCGACTAGCAATATCTGCACGGCTCAGGCCCTTCTTGCAAATATGAGTGCCATGTACGCTGTCTACCACGGACCTTCCGGGCTCAAGGCTATTGCTCAGCGTATCATGTCCATGACTACTACGTTGCAGGCGAAGCTCGCAACTCTCGGCTACAACGTCCCCGTCAAGTCGAACGTTGCAGACGGCGCCGCAGTCTTCGACACTCTCACCGTGGAGTTTTCAAGCACCCAGGAAACCGATGCCATTGTTGCAGCGGCTCGCGAGAACTCGATCTTTCTCCGTCGCGTCTCTCCCACCAAGGTTGGAGTGTCCCTTGACGAAACGACTGGACGCGACGAAGTCAACACCATCCTCCAGGTCTTCGCTACTCACGCCAAAGGTGAGGCTGACGTCGAGGGAGAGCTTGGATTAGCTCCGATTCCCGCAAGCCTGGAGCGCACATCACCCTACCTCACTCACCCCGTATTCAACACCCACCACTCGGAGACGGAAATGCTCCGGTACATCCGCCACCTAGAGTCCAAGGACCTGTCCCTGGTCCACTCCATGATTCCCCTTGGTTCGTGCACCATGAAGCTCAACGCTACTTCCGAGATGATTCCCATCTCGTGGCCCGAATTCTCTCAGATGCACCCATTCCTGCCCGCGGATGTCGCCAAGGGATATACCCAGATGATTGACGACGTCGAACAGCAGCTCGCGGACATCACTGGCATGGCCGAGGTGACTGTTCAGCCAAACTCTGGTGCTCAGGGTGAGTTTGCCGGTCTGCGCGTTATCAAAAAGTACCAGGAAGCCACTAGCAGCGGCAAGCGCAACATCTGCCTTATCCCAGTCTCCGCCCACGGTACCAACCCTGCCAGTGCTGCCATGGCCGGTATGAAGGTCGTTACCATCAAGTGCGACACGAAGACTGGTAACCTTGACCTGGATGATTTGAAGGCCAAGTGTGAGAAGCACCAGGATGAATTGGCCGCTATCATGATTACCTACCCCAGCACCTTTGGCGTCTACGAGCCCGGTATCAAGCAGGCTTGTGACCTTGTTCACCAGCACGGCGGCCAGGTCTACATGGACGGAGCCAACATGAACGCTCAGATTGGTCTCTGCTCCCCTGGCGAGATTGGTGCTGATGTCTGCCATCTCAACCTGCACAAGACCTTCTGTATCCCCCACGGTGGCGGTGGCCCCGGTGTCGGACCCATTGGAGTTGCAGAGCATCTCCGCCCGTATCTCCCATCCCACCCTAACAGCGAGTACCTTCAGTCCAAGCGGACCGAACATTCTTCACCTCCGATTAGCGCGGCTCCTTGGGGTAGCGCCAGCATCCTTCCCATCACCTTCAACTACATCAACATGATGGGCTCCAAGGGCTTGACGCACGCGACCAAGATCACTCTTCTCAATGCCAACTACATCCTCTCCCGACTCAAAGACTACTACCCCATTCTCTACACCAACGAGGCCGGCCGCTGCGCGCACGAGTTTATCCTTGACGTCCGCAATTTCAAGGACACTTGCGGCATCGAAGCCATCGACATCGCCAAGCGGCTGCAAGACTACGGCTTCCACGCGCCGACCATGTCCTGGCCTGTGACCAACACGCTCATGATTGAGCCCACCGAGTCAGAGAACAAGGCAGAGCTCGACCGTTTTTGCGACGCGCTCATCTCCATCCGCCAGGAGATCGCCGCCGTTGAGAGCGGCGAGCAACCTCGCGACGGCAACGTCCTACGCATGGCACCCCACACTCAGCGCGACCTCCTCGCGACCGAGTGGAACCGCCCATATACCCGCGAGACGGCAGCCTACCCTCTTCCTTATCTTCTCGAGAAGAAGTTCTGGCCCTCCGTGACGCGAGTTGACGATGGTACGTTCCTTCCCCTAATCAGTTGACTCGAACAAAGCTAACGAATGCAGCCTACGGCGACCAGAACCTGTTTTGCACGTGCGGTCCTGTGGAGGACAGCGAGTAGAGTAGTTATGATACCCATGTCCATATTTCAGTAGACTTATACTTACGACTTTCAACATTTTGGGCGGCTGTTGTGGCATTGTGATTCAACATGACCATGATAGATGGCGTTGGTGGTTTGACTTGGTTTGACTTCAACATAGCATTGGACTGTGAACATGTCTGTTCTGCATATCACAGCAAAAAGCAATACTACCTATTGTTATACTTGTGCTCAAATAATGTCTGTCTCTCATACGGAGTAACTCCGGGGTATGAATTTCATGCCGGTCCTTGACGCTATCGCAGTGTAGTATTCTTATCATTATCTTTATCGGTGGAGCGCCCCCCGCGCCTTCTCCTTGTGAACAAATCAGCGGCAATCGGCTTCCTCCGGTGCTTCTGTCACTCAACGATTGCGGAGCTCGCCTTCTGCTGATCCACTGCCCCTATATATAATCCCTTCTCTCCCGGGACGTCGTTAAGACAAGGTGAAGTGCTGTCGGTTTTTTTCATACCCAGATATTTATTCTCCCAGGTAAGTCCACCTCTATCGCCCCAAGTCCCCCTCGCCTCACACAACATGCTAATGCATGATGCAGACAAAATAAGAAACCCATCCGCAGGCGCAGAGGCAGAATTCGGCTATAGAAGGGCAATGGCGCCCGAGGTTACGCTCTACTATGGGACATTCGTCGACCTTCCCCGCGTCAAGGCTGGCGCAAAGCATGAGCTGTCGATCAGGCAAGGCGCGCTCTGGGTAGCCTCGTCCACAGGTCGCATTGAAGGGTGCGACTGGAGTATTTCCAGCGAGGAGGAGCTGCCATCTCTAATTCAGAGACATGGCTGGAGTAATGTGGAGGTTGTAAAGGCTCTTGAGGAGCAGAATGAATTCTTTTTTCCGGGGTTTATCGGTGATTTCCTCCCTCCTCCCTACCTATTGTCCATTCAGAATTCAGTGGTACTAACAAGGATAGACACACATATTCATGCTCCCCAATACCCGAACAGTGGTCTCTTTGGCTCTTCGACGTTACTGGGCTGGCTAGAAACATACACATTCCCCCTCGAATCATCCATGTCCAGTCTTTCCAAGGCTGGAAACGTTTACAATACAGTCATTTCGCGAACGCTCGCGAACGGGACGACATTCGCATCATACTTTGCGACAATCCATGTCCCAGCCACCAACCTCCTCGCTGTTCTCGCGCATAAAAAGGGTCAGCGAGCTCTTATCGGTCGTGTATGCATGGATAATCCGGATTTCTGCCCGGAGTATTACCGCGATGAAGATACGGCTTCGTCGATGAGGAAAACGGAGGAGGTCATTAGACATATTCACAAACTTGATCCCGCGGGCAACCTTGTCAAGCCGATTGTTACGCCGCGGTTCGCGCCGACGTGTACCGCCGAGGCACTTTCTTCTCTCGGTGAGCTAGCAGCGCGATACGACCCACCACTACACATCCAAACGCATATATCAGAGAACCTTAACGAGGTTTCTCTCGTGCGCGAGCTTTTCCCATCTGCGATGACACCGGATTACGCATCTGTGTACGACGTCCATGGCCTCCTAACCAAACGGACGATCCTCGCACATGCGGTGCACCTCAGTCCCTCCGAGCAGAGTCTTATCGCATCTAGGGAAGCAAAAATCAGCCATTGCCCCGCGTCAAATTCGGCGCTTGGGTCTGGTCTCGCGCCCGTTAGGGCTTTGCTTGATGCTGGTATTACTGTAGGTTTGGGAACGGATGTTTCGGGGGGCTATAGCCCTAGTATCCTTGAGGCAACACGGCAAGCATGTCTCGTTAGCCGATTATTGCGACATGCTGTTAACCCCGCGAGTTCGAATGAAGAAAGTACAGCTCTTGGTGGACCGAAATCTGAATCCGGCTCGGAGGGCGAGATCGATGAGAGTGGAGAAGAGAAGAAGGAAAAGAAGAAGAAGGAAGGCTGGGAGGTCCTCTCCGTCGAAGAAGCACTGTATCTTGCTACGCGCGGCGGTGCCGCAGTCGTCGACATGGCTGAGGACCTAGGCGGGTTTGATGTCGGGATGTTCTGGGATGTTCAGCTTATCAGACTTGGTCGTGAAACCTCGCCTGGTTCTGACTCGAAAGATGGCTATAACTCTGTTGTTGATGTCTTCGGCTGGGAAAGCTGGGTTGAGAAGGTGCATAAGTGGGTGTGGACCGGCGATGATCGGAATGTAAGCAAGGTTTGGGTTGGCGGTGTGCTTGTTCATGAACTTGATGGTGAGGATGACGGAAAGAAGAGTGCTTTTACTTTTGGGCTTGGGGCATGGACTAGCAGGGACTGGGTGAACTTGGTCGTTGGGTATGTGGGCGTTGCGGCGTTGGGATTAGTTCTGGGAAGGAGATTGAAATGATAGATTCTTTAGGTCTAGATATCCTTGACTTTGACTTGGCGAAACTGTATCGGTATTTTACTTAGGGATAGATGGTCTGACTGGGATAGACACATTTTGTATTCATATTTATCTGTATTCCCATTCTTATGAGCTTGTACGTTACTCTGACATGAGGAGTATACACAGTGACTGCAGTCAATGTGGTAGCTATCTGCATACATTCAAACACAGAACAACTACGGAGAATTCCTATTTTTATTTGTAGATATGTTCGAAGTTGATATACAAGAGTAATATAACCGAAAACTATTATATGCAGAGAACAGAGTCGATTCTTCTCCACTCAATCAATCACTCACTGGCCTCCCCATCAACAAACAAGTATGGCAGGTCAGGATAGATCACCATCAAGTCCACCCAAACTAACTCTTACTGGAAGAGCTCAATGCAGTCAAAGACCTAGGTAATAGGAACGGACCACCGATCAGCATTTACATTCAACCCGCCAACCTCAAGCCCAAAAAACCACGAAAGCCAAGAGAACGAGAAGAGGGGGAAGATGGAATAAACTTACCACATTCGGACTCAAAAACGTCTCCCCTGAGCTCCCGGAGATGATACTGATGGTGATCTACATCAGAAAAAGTCAGTCACAGACCTCTTATAAGAATGGAAAGAAAGGTTGGGGGAAACGCACCGTATTCTCCCCCTCAACAATCGTCCCCTCGGGAACATCAACATCATAAACCTCCATGAGACCGTGGTACGCGCCGCGGGTCACGCCGCGCGAGTTGAGGTTCGTTGGGGCGGAGGGAGCGGCGCCTGTGTAGGAGTTTATCTATTAAACCCATCAGTACCTCCATTCTCTCTAATCCCAGGGTGAAAATGAAGATGAAAACGGGATAGGTTAGGTTATGGACTGGTTAGGATGAACGTACCGTAGCCTGCGGCCGTCCGCCGGCAAACGAGATCGTCGTTCCGATACGCAGCGTCGCAGCGCCAGTTTGTTCGGCTGTCGCAGTGAAGACAATCGTGAGCGGGTTGTTTACGCTCTTGAAGACAGCCATGGGGAAATCGGAGAGCGACGATGTGCCGACGGTGTATGTGAGCGGGCCCCAGTCTTCCATGCGCGAGTCGGACGGGTGCATCCGGAGTTGGTTTTCGGCGTTGCGGAAGCCGGTTGGTCTATATCACGTATCAAACACACATCAGTCTTGGTCATTTGGGGTGGTGGCGGGAAGGGAAAGGGGAACGAACGCTCCATCCCACTCTCCAATCTTAAAAATCGTAGTCCCCGTCACGACAGACCCAGAGATATCCTTGCTTGTGGCGGAGCCGGCCGTCACATCGACGGATTCCTCAGCGACGGCGAACTCGCCCTGGTAGTACTTCATCGTGTACGTGCCGGGTTTCATGGCGGGGGATGTGAAGGACCCGTCGGAGGCTGTGTATGTCCAGTATTGGGCTTCGTCGTTGAACCTGTTTTACCCATCTGTTAACAACCATTCCTACATCTACTCGGATACGGATGGATGGATGGATGGATGATGGACGGCTGGGTGGCTGGTTGGATAGAGTAGGTAGGCTCACCAATGAACAACCCAATCCATACTCTCGTCAGCGCCAGAGGCCGTTCCGGTAACGGTTCCTCGTCCATTGGCAGCAACGTAGCCCTGGATATCGAGGTTCGCGAAGAACGAGGTGTCGATGTCTGTTCCTGGGGTGCCGCTTCTGCTAAAGTACATGCTGTACGGTCCGTGCAAGCCCATTCTGAAGTCCTCGGTTGGGACGTGGCCGGAGTTCTGTTGTGGTTAGCTAGGGTGGAGTTGGGGATAGAAGGTGATTGTTGAGTAAGAGACATACCATATACCAGTATAGCGCTGTGTAGTCGCCGCCGTTGTTCGAGTTGATGTCTCTGTTCGTGATTAGCGCTAGCCACCATTGAGAGGAAAGGAAAGGAAGGACTCATACCTATGGAACGGACCACCAGAAGAACTCTCGTACTGATTCAGGATCATGCAAACGCGGTGCGCGCCACCGGCGACACCTGCAAATAGGCATGAGCTACTGACCATGTTCATGAAAGAATAAGAATGGCTTACAGTGTCTGTGGTCATCGATGAACCGCTCAGAAGAGTAGAACTTCGAACGCGTTTCTCCGTCCACGAGGAACTGCGACAGTTAAGCCAGGGCTTCAACTAGGTTGGAGAAGTCACGGTACGGTATGTACTCACCACATCAGATCCTTCAACAACACTTCCTCCGGCCGTGGTCGAAACGTCGCCGAATGGTTCCTCGTTGGGTAGGAGCTCGCTGTTGAGACGGGCGATGAAGCGCATCTCGCCGATTTCAGGCTCTGCTCAGGTCCAGTCAGGCCAAGTAGTGATTGGTATGGGCAAATATTACCGGCAGTGATATAAGTCGCCATGTGAATAATTGGATCTCCATTATGAACAACAAAGTACTGGGTGAGGGTTCCCGCGTCACAAGTCACCTTGACGTAGTCGCCTATGTATTGATAGCCAAAGATCAGCGCGCGCGCTCCACGCAGGTGGTGGCCTCCTCTCAAATTGAAAACAACATACCATCCTGAGTCGCAGAGACCGTCGCAGAACCAAGCCCAGACCCGATATGGCTCCCTTTACCAGAGTACTGCAGCTCCTGACCGTAGTAGGAAATAGACGTGATATCGCAGCTGGACTGAGACACGGTAAAGCGTAATGGGTTGGGAGAGTTGGCATCGACGGTGTAAGAGTCGCCGTTGTCAGTGACGCCGAATGCTGCGTTCGCGCCGGCCCAAAGGGCAGCAGAGGGGAGGAGTGCCTTGAGCAGCATGATGTGCGTTGCGGTGCGCTGCGTGATTGTCGCGATTTGCAGAATCCAAGACGACGATCGCTGAGGCAAAGCAGAGCTTAAATCATTTCTAACTCTCTTGAGTGTGTAGGGCTCAGATTATCCAGACCTAGACCCCTGTCGCTTGGGAGTCTTCATCACCCTTCATCTACAGGTTCCACCAATGCAGTCGAGAGAGGGCATACCTCCGTGACGAGGTGGCTAGTGCCAGCCTCATTGAAGAATAGTCTTGAATAGTCTATGCTCGGTGAGCGCATGAACGGAGCTTTTACTGTGATTTTCTGAAGGATGCAGCGGGCAGTGGGTTTGCTGACTCTGGGGGATAGTTTATTTCGAACGATCATGTCTATATTTGGGATTCCATGGCATTAATCTGGGACCCTTGGCGATTGAATCCGGCACCTCCACAGGAGCTCGGTGCGCTCCAAGCGCTCAGTGGTGGAAGGTTTTCAAAGACGGGACATGGTCTATCGCGATGTCTCTTTTGAGCGCGGACATTCCGGAATGCAGCGGGGTTAATAACGTTGAGTGGTCGGATCGATGACGGTATCCATCCGTGTTGACCATCCTATATTATTCAAGTCATTTGGACCATGAACATCAACTCGAACCCTGCTGGCGTGATCGCGAACGTCGGGGTCTTGCAGTTTGCGGACCGGAGCCAATCTATATGAGACTGCTTGGGGCTCAAACCGCCAAGAGGCTCGGGTGCTCTCTGACACACCCTGCTTTCCGAACTCGCGATAGCGGCAATCTCTGTGAAACGGCTGTGCGACCAGGTTCCAAGTCTGCGAGCACACGTCAGGAACGAATTCTCCGAAGAAAGCACGGTTTTGACTCTTGAGACCTGTGCTGTTTTCCTAACAGCTTGCTGAGGCTTGTTCGGGAATTCGATGACATCGGCCTATGAAGCTCCTCCCAAGCATTTGCCAGGACGCTGATCAGCCGTGTATTTGCAACCTTACTGGGGCTGTGGTCGGAAACGGTGTGGCAGCGAGAGCCTGAGCTCAGAAGTATACCTTATTCGCTAGCCGCGCAGAGGAAAGTTTTCGTCCTTCTCATGTCCAACTGTCGAGACAACCAAATCAAAGCAAACAGTGCCAGGTTTTGCGATCGCACAGATCTGCATAATGGCGAGGCACGAAAACTGATGTGCGACCAGGGGCGCTGGCTTGAGTTTGTCATGTCATCGAGGCGCGGGCATTCCAAGTGATGCAGCCAACATTCCAGTCGCAAACACTCAACGTGCTCGGAAAGTGCCGAACTGCTTCCGGTCTCAATTTATAGCAATTTGCGGGTCACTGAGTTCTGACAAATTGTCTAAACTTGCTTTTGGCAGTGGACCGCTCTATGCGGAGGTAAACCACGTGGATAAGATGCGTGAACAGGAATAGTGCTGTGAATGTGTAGGGCTCAAGCAAGACGGAGACACGGCCTCCCCAGTGTGACATCTGGCTGGTCTGACTCGTCTGACTCCAGATTGAGACATCGAGCCCTTTAGGTGCGTGGTTCCGAAGGCATTGTCGCCGTTGGTTTGATCGTGGTCCTGCTGAAGAAGCAAAAGAGAGTTCAAAAACAGGTGATCAGGGCCGTCTGCGTTCAAACGCACGGGGCAAATCAGGAATGCCAGGATATATTCTCGAAGAATGGCATTGTTCTTTCGCATTGCCTGATTCGAACATAAGGAGGCTGGACTTGAGTCAAATAGTGGCTGTTTCTGTCTTTTATCGCCTCTGCATCCCCGAAGACATCGAGATCGGCTTTGCATCTTGCCTGGGTTACTCAACGTCTAGGCGTTCTTACCGCACACGATGTTGGTCGCTGACTCGCATACAGTTCGCTTTGCGTTTTGTCTGTCATGGGTCAGAGGCGTCCACAGACAGCCATAGCAATGATGCGGCCGATTCTCATCGCTGCAGACGTCGGTGCTCCATGTTGTAGAAATAGGAGTGTTTTGCCCATAGCTCATAATCTTCTTTCGTAGAAAATCAGCTCATGCAGCTTGTGTTGCTCCCCTACTCTCAGCTCTCGCTTTCTTTTTCCCCACTGTGCATGACCCTTTGTCTTCTCTTTGCTTCTGTGGCACCTTCAACACCTTTGTCGCCTTGTCGCACATCGGTGCACATAAACCGTAATGCGACTCAACCTACCCTGCATCACTGCCTTTGTGGCTCTTCTCTGCAGCTCCGTTGCTGGATTTGGGCAGCGCTTCCGTTTTGCAAGGGAACTGCAGCTTGCGGCTGAGTTCGGTCTGGATGCAGACAAGCTGCTCGAGGACCGCCAGGAGTTCCGCACGATTGAAGAATACGACAGAATCCCAGCTGAATACATTTCTGTATGGCCCATTTCCGTAGTTGTTGGATATCATGAATTAACTGGTGTTGCAGCTTCCCATTGACCACGACGATCCGTCTGTCGGTACCTTTCAGAACCGCTTCTGGGCGAACGACGAATACTACAAGCCTGGTGGGCCAGTTATCGTTTACGATGCCGGTGAGACCAACGCGGGTTCGAGCGCCAACCATCTCACTTCAGAGTATTCCTTCTTTCCAGGTATTCTGGAAGAGTTTGGTGCGATAGGAGTAGTCTGGGAACACCGGTGAGTATCAGCCTACCCATCCAGGGTCATAGCAGGGACTAGAAGATCTGACAATGGCAGCTACTATGGAAATTCGCTGCCGTACCCCGTTGCCAACGATACTCCGCCTGAGCACTTCAAGTACCTTACCACCAAACAAGCGCTTGCGGACATTCCCGTCTTTGCCGAAAACTTCACTCGTCCACGTCTCCAACAGTTTGATTTGACACCGGTTTCAACTCCTTGGGTCATGTTAGGAGGCTCGTATGCCGGGTCGCGTGTTGCTTTTGCTCGCAACATGTACCCCGATACTATTTTTGCCTCTTTTGCATCCTCGGCTCCTGTTCAGGCTCAGGTCAACATGAGCGTCTATTACGAGCAAGTATACCGCGCAATGGTTGCGAACGGATGGACAAACTGTGCCAAAGACATTCATTCTGCTCTTGAGTACATCGACGAACAGCTCTCGCAGGAAGATACAGCTGCCTCAATCAAGAAACTCTTCCTTGGCGATGGTGCTGAGCAGAATTCAAACGAAGACTTCACTGCGGCTCTTTCGATTATATACGAATTCTTCCAGAGCCGTGGATTCGATGAGAGCTCGGGGTCATTGGGCGAGTTTTGTCAGTGGCTTGAGTTGGACCATGAGACTGGTGAGTCCTCGGGGCCCGACGGTTTCGCACCTAGCCTTGGGAAGCAGCACGTTGTCGAGCTTTGGGCGACATGGCCACAATTTGTAAACTTGGTCAACATCTTCATGGAAACCAACTGTCAAATGCCCGACATTCCCGATGCAACTTGCACATTGAATGCGCGCGTGACCGACCCAGATTCGATCGCCTGGAGCTGGCAGTACTGCTCCGAATGGGGGTTCTATCAGAGTAACAACGTCGGGGCCCATTCCCTCCTCTCTCGATACCAGACGCCAGAGTTCCAGCAGGTTATGTGTAATCGACAGTTTCCTGAGGCTTTGGAACGTGGTCTTCTCCCCTCAGAGCCGCAAGCAGATGCAGTCAATGAGGAGTTCGGAGGGTGGTCTATCAGGCCTTCCAACGTGTACTGGACCGCCGGCGAATTCGACCCATGGAGGACACTGTCGCCACTTTCGAACGAGGAGTCCTCGCCCCAAGTTAATGTGACCTCGGAAATCCCTCAGTGCGGCGTGCAGACAGCTGCCAACACTGTGTTCGGGTATATCGGCGACAACGAATACCACTGTTTTGACTTCAATGCCGCCTCAAGCCTTGGAGAGACGTCACGAGGGTATTTCCGTCAAGCCCTGAAGGAATGGCTTCCCTGCTTTGGGAAGTAGGAATACGACAGAAGACTGACATCATTGGGGGGAGCATAAGGCTTGGGAGATGCAGCTCACAAGCCAAGTCAGCACTTGACACTGGTTTATAATATTTGTTCATAGCATTATAGTTCGTTAGCGCACATAGTGTAGTCATCTGAAAATACACAGCCTGATATTATTACCATCGGCCGGAAGTTGCACCGACTCAATTGAGTAGTGTTGCGAGGCGGAGAGACTGAAACCTCGGAGCTCCCCAGAGCCCACACTGTGGAGGAGGCACGCTAGGCCAGGTCGGGACCAGCTTGCGATCACGTGGCTGCGACCGGGCTCAAACTCTCCGGTTGCATGGAGCCTGTACCTTGTCTGTGGTACTACTAGTTTGTACATCTGTTGTGGACGCAGATGGACTCGACCCTCCTTCGCTCTTTCCGAACCACTTTCCTTTGTCTCTGGTGGCTGGAACCATGTTTGCCTCTGTCAGTCGGACGAACATTGTCCCACATTCCTCACATCACGCAGCTCCCGCGAGACTTTCCTTTTAACTGAAGCCATGTCCCCATCATGCTCGGTTCCTCCATGTCATTTCTCACTCAACAACGCCATAATGCTGTCACCACTAATTCTCCTATTGGGCGCCCTATGCCTCGCATCGCTGACACTGCGGCGCGTCCATCAGCACCTGCAGCGCCGCAGGAGTGCCAAAAAGTGGGGATGCGAGTCCCCTCCAGTACTACCGTCAGGCATCTTTGGCATCAAACCTTTTCTCGATCTCCTCAAAGCGATCAGGGAGAACCGCCTCGTGGAGTTCATTGCCGGACGCTATGAGTTCATTGGCAATACCTTCGTCCAGTCTATGCTGGGACGCACGGCGGTCTCGACTGCCGAGCCAGAGAACTTGAAGGCTCTATTGGCTACCCAGTTCAATGACTTTTGCTTGGGGACTAGACGTCGAGAGTTTTATCCAACCCTCGGGGATGGGATTTTTACATTGGATGGTGCTGGCTGGTCGCACTCGAGAGCTCTGCTTCGCCCACAGTTTGCTCGCGCTCAGGTAGACCTCTTCCTCCTTCTCCTTGCACTATATGGTGTATTGAGACTAACTTCGCCAGGTTGCCGACTTGGACCTCATGAACGATCATGTTTCCCGCATGATAGAACTCATCCCCAAGGACGGTTCAATCTTCGACATTCAGAAGCTCTTCTATCTCCTGACCATCGACTCCGCTACTCATTTCCTCTTCGGGGAGTCCGTCGGCGCCATGGAAGATAACGCCGTGCTCGGAAAGTCCTCTGTTGGAAATGCGCAGGGCTTTGCCGATGCCTTCGACAAGACCATGGAGTATCTCAACTTTCGGTCCATGTCTCAAAGTTTCTACTGGATGGTGAACCCCAAGGAATACCGTGAATTAAACCGCCGCGTCCACGAGGTCGTTGATCACTATGTATACCGAGCCATCGAGGCCAATAGGCACCCCGAGAAGAAGGATCCTGAACGTTATGTCTTCTCCGAGGCAATTGCTGCAGATACCGATGACCCCAAGGTCCTCCGCGACAACATGCTGAACATTCTTCTGGCGGGTCGTGACACCACAGCCGGCCTTCTCAGCTCCGTGTTCTTCCTTCTCGCCCGTCACACCGCAGTTTGGAATAAGCTCCGTACGGTTATCATCGAAGAATTCGGTGACTCCCAGAACCCAAAGGGAGAGATCACCCAAGCCAGACTAAAGGATGTTCCGTACTTGAGACACGTTTTAAACGAAGGTATGAGCAATCAACTATTGACAGATGATAGTGACAAGGCTAACAATATTCCTGTCTAGTTCTACGTTATCTTCCCCCGGTGCCTCTCAATTTCCGCGTTGCTACCAAGGACACTTCTCTGCCGGTTGGCGGCGGGTCCGACGGAAAGTCTCCAGTTTTTGTTAAGAAGGATCAGGCCGTTCTTTACAGCGTCTACGTCATGCACCGGCGTAAGGACCTCTACGGGCCTGATGCTGACACCTTTCGACCCGAACGCTGGGAAGAGAACTCCAAGCGCGGATGGGAATTTCTTCCCTTCAACGGAGGACCGCGTATTTGTCTAGGGCGTGAGTTCCCTTGCCTATCATAATGGTCAGCAAAAATCTAACCAAACATGTAGAGCAATACGCCCTCACCGAAGCAAGCTACACCATAGTCAGACTGATGCAGCGCTTCTCGAAAATCGACAACGGCGATCCGGGCCTCAAACAACCTCTCATTAAATCGAACTTGACCATGTCCCATGCCCAAGGTGTGAAGGTCCAACTGTATTGACGAACGGCCAACCGATGATGGTTTTAATATGATTAATGAGGCATTGTTGTCATTCTTGTATATTTATGATGCCCTACATAACTGCAAATATCACGACTCCATTTATGTGCACCGATCCCTCTTCAGAGTCTGCGTAGACTCTTTTAGCCATAGCCGGCACCGAGCTACATAGTTAGTCCGAACTCTCGAAAACAACTCTCAAGGGCGACATCGAAACTTGGGTCCTTGTGGAGATGCAGAAGGATCTGTGTTATATTGCATAGGGCGAGGAATATGGAGATCCCGTGGATGCAATAATCGCTGCGACCTTTCTGTCCTCCGTTCCCGCACAACCAACCACTCAAACAAACAAAACCGCAACCCCCCTACTCCTCAAACAACTCCCCGCATCCCAATTCGAGTCAACGCTCTTCCTCCGCCCCCAAACACACACCATAATCCTCAGTGCAGCCTGCATACTCCCCAATGACCCCAATGGCCCCATTAAATCTACCACGTCATGAAACGAATCCTCTTGGTCGGGGGCAGCTAGACACCCCGCTATGCAGAATGGCCATGCTAGGGCGACTAGGATACCCGGGGAAGAACGTGAGAGGTTAAGTAGGAGGGATAGAGTGGTCGAGACCTCAGACCAGATTTCGGGGGATGAGAATTGCCAGCCGCTTAGGACGGTTTGGAGGTAGATGCGGGCTGCGTGGGCCCAGATTAGGGTTACGGTTGTGGTTGTGGTTTCGGGGATCTATGAGTGGGTGTGAGCGGGAGCATGGTTAGTGTCCGTGTCTGTATCCGAGAAGGCTGGAAGACTGCGTCGCTATTCCAATCCACGTGAGAGTATGATTCAGTTTGAGATTCTCGTCTGCACATCCCTTTCTATGGACGAGGCGCGCTCCATGAACTGCGTCATGTTTAACGCGCGGCGCTTCTTCAAGTCCTTTTTCCAGGCATCGAGCGCGGCAATCTTACCCATCAAGCAGAGGACCCAATTCTGGCAGCCGATGAAGTCTTCCAGGTTGAGGGCAGGTTTTTGGCCGTGTCCAGCTTCACCTGCTAATGGATCGGCAGGGTACTTTTGCGTTTTGGAGGATGCTCGAGGGCTGTGCTGGCTAGGATATCTGCGACTAATAAGACGGCAGAGTAGAATCGAAACGCGGCTTGGTCGGCTGTCCAGAAGATATTGTTGTATGCATTCGCCGGCAATGACGAGAATTGACCCATGAGGTTCAGAAGAGAGGAGTACGACCCCGACGGCTGCATAATCTGCTCAAAGAGGACGGTGGCGGCATCGAGGTGCATCCGCCACGTATCCGCCGCAGCTACGACGCCGTCGAAGATAAACAACTGCACGATGCTTTCGAACAAGCCGCAGATCCCGCTGCACCATGGTCACAGCTAGATCTATCTGCTTGAGCTGTTCGCCGAAGGCTATACTCGGGCATAATGACTGCGCTGGCCCCGAGCTTATCGGCACGTTGGAGAAGAAATATGAGGTTAGACTGATGATCACATAGCACAGCGCTCTGATCTTCAAGAGCGCTAATAGCCAGCCCCGGCCGCCTTCGATCAGAGACGGTGTGTATAGAGGGAACAATATGGGGAATGTATAGTCGAGGTATATCATGACGGATTGCAGCTCCAGCTCATTGTCAACCGGTTGAGACACTCCGTGCGAGTCTGGCCTGGTCGGATTGTCCATGGGAATCGGCGCAAAGCCAGCGGAGAACTGAGAAGTTCCGCGGGTTGCTTCGGAGCCAGCGGTATCATTGCTAGGAGTCACGGATCTCTGTTCTCGCTCCTCATTCGAGACGTGTCCGGTTCCCTGCGCCGGTGACACGCAGGCATCGGGTCCGTGTTCTGATTCCGGGGCTTGGGTACTTCCCTCCTTGTCAAAGTCCCACGCCAGCCGTTGCATCAACCGCCTTAATCGACGCCGTGCGGAACTTCTCTTGACATCAACCTTGAGCCGCTGAGCCATCTGGCGCTGCTTCTCGCCGTTGTCCATCCATGGTGGCTCTTGTCGGTTGGAGTAGCAAGTGATTTCCAAGGCGAGGCATATTCCGCATATGGACTGAGCCTGATCGTATTTTTTGCTGCGAAGCCGACAGGTCCAGCAGCCAGCATTGTCCTTTGAGCTGCCAGTCATGGAATTCAGCGCCGTTGCGTGCGAAGAGGTTAGTGTGGCATTGCAATGCCATCGGCGCTGACGCACGTGACTGGATAAGTTTCTGTGGCCTGAGGCAGTTGTATCGGCTTTGTCTTGGCTTTGTCTTTGTCTCTCATCCACAAGCTTCAGATTGGTCTTCCGATCGCTGGATTTGACTTGGAACAGTCCTTGCGCTCTGTTAATGGACTCACAGCTTGCCTGTTTCTCACCTGAAGGTAGGATTGAAAACTACTCCGACCAGCACCGCGCGCAATGAACCCGCGCGCTCTTGATGTCGCGCGGCCCCGCTCTCACAGAAGTATATGAGGCCACGGCATGCCAACAGCCTAATCTACGATAGAAACCGTCTTTGTTCACTTTTCCTTCACGTCGAGTCGATTTGGCAATGGCGGGCTCGAAAATCCTTGTTCTCGGTGGCACGGGTCCTTCAGGCATCTGCCTGCTGCGAGAACTCGTCTTCCGCAAGCACGAAACCATAGTTTATGCTCGGAACCCATCCAAGATCGACGAAAACTTGGCGTCGAACGATCTGATTGAGGTTGGTATCTGGTCCGCGCTGCGATGGAGTGTTCGCTAACTTGTGTTGTTCCTATGAAATAGATCATCAAAGGGGAGATGGACGACCTCGACTCTCTCTCCGCAGCTATGGCCCAAGCCCGACTTGTCATCTCTCTCTTGGGACCCAGCTTAACTCACAAAATACCGACTACATTGTTTGCAGACATCTACAAATTATCAGTGTTCCCTCTCATGCGTGAGCATGGGGTACGCCGCATCTTCGCAATGGGTACACCCTCTATCCCACGGCCTGAGGACAGTTGGACATTTATATCATGTGTCGGGGTTCCTTTGCTCCGCATATTCGTCAATTACGCCTATCAGAATGTTCGAAACATTGGCGATGCATTCGAGCATCATGCGGAGGGTCTTGACTGGACTGTCTATCGAATCTCAATGATCCCAGGGAACCACGATGAGGACAGCTGGCGGGCTGACAGAGAAGATGGCGAGGTGTTTGTGGGATGGGTAGGAGAATCCGGATGGACCATGTCGCAGAAAAGAGGAGCGCTTGCGCGGTGGCTTGTTGATGCGGCCGAGGGTGGAGCGGAAGAGTGGGTTGAAAAGATGCCAGCGGTTTCCAAGAAAGGGTGACCTAACCACTGCTTCCTGTATATGGAGCCGTCATAACACTCGATAACGCAATGTACTTTGTATAACTTTTTAAACCAATGAAATGCATCCTTGCGTTGAAGTATATCTGTATAGTACTCCGTAGATCACCAGATCATCAGCCACAGCTATATCCACAATTATGTGGCTGGTTAGTGGCGCAGCCCCACACGAGCCAAATTCATTCGATCAAGTCAACGGTCAACCACCATCGCCATCGCGTCCTTGTTGACCCAACCCCTTGCACAGCTCGGGAGCAATTGACTGACTTTTCCTGTATTTGCGCGCCTGGTCAGGATTATATATACTATTACAGGGACTTTGATTGATTTTCATTCATTCCAACTGGAAACTGCCCACCGGCTCAAAGCTGGCTGTCCTGATACCCAAATTTGAGCCATCGCCATCTGTGAATACCGCTGAATTCACAAACACAAAAATGTCTAACCAGAAAGAGTCCAACCCTAAAGCTGCCCTGGCCACTGCCCCAGAAGATGATGCTGAGCCGATCGATCCTGAACTTCTGGATGAGGAGCTCGGGCTCGTCTCCTCTCTCGCCAAACTTCAGAAGCTGGAAGATATGGTGAGTTATCATTCTCTCCAACTGGCTTAGTCTGTCTCCTCAATTCAACAGCAAGCTCACTACCGATAGATTCATCGACTCCGCACACTGCTTCCTGACCGGTTGTTGGAGCCTATGATACCGATTGTCAACCCCAAGGCTGCGCCAGGCAAGGATGTTCCACCTCAGAAACTGTTCGAGCAGCTCTCAGAGGCTGCGCGTAACGGCGCCAACGAGGTTGCCGAGTTCAAAGCCTTGTGGCGCGGAAAGGAGATGGAAGCTGTCTGGGACCGCATCGACGTTCTGACGTACGAAAACGCTGGCCAACTTTTGCAGTCCAGTGGCATGTGGGAATACGACTATGATAAGATTCTTGAAGAGCTCACGAAGCAGGACTCCATCAGGAAGCAGCAGCTACAGACGGTTAAAGAGGAGCAGGAACGTTCACAGCTTCAGTCGGCGGAGGGAGGTTGGAGAGCACTTGTCGCTAAATACGCACAAGAGATCATCCCTGGAATGCGCGTTCTGCCCACCAAGCAAGAGTCGTCGTTTCTTGTCGTGCTCCAGAAGGTTGGGCTTGCATTCAAGATCTCCGCCGTCAACTCGGGTCAGGACGCGGTTCCTGAGTTCAATGTTTCCAGCAAGTCGCCATCCGGGGAGCCTACTTCGAAGCTCGAAACCGCAGTCTTGGACTGTCTGAACTCTCGTTCAAGAAAGTGGGATATCGCATTCCTCATTGTGAGTCAATTTACACTACTTTCAGGACTATTCAAGAGCTAACAGTCACCAGGAAATGATAAAATCGTATTCCAATCTATCCCAAACGCCATGTACCAAATGCGGCAAAATGCAAGATAACGCAGCAAATCTCCCAACACTCCGACGCGCAAAACCAACAGAATCCCAAACCGAGCCTCAACAACCAACATTCGTAGCCTACCACACCGCATGTGTCTGAAATTGATCAACTTCGCAATGCAAATCTAGTAATAATAAAGCACCCTCCGCCGAACGGGTTTCTGCTTTTCATGAGGTTCATAAAACTTATCATGCTGCAAACCAGCCGGGACCCACTCGCTTCCATACCGATCCCAGTATCTCGTGGGATTCACATGCTCCCAATTATCACAATACTCTACCTTCCTCCAAGTCTCCTTATCTGGAACCGCATACTTCCTCGTCCGGAAATCGTACCGCTCGTCGGGGTCACGTCTCACCCAGCAGAAGACATTGTCGCGCTTTTCTTGGGCGCGGAGTCGCTCGCATTCGTCGCACTTTCGCTTTCGGCAGTCCTTCAAGTGCTCTCTGTTCCATAGCGTCCAGTCTCTTCCTGTCTGTTGGGTCTGATTGGGGCTGCCTTTGGCTCCATCACCGTTTCGGCGCCTACTTGCACCTCTGCCGCGAGTTTTGCCGTTGATGAGTACCTCCATGTCGGAGTCGCAGTCGTAGCCGTGGTTGTCGTTTCTGTAGTTGTGGACATAGGCGCGGCGAGTTCGTGGCGTCCTCTCTTCAACAACGATATCCGCTCTCTTGCCCCAGCCTCTACTTTCGCGTCTGCCGCAGGGTTTGCCGTTGATAACTGCCTCGGTGTCGGAGTCATAGGCGTCGTCATTATTTCCGTGATTGTGGACATGGACAGGGGTGCGCCTAATCCGTGGTCTTCTCTCTTCAACAACGATATCCGCTCTCTTGCCCCAGCCTCTACTTTCGCGTCTGCCGCAGGGTTTGCCGTTGATAACTGCCTCGGTGTCGGAGTCATAGGCGTCGTCATTATTTCCGTGATTGTGGACATGGACAGGGGTGCGCCTAATCCGTGGTCTTCTCTCTTCAACAAAGATATCTGGTCTCTCGTCTCCACCTCTACTTGGGCGTCGGCCACGTAGTCCGCCGTTGACGACCTCCACGTCGGAGTCGTAGGCCTGGTTGTCGTGTTTGTGGTTGCGTGCATAAGCGTGGGCGGGAGCATAGGCGCGGTCATCACCACGACCATAACTATAGGCATGAGCGTGCGCGTACATGTCGGTGGGTGCGGGCTTCGGTGATCTCTCGCGAGCAGGAGGAGAACTGCTCCGCGGACTCCTCTTCTCAACATGAATATCCGGTCCTTTCCCCGTGAGGACGTCAGTGAGGCGCTGGAATGACCTCCAGTGGCGCGGGTTCCCTGGCAGAGGGTCCTTGTGCCAAACTTTGACGTACTCCGGCTTTGCACTGGACTTGCACTTGGGCGTTGGCTTGGGTTTGGGTTGTTCGGGTTGTGGCTGTGGGCGATGTCGATATGGTGGATATGAAGATGGATGTCGATGGGGGTAGGTGTATGCGTGTGTTTCGGCGATGAATGGCCAATATGAATGAGACCAAGGGTAGGGCATGATGGATAGTTCGTCTCGGCAAGAATGATAGAGTGGATGGACGAGGTGTCTGCGATTGGTTGTTAGCAGTACAACGAAACAGTCAGGAGAGGAACTTACAGCACTCGAGGTAAGTGAGTTCAAGACGAGACAGCAGAGACAGGGCAAGAAGAGAATAGGAGCAATGGAATGCTAGAGGTGAAGCAGAGAAGCAGGGAAGCTACGGGACAAGAATCAAGAGACATTTATCTATCTACTCATATACATACCACATCTCTTCTAACAGCTCACGACCTAAAAGATCTGCTTTCTTTCATCCTTCAACTCCCCAGAGGTGAAGCAGCTTTCTTTGGTTCTAAATGTGCACTGTAGCTGTGCACATCTGGAGAGCAATTGCTACTATAGCGGGATTCACGTATATGAAAACATTCTAAGTCTTTTGACCACAACATAAGGTCAAGCTTAATCAAGCTCAAAGAGATATATGCATCCATAACTATCCTTCCAGAGGCAAGCAGTCAAGACCTTAGTAAATATTCAATATACGCATACTCCGTACTGCGCCCTCCTACAATGCTTCATTGAGGCTTAAGCGTAAGATCAGCTCAACCTTGCCTAGCCATAGCCAACTTCTATTCCTAGGTACTGTAGTAATTAGAAAGATGTCCATCTAGATCTAATATCCCCGACACCCTTTACGTAGTGAAAAAACATTGTTGCATCAAAGAGCTAGGCATCACAGTACGCCATCCTCCATATATGCCGCGCACTCCACTCCACACCCACCAGAATAAAGAGGAAGGAATCTGCAGGGCGGATTGCTTATACCATTCTGGTGACATCCGAGCTCCAGATTGTGTGCACAGGTTTATCTCGCATTCAAGCACCTGCATATAACGAAATAAACCGAGCCTGCAATGCATGAATTGAGATTGAATGGATTTTCCTTTCCTTTGTTGTGCATGTTGTAGATACATAAAAGTAGTGTGTCGCCACTCGGGCCTAAAGAAATAACTGCAGGCAGTGCATTATGCATGGCATGGCATGGCCTGCATGTGTCAAGCAAAGCACTTGGAGAACTGGCTAGAACGACATACATGAGGCCTACTACTTAGGGACCATTTTATAGTTATACGCAAAGGTCTGCAATTGTAGTAGTCTATATACAGCCTTCTTATCATCCACCTAAAGCTCTTCATTAATATATCCTTCGAATTTATTATATGTTAGGTTCCTAACAGGAGTAGCCACCCATCTGCAAGCACCTGCAGGGAAAAAGAGCAGAGCAAACCAAAGCGCAACATTTCACCAGAAAGAGTCTTACTAGTAGTTATAGTATGTATGTAAAGCACAAGACGAGACGAGACAGAATAAACAAACGCAAGACGCCATCCCACCCTAATTTCTTATAAGATCAGATCAATCAATCAGTCAACAATCAGTCGCTATTATCGTGACAAAACGAAAGAAACCCGCTCAGCTGCATGCAACATTTTCAGAATGCATAATATGTAATGTGATGTAGTGTAGATGGTCGTGGCCAGGTCAAGGTTAAGTGGAGAAAACGCCGAAAGTGCCGGCAAACCAGGTGAACGAGACGATTGTGAGCAAGCTCATGCCCACGGCCATTTTCAGGCCGAGAGTCTCAACGGATGAGAGCGCGCCGTTGCATGTCGCACAAACGAAGTCTAAAACGGGTCAGTTTTGTATCAAAGACGGAGCGAAGTAAAAGACATACTAGTCAGGTTCTCGTAGGGCTGCGGCGTGTACATTCCGAAGTAGTAGCGGTTTTGCGAGCTCAGCTCACCGGCTTTAGCGGAGTCATCAATGTCTTTGCTGTCATCCCACACGATCAAGGTGTATGTGGCGGTGAGCAATGGAGCCGTAGCGTTGGCGTTGAACTTGCCAGTGTCCCACTTGACTGTTTGAGTCTCCTCGACGCTAACGTTGCTGGCGATGGTGTAGGTGGCATCATTGAGACTGCATGACGCGACAACGTTGATCGCAGAGGGAGTAATAGACAGCGAAGTGTAGTTCCAGACAAACGTGATCTCTTCGTCAATCTTGTAATATGTCGTCGAAGAGGATGCCGGGGTCAACATGGAGATACCGCCGGGAGGAAGGCGAGCGTCCACCGAGGTTGTCTTGTTCGAATGGCTAGTGGTCTTTGTCTCATCGGCGCTCTTGGTCGAAGTAACAGACGCAGTGTTTGTCTCCTCGCTGTCGTCGTCAGAAGAGGATGTCGAAGTGGCCGTTTCGTCCGGTTCGTCGTCCGCTGTGGGGGTAGCACCGGTCGTCGCACTGTCGGCCGCGGTCGTGGTATCTGAGTCTGAATCTGAGTTTGAGTCTGAGTCTATAACAGTCAGTCAACTATTCCTTCGACGCAAACCAGCAATGGGCAGCTAACCATCCTGTCTAGGCAAGAGTTGGGCGGGACTCAGCAGTCCGTCCAGCTGCCATGCGGTCGAAAGCACTGCCAGCAAAAGTAGGCACGCAATCGGGAAAAGTGAAGTGAAACGCATTGTGTATGTATAAGGCTCGATTTCCGTTGGTTTGCCTGTCGAAGAAGCGGGGTCGTCTCGTCGATCCCGGGGGCCTCAGTCTATTTCAACCGAGCCTGGTGTCCACAGCAACGAGTGTTGATAGTCCAGGGTGATAAGCGACAGATGAGTATCGACGAGGGTTGCTACCAATCGAGAATCGGAGACGGGTGGAAAAAAATCAACCGAAGGCGATATGGGAAGACCGACTGTTGCGTTGGCTGTGAAACACGCAGTTGATGTGGTGTTATCGGGGTCTTAGGGGTCTTCAGAGCGAGTGGAGCGGCCAAGAATGAGCGTAAACAAGCGAGCGACTGGGCGATTCGGGCGCAGGGGGAGGTATAATCGGGATGGAGAGGATGCAGAGAAGATCGGAGAGGAGGATGAGAAGATGAGAAATGAATCAGATGCAGGGTGGTGAGGAAAGAGGACGCGAGAGCGGCGATGGCAAGAAAAGAAGAACCGAAACGACCAGAGTCGGCCGATCAGCTGCTTAACCCGTTTGGGCCACTTGTGAGACATTAGAGCTATTTTTGGCCTTAAAGGCCTCAGGCACCAAACGCCCTTCATTTCTAGCTTATTCCAGCCTTATCCTCATTGAATATCACAAGTGTGGTGATCATAGATGTATTATTCTTGTCTTTTATTTAGTATACATGGAGTGTGGCGTCACTCCCCAGCACGCACAATCCAGCGGTTCAGCGACCGCGGTCCGATCAGCTATGCGACCTGTCAGCGGACCACCACTCTATACTATTGCCAATAATTGACATTAACATTATCCCGTCTCGGGTCCAACAATAAGCCAAGTATCCGGCAATCGATTCCCAACATCATCTTCAGTAAATTTTGCAAACGGATGACACGAATATAAATCATGAAACAGGGTGGGCCGTTACACTTCGTCTCAGACCCAGGCACGCCCAGACAGGGACGGCCGGAGGATACCCATGGCAGGACAGCGGCCATAACCACGGCTGTTCAAACTCTATAATTCATCAAGCTCGCCACGCGCGTCATGGACTCGGAGTTTCGAGCGGATATACGGGATGTGGCGAGATGTCATAATACGGTTCCATTCATGCAGCGGACTCGGTCAGGAGCTTCACCTCGCTGCAGGAGGAGGGGTACTGGGGCGAGTAGTAGCGGTAGATATAGAAGAGCTGGGGGGCGTTGTGCCACCAGTCGCAGACTTGGGAAGGAATTAGCTTGAGTCCAAGGGATAGTGGTGAGAGCCTTACCTAGCCATCCACCGAAGCCGTTCTGAGCAGACCATTGCAGGCCGGTGCTGTTGGCAGAGAAACCCTCCTCGCCTTCTCCAGCGTTGATCTCAACGAATTGCCATGCTGGAAACTGTCAGTTCGGACAAAGTCACTTGGGTATGGTAGTTCAGAGAACTCACCAGCATAGTTGGTCACGTAGTGAGGAGACAAGCCCCAAGGGAAGTCACTGCCATAGTCGAACAGGACCCGAGTGCCGTTAAAGTAGGCAGTGCTTGCAGTCTCAACATCAGATGTGAGGACGGCATCGTTGAGCCCAGCGCCCGTGTGGTAGCCGTAGACATAGAGATCGTTGTGGGCAGGGTTCCCAGCGCCAGAGGTCTTGAGGTAGAACTTCTCGGGCGTTGAACTGCTGGCCTGGCGACCGACGTGGAATGGTTTGGCGGCGGCGGCAGCAGAAGCGCCGATCAAGAGCGAAAGTGTGCTGAGGAACTTCATCTTAGCGAGTGTTGACGATACGATAAACAAACAAACTGGCTGGAATCGAATAAGCCCAAAGAATGTGTTGACTGCTTTTTATCACGGGAAGAATGACTCGAAGGCGAGGAGGAATAGCTTCTTTAACAATGAACAATCAGGGGAAGTGGCAAATAATGGTAACCATGTCAGACTGGACCGCATCAAGAGAACCGCCAGCAGCGAGTGGAAAGATGAGCAGCTCCGAAATCTTAAACTCGAACTCATCCAGGGAAATCGAGCTGTTTTGTGGAGTTAAGAGGCAAACTGAGACATCTCCTGCACAGATCCTGGCATCAACACCAGCAAGGGCCGATCTCTCGCCAGTTCAAAGGATGCCGTGCTTTCCATGGTCACATCGTCCACAAATGGTCCGAACTCGGGCATTTGGTGGTGGAGCGCGAGAAGAGCTGAGGATGATCACAAGGTCCACTACTTTTTGATAAAGATGCGCATGTTACTGTTTGGTTCTTTTGACTGCGACTGGGATGTGCTCAACTGGGTATGCTCAAGGTGTGGAGTTGACAGTGGTCAAATGTGAACAATATTGAAGTATCTCGTGAGAAAGGTCTCTGCTCAAAACGAAGGATCTTGACCACCAGACAAGTGTTTTTGCAACTAATTTAGCCCCATCTTAGCAGCATAGATGGAGATCAGACCCAATTTCTTGTCTAAGCGTAGCCACAGCTGGCTTGCTGTAACATATAAGCAAAGGTTATAAAAAAAACAGTAACAATTCCTCGATGGTCTAACGGTCATGATTTCCGCTTGTCACGCCTCAGTATGACGAACAAGCGCGGGAGACCTGGGTTCGACTCCCAGTCGGGGAGGATTTTTGTTCTTGTGTTCCTTGTTAGTTTTGTTTAATTCTCTATTTTTCTGCTTCATCATGCCAATTGTAGGCTTGTTGGTTGTTCATGGGAGTGCTTATTTACACACATATGTCATCAACTTGCTTTAGATATCTGTTACTCCGCGACGTGTCAGCAACCCGTGGGTCACCTGAATATCATGATCTTTGTGAAACAATAATTGAGGACCAAACCATCAATGAGAACGTCAATGTAATTGACATCATGAATTAGGATCGACATCTTTTGTTGGGTCTCAGTGTTTTCACTGTCCTTCAGACTACCCAATTTTGTTGCCTTGATGGTTTGTGGATCAGAGGATCGTAATCGCATCGGCGTCGGATGTAGGCCCGAAAGCATAATATATATTTAGAGCTGTGACGTTTTGGCATTGACATCGGGCTTCATCATTATTGTTGGGGGTGAGAGGTACATACAGAGTAAAATCACCTGCATTATATGTTGTATTGGAAAGACTGCTAGTATATATATATTATCACACAGAGGAAACCTATTCGTAGTACATAGCTCTAGATCATAACCATAAACTTCGAAAATGAATCACCGACCTCGGACATACTCAGCCTTAAGCGACCACTTCCCCCGCCCGTTCCGGCCACCCTTATCCAGCACCGCAATCTGCTTCAGCATCTCCTTGAACTCAGCTGACCGCTGCGGCGTATTGCAGTAGCGATTGAAATGATCGATCAGATTCTGGGTATACACCGAGCCGCCATGAGACGTGATGAAGTCCCGGATCATGGTGATGAAGTCCTTCCCGCTGGGATTGAGATCGTTGGAGGCGCCAGGGGCTGGACTGCTCGTTGCGCTACGGGATCGGGATGAGGGCGTTGCCGTCCGAGGACCGCCGGATCCGGATGAAAGGTTCGCGAGGATACTCGCTGATGAGGGCCCCGCCAGCGCGCGTCTAGCCGTGCTGCCCCGGCCGCCGACGCCGAATGGTCCGCGTATGGGATTGGGGACCAGCGATTCCTCTGGCCTTCCCGCGACGCCGAATTGGCCAGTCCAGGTGGGTGTTCCGATTGGGACGGATCTAGCTGCTTCGCCTGCACGACGGAGTTGCTCGGCTGCTTCGGCGGCGACGCGTTTCGCCTCGGCTTCGATGATTTTGGGGTCTGCGCGGACGACGCGCTTGCCGTTGACGATTTGGTCGTGTTCCAGCGCTGAGTGGACTCCTGAGCGTGTGAATATGCCTTTCATTATGCGGGATTCGGAGTTTGTGCCGCTTGAGCCTTCTTCGCCGGAGGTCTTTGTGGGCTGTTCGGGCTCGCCTTGGAATTGTTCGATTGATGAAACGCCGGTTACTTTCCTGATGTCTCTGTTTTCCGCCTGTACGTTGCGCTGATGGTCATTCGCTCTAGCGTTCTGGTGGGTTGTTGCGGCGGCGTTGTAGTCTTCGTTCTCTCCGTAGGTGACTTCGGCTTCTTTGAAGATTTTGCTCGTTTCTGTCGGGCCTTGGTCCTCCTCACCTAGGGCAAAGAGGTCGTGTAGGTCGCTAAGTTGGAATGTTTGGCGCTGCTTGGGATCTTTCAGGATCTTATTCGTGAGGAATTGTTTGAAGATCTGACGATGGTAGATCTTCTCCTCGATCGTTCCGGCCGTCATTAGTCGGTAGATGGTGACATCGCGCTTTTGACCTAACCTCCATGCACGCTCTCGGGCCTGGACGTCTGTGGATGGATTCCAATCGGGGTCGTAGATAATAACTCGATCCGCGCCGGTAAGATTGACACCTAGGCCTCCCACTTTCGTGGTAAGAAGGAAGACATGTAAGTCTGGATCCTTGTTGAACTCATCAACCATAGTTTGTCGGTGCTGAATAGGCGTGGTGCCGTCCATACGACGATAATTGAACCCAGACAGAGACTTGACGAATTTCTCCAAGATATCGAGCATGATTCGATGTTGCGCGAACAGGAGTGTCTTGTGGCCCGTATCCTTCCATAGCTCCAGCAGCGATTTGACTACCTGCATCTTCCCCGACTTTGTAGGGTTACCATAGTTTGCCTTGGTGTATAGCAGTTTATGACTTTGAAGATCTGGGTGGTTGCAGATTTTTCTGAGAATGTCGACTCCGTAGAGGACTTGCCTTCGACCTCTTAAGATCGACTGCATCTCTTCTGAGCCCAGAAAAGCCATGTATGCCTGGCGCTGCGGTTTCGTGAGTTTGCAAAAGAGGACCTGCTCGCTTTTTTTCGGTAAATCGGCCGCCACGTCAATCTTGAAACGTTGTAGGAGGTAAGGACTTATTGCGTCCTTGAGCGTCTCTGCACATTTGGCCGCTGTTTGCACTTGCAGATTCGAGGCATTTGCATAACCTCCCTGTCTGATGGGAAATTCGAATTGATTCCGGAAGTTCACCAGCGTGCCGAGACGCATGGGGAAAATGAAATCGAACAGCGACCAGAGTTCTGTCAGATTGTTCTGCATCGGCGTTCCTGAAAGAATAATCCGGTGCGGGGTCCTGAGCTCTTTACAGTGTATGGTAATGGAGGTGTTCGGATTGCGAATTTTGTGGCCCTCGTCGAGAATGGCACCGCCCCATTCAACTGGAATTAGCAGAGAAGCGTAGCTCTGCAATCCGGAGTAAGTGGTAACCAGCACATGACCCTCCTCGATTACTCGTTTGACGACCTTTCGCGCCGCCTTTAGGCCACTACTAGAGCCGCTAGAACCGTAACTTCCTGAGATAAGCGCATCCTCACGGCTACTTTCGTTTTTGATGTTGACCATGCCGCTGCCGGACGTATGCAGGATAGAAACACGGAATGGAGGCCACCAGCGATGGAACTCATTGACCCATTGTTTCATTACTGTTGCCGGGCAGACAACGACGATGGGCTTTGTCAACTTCTTGCTGTAATGGAGCCCCGCCAGAAACGCAATGGCTTGTATCGTTTTTCCCAAACCCATCTCGTCACCGATGATTCCTCCTACTTGTTGCTGATGCAGCTCCCACATCCATTGTACCCCGGTTTTCTGATAGTCGAATAACAGTGCATGGGTGTCACCCGGGAGACGATATTCGTTATCCAGGCATAAGTCCGGCTTAGTAGGATGGGGCATGAACCACTCTTCCTCTTCAGGAGCCTGAGCATCTAATCCATCTATAGGTTCGGCATCTGGTTGTTGAGACTGCCGAGCAGCTTTCCGAGCAGCGCTTCTGCGCGTAACCCAATGCTGAAGCCGAGACTGGTATATCTTTTCGTTACCATCATCCAAGCCACTTAAGTCTTCCACCCCATCCTTGACATTCGAGTTCTTCGCAGTAATCGGTTTCTCCTCGGTCAGAAAGTCATTATCGTCCTCAGATGAAGATTCCTGCGCTTCTGATTCGACGTAGCTCGCTGAAGCGTCTTGATCCTCGGATACTTGGCCATCAGAAGGCGTTTCGCGGTCCATACCCTCGTCTTCTGTTATTTTGACAGACACCGTGCTCGGTCGAGACTTCTTTTCCAGCTTTCTCCTCTTAGCTGAACGCTCGACAACCGGCTCTTCAGAAACACTTGATCCACTCGGTTCGTCGAATCCGAAGCCAGGACGCACTAGGTTTCGATGAGAAACGGCCGATCGTGTCTTCACCTGCTCCAGAGCTTCCTGCTCATCGCGCTCATCCTCTGCATCAATAAGCGCATCCTGGAGGCTGGCCAAAGGTCCTGAATTCGAGCCCGCGCCCATCCGTGAGAACGGTGTAATCTTGCCTGTTCTGATGAGGTAGTCGCGGCGAGATTCATTCGGCATTCTCCCTGTGCCAGTCGCCTCCATATTTGTCTCCTGCTCCTGGCGTCTGTCGTCGATGCGCTGTTGGATATCTTTGAGATCAGTAGCAAGCGCGTCATTGCGCTCTTCCAACTTTGCGAGATCATTTTGCAAGCGCACTCGGCCTGACGTGCCAACTGGTTGTGCAAGACGTTGGTGCAATCGCAAGATTTGCGATTCGAGTTTCCTGAGGAATACAATAAGCTTAAATCATCTACTGGACTGAGACGGAGATCATACTCTTTTTCGAGCTTCGTCTTCTCTAGCCTTTTGTTGTCGCGTTCATCGGCCTGCTCCATGAGCAGCCTGTCGGCTTGGCGCGTGATGTCTCGTTCCAGAGTGTCCTGATCGCGAATATCCGCGTGAAGCTCTCTCAACCTGCTGGCTTCATCTGTAGCTCCGGGGTTATCTTGTTCTGGTGATGGTTGCTCTGCAGGCGGAGAAACGTCGGAAGCCTGGGGGTTAGCGTCTTGCGCCACGCTCTCTGAAGGAGGTTCCTCAACGGAGTCATCGTGCTCGTTCTTTACAATGGGACCCATGATGTAAGGATTCTAATAGTGGATCACTTGATTCCTGATTAAACGAGTGGTATTGAGCTACAAGAGACGGCCGGGAGTGAATGAAGGAGGCGGCGAATCAGCACAATATCGGCACTCCACAGTCGGCCGCATGCAATAAATTTGAAAGAGAGAGCAGCATGATGAGATGAAGCTGCCATGAGTCCCGATTCAAAGCTTTTCTTGCTCGATGATCGGCGGTCGTCAGTGTAAGGTAACCTCTCAGTGTCAGTGACGGTAGCCTGCCCTCCACCGCCTTCAGCAGGCGACATAATATTAGTCATCACTCCATGCGCTGGGCACCGTGGACAGCCTCCCACGTCACATCAGACTATACTCGGCGCAACGGATTGCGACCAGGAATGGCTGTGCACTACCTGTGAATTGATCTTGATGCGGCGAATCGTTCGAAGTGATGATCAAAGTGACTTGAAAATTTCTGCGAGAGAGTAAGATTGCATCTCGAGGTTGCATGTACGGAGTCCTCACAACAGTACGTACTTTTTTCGATAATCGGAGACTTGGAAGTTAGCAGACAGTGGCCAGACCTGCTTTAGCGCCACCTCCAGCTTCTGTTTGGAGCCGGATTCGACAGGAAATATGCCGGAGGAGGATGAGAGTTCGCTTCCATACCCGAGCTGAGCCTGAGCTATTGGACCTTATTGGAACCATAGACGCGCATTGGGTACCAATGACGCCTCAAGGGGCAGCTGAACGTATACAGAGAGCGTAGACGGGATCGCCCAAGAGGCTGGGTAGAGGGGCCAAGCGACGGACAAGCACATTAATCTTGGGTCATTTTCATTTGTAGTAAGACATACACTTACGGCAGCTCGCCGCCGGTCGCGATATTAATTTTGTGCGATCTGAGGTTGGCAATAATATCGTTAATACAACCCTGCCTCCAGCTGTTCCTCCTCTCTTCACGCATTCATTGGACTTCACCCACACCACGAGTACAAGTCGATAGGAAAAGAAGTGAAATCGAGATCAGCAACAAGGCCGTCGGAGAAGAGACCTATTACAGCGAGTCTGGCCGCCGTGAGCTGGCACCATTCTCTCAATAATACCTAACAACCATCAGCAGCCTGAGGCCTCCAGATTCCAACATCACGTCTGTCTGTCTCCGCCTCCACGAACGTCCTCGTCTCTCTCTTTCCCTCGCTTCCCCTCTCCTCCGGTTCCTCATCTCAGCCCCTTCCAATCAGTGCCGTTCCTCTGCGTGTGAGCCGTCTGTCTGGACTTCCCGTTGTCTCCGGGACTTCCTGCAGTCGACATTCTTCACCTTCCAGCCGACCTCCCCAGCCCCTGCTGAGGCCTGGGATTGTGGATTGCGACCGCCCTTCTCGTGTCCCTCACCAATCCATATCTGGTGATCCTCTCGCTGAACTGCATATTAATCTCTCGAGGATAATGAGGTACGACTCAGTCTAGAATAAACGCCAATTCCTTCACTCTGCCTTCGACATTTCGCAGCGTGCCATATCGCTCGCCCGCGTCCCGTCCGTGTCCCACCCCCACTGCTATCTAACCCCGATCGCAGTGCATGTGCGCTGTCGAACCTTCCCAGGCGATCGTCCCTCAACTTCGGCCAAATTACTCACGATTGCCTGCGCCTGTCGCAGAGACTAGGCAAGGATGGATTCCCAGTGGCAGCCGTATAAAGAACCGCTGGTGGGACGTCCTGCGCAGTTCAACAACAACGGCTTGACGTCGAACCCGAATCCCCAGCACCTGCCCTCGAACTACAGCAACCAACCACAAGCATCGCAGGCCCCCGCAGGCTACACCTACGAGCCTTTCCAGTCCCCCGGAATTGTTGCCAAACCTCCTTCGTCCAAAACGGTTTCCATGGCGTCGTCCCCAACAGCGACACCACATACCCGGGATTATGGTGCGGATCCGGATACGGCCATGGAGGACGCGGATCCGTATAACCGATCCAAGTACCCTTCGAGGGCCAACCATTCGAGCCGGCCGTCTTCGCAGTACTTCCCGACCGAGGGATCAACTGCTGCCCGCAGGTACTCGCCGATGAACGTTTTGTCGCCAACTTTGCCCTACAACTCAAGCCCGGGAAAGTCTAGCAATTCCTATGTATTTCCACCCGCGACGCATCCGTCTCGACAGTCGCCCACAAGGTCGGCGAACTACTCTTCTCCTCCTCAACCTTTCCAGTCGCCTCCTTGTAAGTCCTCTATTGCGATCATCAGTTTGCGGTTTCCAGAGTGGCTAACCCTGGATCGCAGCATCAGCAGGGTCGCGTCCGCCGAGATTACCTCCCCTCCAGCATACCGACATGAGCCCCGATCAATTCTTTGCGCCGTCATCAGGACCGCAACTGAGTTCGCCGTTTGCACAGGAAGGAGGGTCTCCCCGTCCAGTCGGTGGACCTGTCCAGCAACCAGGTCGAGGTCCAGTACCAAAATTCCAGAAGTTCAAGTCGGTTCAGGAGCTTCAGCCTCGCATTCACGCCCAACCTGCGTATCGGCGTGCAAATCCGGAGGGCGGTTTCATTAGTGTAAGCACCATGTCGAATAATTTCGTTTGCTCTGAATCTGACACCCAGTAGCCACTCCAGGCGTTAACCAACCATCTTCCGGCGACCTACCGGATATGCAACCCGAATTTCCACTACGAATCGTCGAGGAATCCACGCCGTGTTCTCACAAAACCCAGCAAAGGCGTCAAAAACGACGGGTTCGATAACGAAGATAGCGACTACATCCTATATGTCAACGATATCTTAGGAAGTGAAGAAGCAGGGCACAAGTCAGTTTCTTTCTGCCCAAATGATGTTTCCATTCGGCTGATGCATTGTTCAGGAACCGCTATCTCATTCTTGACGTACTCGGTCAGGGAACCTTTGGGCAGGTTGTTAAATGTCAGAATCTGAAGACGCAGGAGGTTGTTGCCGTCAAGGTAATCAAAAACAAGACGGCCTACTTCAACCAGAGTATGATGGAGGTTTCCGTTTTGGATTTGGTAAGCCTTCAATATAAACATGCCATGGACTTCTACTCACCCCCATGGCAATAGCTCAACAGCAGATACGACAAGAACGACGACCACCATCTCCTCCGGCTCAAAGACACGTTCATACATCGCCAGCATCTTTGTTTGGCATTCGAGTTACTCAGCGTCAACCTTTACGAATTGATCAAGCAGAACCAGTTCCGAGGTCTAAGCACCACGCTTGTTCGTGTTTTCGCACAGCAACTGCTGAATGCGTTGAGCCTTTTAAATAAAGCGCACTTGATCCATTGCGATCTTAAGCCAGAGAATATTCTCCTCAAAAAGTTAGTTTGAAACCCTCCCTGTTGTTGCGGTCAGCAAATTAATGGTTTCGTCTACAGTCTCGAAAGTCCAATCATCAAAGTTATTGATTTCGGATCTGCTTGCGATGAAAGACAAACTGTTTACACATACATCCAGTCTAGATTTTACCGCTCACCAGAAGTGCTTCTCGGTTTACCGTATGCGACCCGTGCAGTCCATCGTTACCAGATTCTAGTGCTAATCTTGTTCCAGGTATTCATCTGCCATTGATATGTGGTCTCTCGGATGTATTGTCGTCGAGCTATTCCTGGGTTTGCCGTTGTTCCCCGGCTCTTCAGAATACAATCAGGTGTGCCGGATCGTGGAGATGCTAGGGCTACCGCCAACCTGGATGTTGGAGATGGGGAAACAGTCCGGCGAGTTCTTTGAGAAGACTCAGGACGAATTTGGACGAAAGAGTTACCGTCTCAAAAGCCTAGAGCAGTACTCTAGGGAGCACAACACGAAAGAGCAGCCTAGCAAGAAGTACTTCCAGGCGTCGACGTTGGAAGAAATCATCCGGAGCTACCCAATGCCGAGGAAGAACATGAAGCAAGCAGAGATCGAGAGAGGTAAGAGCTTTCTCATAGGTTGTTCTTCTCATTGTCACTAATGTCGCCCTACAGAGGTCAATAACAGAGTTTCTTTCATTGACTTTGTCCGCGGTCTCCTGTCGATCAACCCGCTTGAGCGCTGGTCGCCTCAACAAGCCAAACTGCATCCCTTCATCACGCAACAGAAATTCACCGGGCCGTTCGTGCCCCCAATGAACCTGAAGTACTCTTCGCTCAACAAGACTCTTCCACCCGGCATCCAGCAACAACAGCAAGCAGAAGCCGCCAGCAAGCAAAGAGCGGCACATGCTCAATCTGCCGCACAAAGCGCGTACTCAATGCAGATGAACCAATACCACCCGCCCGCCCATGCACAGGCGCCGCCACCCATGTACACCGGAATGTACGCAGGGCATCAACAAGCTCCTCCGCCCTACCCAACGCAGCCACCGGCGTACGGTCACCAAATGAACCTCATGCCGGGTCAAATGCCTCAAACACAATACGGGCCTTCTCAAAGCCTCTACGCGCAGGCAACAACGAGGGCTGGCCGTCAACGCGCCTCGACCATGGATCCTCAGGGAGTTCCACCCACCATTCAACGAGTTGCAAGCCACCTCGATCCCAACGCGCCGATTCGGCTTCAACCAAGTCCGGCCTACTATCCGCCACCTGCCGATGGATATGTTGATCCCAACGCTGCAAACCAAAGACGACGAGGCAGCCGTGTTGGGGGAACCCGAAACAGAGACTTTATCCGCACTCTCGAGGATGGCGTCTTGGGCGATGGCTACATGGGCCAAAATCAATGGCATTAGGCAGGATATGAAGGTTGCGCAAGACTCACGTATTAGGTATTTTCTCTTTTCTTGGGCACGAGCATGCTCCGTATGCGTTATTCGCAGATGCTGCCAACGCAAACTGGCTCCAAATTGCCACCATATTCTGGCTTCTGGATTCGCTTGAACATGTCCCATTCCTTTGTACCTTGACCTCGCTACCAGCCGGGCTGCCATATCACTTATCGCTGCTCATCGACTCGTGCCCGAGGACCCTGGTCGAAGGGATCTGACCGAGTCCAGGTCACTCGCATAAACAAGGGGTAAACCTTAGTGATGATGAGCAGATCGCTTATCCGCTGGTACTTGGCGAACTTGAAGGCTCATTTGGTGGCTTAAGAGGCTCCTTATTGCCTTAGCACCCGGGTGCTGATGGGCATCCGTGGCCATCCACCTACCCCAGGTATACGTACGCGTTACTCTCGGCATAACCAGGCTGTGTTGGGAAGAGCGTTGATTCATTTCCCTTCCATGTTACATTTATCCTCCCATTCTTCTTCTCTTCTTGCTTTCCATTTCAACAGCATTGCGGCTGCCCACTGTATGTGTTCTACGTCATGCATTGTTTGATTGCTCCTCTCGCGTTACTCTCCATTATCATCAAGGGGGCAGCATCACTATAGCTTGGATACTCAGGCCTAAAATGCCAGTTATGCCAAAGATCACCTTCCCGGTCATTTGGGACTTCTCATCTTTGAATCGTTGACTCAGGCAAGCCAAGCTGCTGTCAGGTACCGGCAATCAATCCATGCGGTGACCGTTTGGGTCCGGATTAGCCTGGTAGCCATGCTCTAGATTCGCTATGAAGCCTCTGATTCTCCTGAAAAGTATCTTTGCAGCCCTGACTGGCCATTCATGCCCTAGCTTCACTAGTTATCTCTGATTGAACGCACATTTGGGATTCCCCTTCTTTGCTAGCGAGCGTCCTTCACTCGTGAAATTTATATATTGCATTAGTAGCATGCCGATGTTTGTTATAGATGTGAATGATTGATTGGATGGCGATAATGACTAGGCTTGCTGTCTCGAGGTCTTGAATGTATTCACACCTGGCGATGAGATATATATATTTTGAGTCACCGTTTCAGCAGAACTGTCTGAATCAATGAATCACCTGAAACCATGAATTTTAGTTCGAGCCTCAGGCTCTTCATCAGGGCCGAGAATTGTCCTAAGGTTGCTATGAATCATCTACCCAAGGTCATTCATTTACTGGAAGTATGCTCAGCAATGAGAATGGATGCCCGGGTGATATACGGTACTTGTGGCCTGGCGGTTAAATACCCCAACCCTCCCGCATGAACGGTCGAAACACAGCCGACACCCCAAGAAGTACTCGATGTTCCGAATGCAATCGCAAAGTCAAAAACCGATCAAAGCTTCAACTGTCGACGCCGCTATACCAGCAGCAACAACATCACGTGATAAATACCAAAAGCGGTTAGCCCCGGGCGCGGTCTCGCTTAGAGGAAATTTGTGTGGCACGCCGCCCAAGGCAACATTGCGGGCAAAGAACCTGGAATTTCTAGACACGGTCACCACCGATATCGACGCCGATACCCTCCTTCCCGTGAAAGTCGTCGACAGGTCCATTGACAGGTCCACACCCAAGACTCGCATACCCACCGCAACCATGTCGCGCTTTTTCTACGGCAACGACAGCGACAGCGACAGCAGCGGCTCCGACGAGGAGGAGCTCTACAGCGACGAGGAGGTCGAGAAGTCCGAGGAGGAGAGCAGCGAGGAGGAATCCGGTGCTTCTGATGAGTCGGAGGAGGAGTCCTCTGAGGATGAGGACGCCGGGAAGACCGGTGCGAACCGGTTCATGAGGGACGCGAGTGAGAGTGAGGAGAGTGAGGATGAGGAGACGGTGACGATTGTGAAGAGTGCGAAGGATAAGCGGTTGGAGGAGCTGGAGGCAACGATTAAGTTGATTGATAATGCTCAGAAGATCAATGATTGGGCGGTTATTTCGGCTGGTGCGTGGACTTTCTCTTTTCCAGATGGTGTTGATGGATTGTTGAGGGGTGAAGCATGGTTTGAATGAATGGGTGATACTGACAATGTGTGGTGTAGAGTTCGACAAGTTGAACCGCCAGATCGTCAAGGTCGTTCAGTCCGGCCCTGTTCCGAAGATCTATGTCAAGACCGTTGCCGACCTCGAGGATTTCGTCAACGAGACCGTCTCCAAGCAGAAGTCGTCAAACAAGAAGATGAACGCCAGCAACGCCAAGGGTTTCAACGCCATCAAGCAGAAGATCAAGAAGAACAACAAGGAGTATGCTACGCAAGTTGACAAATACCGGGCAGACAAGGACGGCTTCATGGACGAGGAGGCCGAGGAGGAGAAGAAGAAGCCCGCCGCTCTTCCTTCCCGCCCTAAAAAGGTGGACCAGTACGTTGAGGCTCCTGCTACCGTTGGAGACGACGACGGCTTCGCTACCGTCGGCCGTGGCGGAAAGACCCTTCAGTACACCCCCGAGAGCATCCTCAAGCACCTCCGCGTTATCGTCGAGTCGCGAGGAAAGAAGAACACCGACCGTCTTGAGCAGATCCGGACTATGGAGAAGCTCCTGGAGGTCGCTCAGACTCCTTACCAGCGCATCCGTGTTTACCTTACCCTTATCTCTACCCGCTTCGATCTCACGACTACCTCTACCGCTGCCTACATGAGCGTCGAGCAGTGGAAGGCTGCTGCCCAGGAATTTGCCACCCTGCTTTCGGTTCTCGAGAAAGAAAACAACTACGTTGTCAACGAGGGTGCCGAAGAATGGGAGGACGACGAGAAGCAGCCCCAACTCGAGGCTAATGAGACTTTCTACATCCCTGGAAGCATCGTTTCGTACGTCGAGCGATTGGATGACGAGCTCACCCGGTCTCTGCAACATATCGATCCCCACACCGCCGAGTACATCGACCGTCTGAGTGATGAGAAGGACCTGTACACCAACCTCGTCCGGACTCAGATCTACGTTGAGGGCCTCTCAAAGACAAAGACAAATGAGCGCCAGGGGAAGATCGACCAACACCAGCGCCAGGACAGCCTTAACCGCGTGGTCATGCGAAGACTGGAGCACATCTACTTCAAGCCTTCTCAGGTCATCACAATCCTTGAAGACGGCACGGATAAGGCTCTCCCCTCCAGCCTTGAGACCTCTATCACAACTCGCGGCAGCACCAGTGATGCTGAGACTCTTGTCCAGACACTATGCAACTACCTCTTCAAGAACAGCGACGGTATCCTCCGGGCACGGGCGATGCTGGCTCAAATCTACTTCCTCGCCCTTCACGACCAGTACTACCGCGCTCGCGACTTGATGCTCATGTCCCACTTGTCCGAGAACATTGCCAACTTCGACGTCAGCTCTCAGATCCTCTTCAACAGGACGCTGGTCCAGATCGGTCTGTGTGCCTTCCGTGCCGGTCTCATCTACGAGGCCCAGAACACCCTCTCCGAGATCTGTGGCAGCGGTCGCCAGAAGGAGCTCCTCGCCCAGGGTATCATCCTCCAGCGCTACTCCACCGTCTCACCCGAACAAGAGCGTCTCGAGCGTCAACGCCAACTTCCCTTCCACATGCACATCAACCTCGAACTGCTCGAATGTATCTACCTCACCTCTAGCATGTTCCTCGAGGTGCCCCTGATGGCGCAGACATCTTCCTCCCCCGAGATGAAGCGTCGCGTCATCTCCAAGACCTTCCGCCGCATGCTCGACTACAACGAGCGCCAGGTCTTCACCGGCCCCGCCGAGAACACCCGCGACGGCGTCATCATGAGCGCCAAGTTCCTCGCCGCCGGCGACTGGAAGAAGGCCGCGGAGATGCTCAACTCCATCAAGATCTGGGACCTCATGCCCCAACCCGACAAGATCAAGGAGATGCTCGCCGCCCAGATCCAGGAGGAGGGCCTCCGCACCTACCTCTTCACCTACGCCCCCTTCTACGACAGCCTCTCCATCTCCACGCTCTCCACCATGTTCGAGCTGCCCCAGAAGAAGATCGCCGCTATCATCTCCCGCATGATCTCGCATGAGGAACTCGGCGCCGCGCTGGACCAGGTCAACGACGCCATCGTCTTCCGCAAGGGCGTCGAGCTCTCCCGCCTCCAGTCCCAGATCGTCACTCTCGCAGACAAGTCTATGAACCTCCTCGAGGCTAACGAGAAGACTCTCGAGCAGCGGACGCAGGGCATGGCTAATGCCTTCCAGCGCGACCAGGGGCCTGGTGCTCGTGGCGGCCGTGGGCCGAGGGGCGGTGGCCAGGGTGCCCGTGGTCCCAGATTACCTGGTGGACAGCAGCGCCGGCCTGGTGGGCAGCAGTTCGGTGGTGGTGCATTGGGTGGAGCGATCAAGGCATAAATAAAATAAGGTTGTTTTGTAATGGCATGTATTTTCCTTTTCTTTTTATCTCATGGTCTAATGTTCTTATTGAATATGATACTTATGATCATTTATTCTCCTTGATTCTTTTGTATGGTTACTAGAGGAACCATGTTCATTCTTCTTTCGTATGAGAACACTATTTTGAAAGTGATAATAAGGTAGCGCAAGTGCAGCTGTTGAAGCGAGGTCGTGACTATCTAGGTTGCCTTCCAAAGTATTAGAGGCTATATACGATACCGCCCGGGCACGACTAGCTCATGTCCTTTACAGGGCTTAGTTTTGAGGCGCTGATGAATTAGGGTCATCTTTCGACTCGAGAACGCATAATTAACATCCGCGGCAGTAATAACGAACGCCCTATCAGTCGCAGAACCGACTGGGAAGCTTGCCGTCATGATGAGATGCTCACATTGGCGGGTTGCGGGAGGACTCGCGGGTCACGACCTGGACCATGACCGGTTGCCAGGGGCGAGCAGCAGGTGGGATGTCTGCAGTATTGTACTGAAAAATCTTGACTGTCTCCATCGTAGGAAAGTCTCAGTAGTTTCTCCTGCATCAGCCCTCCTCCCCATCCCCAAGCAGATTCTGCGGAGACCAGTACTCCTTCTCCGCGCACTGGAGGTCCACCCAAACAAGGCCGTCTGCCATAAGATCATCGATAACGGTCTGCGCGCGAGCCTTCTCCCAGTTCAAATTAACTCGCAGCATCGATACACTCACGTATCCCAGGACCTGGATGGCTTCGAGGACTGTGGCTTGGTCTGTATTCAGCTCTTTCGGTATGGACCGGATATACTGCTTGCTGCCGACGAGGATGATGGAAAAGCCTGAGCCTAGTGGTTCGAGGGATTTAACAGCGCGGAGAACGTCGTCACTTCAATGAACACATTTGTAAGCTGCTGCCATGAATTAAAAAGGAAAGATGCAGAAGATACAATACGTACTCCGTAACCTCCAGACCACTCCCAATCGCCTTCCCCCTCCCAACCCTTCTCGTACACTCCTTAACCCCAAGCAACCCACCATTCTCACCCCTCGTCTCACGACAAAGCTCCACAACTCTGACCGCAACCTCAAAGTAGAAATCATTCATGTCCCCGCCCATAATCTGCGTCCAGAAACTCGCATTGTCGCCTGCCTTGCGCCCGTTCTTGCCCTTGACGTTACTAGCGGCAAGCGGGTCCACGCCGATAGCATTACACATGCGTGCAAATTCAGCGCGGAAGGTAGGGTTGCTTTTGATTGTTGAGCTGTGTTCGAGCGCGAATGTGTGCAGGAGGGTTTGGAAGACGGAGAGTTGGGTTTGCAGGGAGGTCGTGTGGGTTGAGCGGAGGTTTGCGCCGTGCGTTGCGTAGGACTGGGTTGCTTGGGTGCGGTTTGCAAAGGCGCCAAGGCCGACGCCACGGCGAGAGGACATGGTGGAGTTGATGTAATGTGGATTGAAGTTCGGCGTTGAAGATGTCGAGATGTCGAGGCAGCGATGGTGATTGATGAGGCTGGAAGGATGGGGCTTATCGGCTTATCGGAGGTCCCAGCTGATAAGGGCTGCACTGGGCATGGGCGATAAGGGCAGGCTCTCAAAGAGGACTAGCGTCTGTCAGAGCAGGGCTAACCAGACATGGCTAGCGCACCTCGGCACCCACAACGATTTCTCTTCTTCAACCGAAATTTCATCTTCTCGATCTCTCCTCAGTACGACAACGCCAACCGCTCAACTCGCGAACTCAACAGACCGTCGCAATGGCCGCTACTGCTACGTATGTTGCCTTTGATCACCCCCTTGCCGGCTGATTCGCTCCATGAGCCTGTAAGGTTCGGTTTATAGTCGTCCTTCTCGCTGGAGATGCTCCGTCCAGAAATGGTCGCGAGGCACCAGCTCGATTATTCCCGCGTCCTCTTTTCTCGCTTCGCTGCTCGCATTCGCATCAATGGAAACGTTGGTTGGAAGTGACAATGGACTTGAGAGAGGCATGGGGTATTGAGGCTGAAAGCACAATGCCTTCTCCTTGAAAACAATTGTTGAGAGCCGTCGTCTACCACCACCATTCTTTCTGGCCGCTGGTCGGATCGGAGTGCTAGACAACAGCGTCAACATTATCTTCCAGAGCGTTATGCTTAGGGTCTTGTCGGATGAGGCTTGCCATGTTGATTGATGACCGCTGGACTGCGAACGTCGAGCTGAAAATGCACGATTAGTAGCGAACTGCATCCGAGTCATCCAACTACGCACCTCACCGATTAAAAAAATTCTGTCGGGTGTTATTCTTCTAGCCTTCAGCAATGAGAATGTGGCGCTGTAGCCGCAATTCTTGCACTCGGCGGAATTGTTCAGTTCTTGCGGACACGATAAACTGACCTTCACAGCACCGTCCCCACCCAGGACCAGGTCCTCGTCCCCGAGACCCTCCTGAAGAAGCGCAAGAGCCAGGAGCAGGCTCGCGCTGTTGCTCGTGAGGAGGCCGAGAAGAAGAAGAAGGTTAGTGAAGATTTTTGTTTCTCCTTCCTTTTCCTTTTTTACGGTGATGACACCAACCATCACGCGACTAGATTACCAGTCGATGCTGTCGCTTTTGTTAACCATCTTTCGGGGCTGAGAATACTGTCACTGCTTTTGCTTTTGTCATGTTCTGTGTCGGCTCACGCTAACTCGGAAACTTCAGGCCAACAAGGAGAAGCGCTCCGTCATCTTCAAGCGCGCCGAGTCCTACGTCAAGGAGTACCGCGACGCTGAGCGCGAGAAGGTCCGCCTTGCCCGTGCTGCCCGTCAGGAGGGTAACTTCTACGTTCCTGAGGAGCCTAAGCTCGTCTTCGTTGTCCGTATCAAGGGGTATGTCTCGTCACATGTTTGTCACACTTCTAGGCTTCGCGCTAACTCCGTCTAGTATCAACAAGATTGCTCCTCAGCCTCGCAAGATCCTGCAGCTCCTCCGTCTGCTCCAGATCAACAACGGCACCTTCATCAAGCTCACCAAGGCCACCCAGGAGATGCTGACCATCATCAACCCCTACGTTGCCTACGGTTACCCCAACCTCAAGTCCGTCCGTGAGCTCATCTACAAGCGCGGTTACGGAAAGATCGACAAGCAGCGTGTTGCCCTCACCGACAACCAGATCATCGAGGAGCACCTCGGCAAGTACGGCATTGTCTGCATGGAGGACCTGATTCACGAGATCTACACCGTCGGCCCCAACTTCAAGCAGGCCAATAACTTCCTCTGGCCCTTCAAGCTCTCCAACCCCACTGGTGGCTTCCGCCCCCGCAAGTTCAAGCACTACATCCAGGGTGGTGACTTCGGTAACCGTGAGGAGAACATCAACGGCCTCATCCGCCAGATGAACTAGATTTGTTCTGTCGGTTGGGCTTGGTCGGTGTTGGCGGGGTCTGGACTACTGGCGTCTTGTCGGTATAATGGTCTGAATTCCGAGTTGAAAATACAAAAGCTTTGAGCAGTTATGATTATCCACGTTATACCCTTGCTAGTCTTGAATTGTAGTTTGTTCGCTTTCTTCTTTTCACGTATTCCGATTGTAGTAAATCATCATCACTATGCTGCAACATTCCTGTTATCCTCTCAACAACCCCAATCATCACTCGGAAATGCTTCCGATCTTCAACGCAACTGTGCGTCTGCTGCAGCTCTCTGTCCCTATTCAATATCCGTGCATTCCGAAGCGCACGCGATGGTGCCAAGTGTATAGTCTCCAACGCATCGACCTGCCGGTTAGGGAAGTTGATACTCACGATCAACTCTAATCTCCAACGGGCAACGTCGGTGCTATCAACTACTACTGAACAAGATAATATTTCAATGACATTGACCTCTGACTCTATTGATTTTGACTGTAACCTGGCATGACCCACATAGATAGGGAAAGGACCGCGGTCCAGGGCGCGATCCCCGCAAACTCTGCTGCTGCGCGAATTTTCCTCTCCAGTGCTTTCTACCCAGCACCTGTCGCTACTTCATAAGGGGCTATCCCTCCAACCTCCAGGCTGCCTTCAACATGTCCTAAGAATTTCTCTGCTATGGCCGAAACCCTCGCGAAACCCATCGCGGGCGACTCGATCCTAGACGATGAGCAGGATCTCGCAGCCATGGGCCACTCGCAGGCCCTCTCCCGGAAATTCAGTGTCTGGAGCATGCTGTCTCTAGCATTCTGCGTGCTAGGAAGCTACAGTACCTTTGCGCAAGACCTCAGCAGTGGAATCACGAATGGCGGCGCCGTCACGATCTTATGGGGTTTGGTCTTGATCACCGTTTGCAATCTCTGCGTGGCTATTAGTCTGGGTGAACTCGCGAGCAGTATGCCCACTGCCCTTGGGCAGGCATACTGGGTCTTTCGGCTTTGGCACACGCCTACGGGCCGGTTTCTGTCGTACATGACGGCCTGGATTAATACGTTTGGTTGGTGGACGTTGACGGCCTCCCAGGTTGCATTTATGACGGAGTTTCTGCTGGGGATGAAGACGATGTTTGAGCCGGACTGGGACGGCGCGGAGAAAGGGTGGCTTCAGTTTGTGGTCTATGTTGGGGTCTGTTTTGTCCTGACCTTGACGAATGTGGTCAGTTGTCGGAAAGAAGCTGTCCTTCCGTGGCTGAACAACTTTGTTGGGATCTGGTTTACGGCTTTGTTCTTCATTCTCTCGCTTGCGCTGCTTATATCGGTGGGCGCAAAGCCCGGTCTGTCTTTTCAGCCGGCCTCCTTCGCCTTTGGAAAGTGGATGAACGAAACGGGCTGGTCCGATGGCACAACGTGGTTCATAGGCTTAGTCCAGGCAGCGTACGGACTCACTGCCTTTGACTCCGTCGTGCACATGGTCGAGGAGATGCCCTCGCCGCGCCGTGATGCACCCCGAGTAATCTGGCTAGCCGTCCTCCTCGGCGCCATAACCGGCTTCATATTCATGCTTATCTGTCTCTTCTGCATTCAGGACGTTGACGCCGTTGTAGGCGCCGACCTCCCCTTCATCGAACTCATGCAAGAAACCGTCGGGCTACAAGGTGCCGCCGTCCTAATCGCCCTCTTCATCTTCAACGGCCTCGGTCAGGGAATCAGCATTCTCACTACCGGCTCACGCCTTACATGGGCATTCGCCCGTGACGGCGCAGTCCCTTGGAGCTCATACTTTGCCCACATCGACCGAGTCTGGAAAGCGCCTGTCCGCGCTCTCTGGGCGCAAGGCTTCCTCATCGCCCTCGTCGGCATCCTCTACCTATTCGCAAGCACAGTCCTCGACGCAATCCTCAGCGTCAGCACAATAGCCCTCACAATATCCTACGGAATCCCCATCGGCGCGCTCCTCTTTGTGGGTCGCGACAAACTGTCCCCGGGCTACTTCCATCTCGGACGCTGGGGGACACCAGTAAACTGGATCAGTATCATCTACTGTGCCCTGACGACGGTTTTCTTCTTCTTCCCTGGTGGGCCGAATCCCGCGCCCGCGGATATGAACTATGCCATTGCGGTGTTTGGAGTCATGCTTGTTGTTGCGGTGGGGTTTTGGGTTTTTAGGGGGAAGCGCACGTATCTGAGGACGGATGATGCGCTGGCGCAGATGATTTTTGCCAGGAGGTTGGAGGCTGATGGGGTGGGGATGGGAATGGGTGTAGGGCAGAGGGAGGGGGAGAGGGAGAAGGTGACCTAGATATAGTAGTTGGAATCAACTACCACTTAATCTCTGTCCTAATCTACAAATTCAACAAGCTTCTATCTGCCATGCTACATAAATTCTGGTAAGCATAGCACAGATTTCTCAGATACTAAGGTAATTGCATAGTTGAGGCAGAAAAACGATCAATGCTGGTTTTGCTCTACTTGGTTGTTGGAGATAAACGGTACTGAACTATGTATATCAGAAGCATTAGCTTAACTAGACCTTCTACCTCTGATAATCTACTAGATTGCCAGATTTAGCGTTTCTTCAGGACTCTATTCCCAACAACAGATAACAGCCAGGCAATCATGCGATACAGTACGCCCAAACCAACTTGAAAAGATAACCAAATCACCTCCGCGAATAGAGAGCATTCGAAATAGCAAAGGAGGGAACGTGCCACTAGCTGCTATATACGACAGCTCCGTGTCATGGAAGTTGGCCCCCATCTCTCGTCCAGCGCGCACTAGAATGCAAATCGTCTGTTAATCAGCCATCTCACTCAGGAGAAGGCGGGCGGACTCGTCGGGATAATTAAGGCAATTGACTTTTGCCCCCGCAGCAAGCAGCATCTTCACAATCTCAGTGTGGCTCCCGTGTACGGCGGCTTGGAGGGGCGTGTGTGTACAGGTCTCCACCGGAATACCAGTTCTTACTTGGGCACCTCAATGGAACATGGTCAGCCAGAAGAGCTTGTACAGAGCTGATATCGCCCTTCTGGCAAGCCTCAACTAGAGACTTCCATCGCTCCCAGCCGTCCGTCAAAGTTGTGCAGGGTAGGGTTACGGACTTCTCCCTGCTTCCATACGAGCACGACGTCTTACTTGACTCTCTTTTGCGGCGAGATTTGATGAAGGTATTGATGTCTCTCTAGATGTCAAAGCGAAGGCGCATAGACTCTTGCCTGATATGCATCGTGTAATCTGTAGCCTGAACTAATGGCCCCCCGAACTCTTAATCGTTGCGGCTGCAGCACTTGGGGATACGCCCATGGTCATGCAGCTCATACCTCCATGTCAGTCTAGTGACGAGTCTGCAGACGGCCTTTCAGCAGCACTGCTCAAGACTGCTCACTGTAAGAATGACGATGCTTTCGAGGCCCTACTCCCACATGTGAGAGAAATGACAAATCTCCACCATCTGGAAAACCGCTGGGAACTGATATCACTCCTCAGATTTGGGAAATAGGAACGCACCCGAGCCATACTCCCACGTCGTTCTTTTGATGGAATCGAAGAAAGGGAGATCGGCGCGTTACTGTGCCAGACGATGGGGACGCCTGCGAGTATCTATTCATTGATCCTCGACCAAAATCCCTATCCGACTATCGAGTCCCAAAGTAGCATTCCCTATTGATGAACTGGCTTGCGCAGGAAATCTCAAGAGTCTTTGAGTCTTCCTGCAGCATCTCGGACCAGCCGATGCCGAGGCCCAGGCGCGCGGCGATCTTGTGCCTACATCAGACTGGAGTCTAATTTACCATCCTCTAGTCTCAGCCATATAACATGGACTCCTTGAGTTTGCCAAAGCTCTCATCGACTGGTGCCCAGGTTACTTCCGTCTGGATGTCAATCGTCGCCCTTTACCAATGAGCGCAGCAGTCGATTGCAATAAACCCGAAATGGTCGCCCTTTTACTCGAAAAGGACCCAACTCTTGTCTCCTACCTTGAGCCCATGATTACGAGGTTGACTGGCCCAGGAACGCTTTTGTATCCAATAGTCAATGCAGTGAGATAGGATTACCTCGAAATCGTGCGCATATTCCTTGCCCACGGCGTTGATGTCAATTCCAAGGACGCAATGAGCGACATACCCCTGTTGTCATGGGCCGCAGGAAACGGGGATGCAGAAATGACTCGCCTGCTTCTCGAGCATGGGGCTGATGTTGGACTGCGCGATGAATTCGGCCGCACACCCCTTGCACACGCAGCTGTTGGACACGCCAGCACCGTCAGACTCGTCTTAGGAGCAGGCGCAGACGTGGAAGCACTCGATAAAAACGAGAAGTCTCCCTTTTTCAGCGCCATGACAGACGATTTCCCCACGCCAACCTGCATCCCATTTAGGGGAAGTAAGCGCTGGGGATCAGTTAAGTACTCACCCGAGTATCGTCGTGAAGTCGTCAGAGATCGCGCCGAAATATGTCGTTTGCTTCTAGAATTTGGAACAAGTTGTCTTGATAGCTATGGTGTTCCCGGGTACCGATATGCCCTGGAGAATGGGCACGGCGAGATTCTGCAAGTTCATTCTGAGTAGGAAATGATGCCTATTGATGTAGTGGGTGGCGAGAAACGTTCATTGCTACTATGTGCCGTGGAGAAGAACCACCACACTGTTGCGCGTGCTCTAGTTAATGCTGGTTGCGATGATATTAGGGCTAACAAGAAGGGCAGGGCGCCTCTCAGCCTTGCTGATGATGATATGGAGAAGTTCTTGTATTCGCGCAGGTTATTGAATCTTGTGATTCCTCTGGGTTAAATGGTGTCTTGCTCCCCGCCGTATCTTGTTCATTCGCTACAGCCTCACCAATTACATATGCCACACTATAGATATCTCTCGTTGACTATAATCCATTCCGCAATCTGATTATTAACTTATGCAAACCTACGTACTTCCACCTCTTACCTCCCTGAGCCCTGCATCCGGTCAGACCATTATCGCGACTCGATCCAACTAGTAATCTACACCTCATTCAAAAACAGCAACCCCCACAACATCCGGCGCAAACCCCGTGAACCCACCTTCACCCCCCTCATTCCCAAGCACAACCTCATTAACCCCCTCCTTCCACCCCGTCGTAAGCACCCCAAGGCGCGCACTATCCCACCAACCCAGACCAGGCCCAAAAAGCTCACTGTGACGCCCGGAAAGCGGGACCTCCAACCGCACAGGCTGCGCATCGTTAACCCGGATCGTCAAATTGCGTGAATTAGAGCCCCATCCCCACGCTGAGTCGAAGGCTACTTCGTTGTTTATGTAGTCTATTTCGAGATATTTGGGTCCAGATATGGATGTGGAGGACGTTATTTGTGCGACTGCGCTGCTGTTGGTGCTTAGGTGCGTGAGTTTTGAGCCGGCGGGTGCGCAGAATGTTTCTGGGCATGTGAATGTTGAGGCTGACCCGGAGGGGGTGAATGCTTCCGTGCCTGTGTAGTAGGTTGGTGATGGAGGGGCGAGGTGGATTGAGGCGATGGGCGGTGCGTTGTGGAATGTTATTGTGTTGTTTGAGCTGGCGGTTAGAGTGACGTGGGTTCTGACTGTGGATGACCCGGCTGGTATTGAGATAGGGACTGGGGCACCGCTGCTGCCTGTAGTAATAGTTATGTTGCGCGTTTCGGTAGCTGGTTCGTTTAGAACCATTGTGAGGTTAAAGTTAGGGCTTGAGGTGAGGCCGTAAATCGCTGAGAATGTAGTTGTATCGCTATAATAGAAGCTGGTCAGTAGCAGTCCATATATTGACACAAACTGAATATACTCACCCATCGGTAGAAGCAAAGATATCGCCCGGATAACTCCCAGCAGGAACCGTCTCGCTCAACTCAACCAATATCGTCCCATGCGCCTCGACCCTGGCCGTATAGCTCGTCTTCACATTCTCAACGCTTTCACCTGCCCATATATTTCTCAGACCTCCGGCGAACTGCAGTCCAACATCCGGTAAGTCAAGCGTAAGTTCCCTATCTTCTCCCCTCCAATTGATCAATGCCGCAACAGTTCTATCCCCCGTCAAAGGCCCACTCCAAACCTCACATCCATCATCACTCCACCTCCTCCTCAGCGCCGCACTAACCCCCAACCTATCCTGATTAAAAGCAATAACATCCTCATTCCTCAGTACATCAAGAGACTCCTCCATCATCCCATCGACCTTCGCCCCAATAATCAGCGGCGCTTTGAGTATCCCCCAAAGCCCAAAATGCGTCTGCTCTTCGGGAATCGTAAGCACATCTTCCAACCCAACAAGCAACATATCCGGATCTGGCCACTGCCCCGGTCCCGCGAAGTCCGTCTGCGGAACGGCCTGGTTCAGCGTGCGGAATATCGAGCGCCAGTGTGGCGTGATGTCGTTTCCGATCCGCCATGAGTGTCCGATTTCGGGGGCCCAGAGGGCGGGGAAGTCGATTCCCCATTCGCAGACTTGGAAGAGGATTGGCCTTTCTTGGGACTGGATGTAGCGCGACATGTTTGCGAAGCGCGGGTGGGGGGATGTGGAGGGTGAGTAGTTTACGTTTGGGTAGTTTGTTGCTGCGTCGGAGTAGCAGTTGTCGTCTGGATGAGATTATTAGTCTCTCTTATGCGTGTGGAATGGCGGGAAAGAAATGGAGGGCTGACATTTAAGTGAGTCAATCTCCCACTCAGCGAATGTCCTCGCATCAAGATCCTCAAAATCTGGTCGAACTATTAGCTCCGCCATTCATACGACCGTCTTCGAAACAAGGAAAATGCAAGCATACAAAGACTCCCCGTATTATTAGGCGGACTCCCGCAAAGAAGGATACCCGAATCCCCATACGCTCCAAAGAGCAACCCCCTATCATGCAAATACCTCCCCAGCGCCGGGAACCCCTGCGGGAAGAGCGTCTCGTTCCAAGTCAAAGTACCGTTCGGCAATCGGTCCTCGACAGACCAGCCGCAGTCAACGGTGACATAGCGGTATCCGAGATCTGCGAGGCCGGTGTCGATTAGTGCTTCGGCGTTGAGATGGATGATGCTCTCGTTCGGGAAGCAGTTGTATTCGTTGTAGGTGTTCCATCTATAGATTTTTGTTAGTGGATGGTGATTTCTAGGGAAGGCGGGCCGTGGAGCTGGAGTATGACGAACCCCATTTGCGGAGTGAGGGCTAAACCGTCTTGGAGACGGGGTTTGAGGGGGGAGGAGCTGGTTAGAGCGCTCGGTAAAAGTAAAAGTGAAGTGAGGAGGATCATGTTGGCTTCGGGCAGTTACCTACAGACGCGCGCTCATGTTGATTGAGCTCAATATAGTCATTTATATAGTGCGGCAAGCAGAAGAAACATGTCATGCCTAGCCCGTTGAGCGGAATCTCCGGCATGGCGTCATGTTAGAAGCAACCGGGAATTTTCCCTTTGCAGAGACTAGATCAAGCACCTCCATGAATCAATCATTAGCCTAATAAGAAGTGGAGTTAGGGCTGTGCGGGGTACCCCGGCATAGCGACAGATCACTCTGCACCTGCGGCATTTCAGCCACTTGTCAGACAATAATACCGCAGATAACTTCCAAATGGAGGATGAGCAGCAGAACGGCAAGCGTGGAGACAGATAATGGTGTAGAGGGTGCAGGTTGCGAAGCATCTTGGGCGCGGTCGAAAGAAATTCTATTTCTGTTCATCTTTAGTGCTACCATTAGTCCAAGCTTCCCTCTCATAGACAGTAAGAACATAGTAAGACTGATGCCTGCCTATGGTGTAGAGTAGCTTACTTAGTGTACATAGCTGGCAGATCTCCCAAAAACATTCGCAAGATGAACTAGCTCCTAAGGCAAAGGTTCAAGTCGTTCAAGGAAATCTGTGTAAAGAATAGCCATTGTCACGTATATCCCGAGGTCTTGCAGTAACATTCGCACTGTTCCAATAGCACCACTGTTAGCGGCGATATGAATTGGGAAATAGCCGCCTTTATGGTCTGTGCGAATCCTCCCCTCCGCGGTATCCAACAAGAGCCGAATCACGCCATGATACCCTCCGTTAGGTCTGGCCCACACAGTCAGTGCAGCAGCTATTCTCTTCTGGTGGGATGTTTCAAAGGGCCAGAGTCCACAATCGATAAGCTTAGAGATGGTGGACATGGGCAAACCACAAATACAGGCCATGTATGCCAGGTCGCCCGTCAGCCAACGAAACCCGCTGTGCGTGGGTGGGTTTTTTCAAGAACCTGATCGTGCTCTCATCCACATTGGGGTTGCAGAGGGGACTGATGACCTCGTCGATATGGTTGGTATCGTAATAGTTATTCCTAAACCAGGCCCTTGCGCCGAGGCGAGGGTAGAGGGATCTCAACTCAATGCCTAGGACCACTCCCACCACAACGCCTTGACTCCCCAGCTGACTCCATGCCTCATCAATTCAACCGACAGACAGCCTCGCCACTAGTGTCTGACTGCATCTTACTTCAGCACTGATACAAAGAACTTGCGACAAGAACTCAAAGACTTCTTCCGTCCATCGGCTTCAACTTTAGCTTTTCGATCTCGATACCCTCGATAGTTCTAGCCTGGCTATTGTTAATGCTAACTATTCCGTCAATAGGGAGGTTGATGGGAAATACATTAACAGCCATAAAGTCGGTCCCTTCAGGACCCTTGGCATAAACACTAGTACCGCAATTCACGCAGAAAAAGTGTGGGAACCTCTTGGTCGCATGGTAGTAGGTCTTCTAAAATTAGCTTCTCTGAAGATAATTTGACGGTGGAGCCCTATATACCCTCACAGCGTCCTCAGGGTGGTTGAATGTGGTCTCTGACACCTTGGGGTACACCATGAGGTAGCCGTTCTTTGTGCAGATTGAACCTAAAGAGATCTTCAGCCTTCTGCAAAGGACTTTTGTTAAGTCAAGGAGCTAACAGTTGCAGTTGACGACTTCCTGCTCCTCAATAGGCGCGCGAAGAGTAAAGGTGAACTTGACAGTGCCACAGTGACAAGATCCGTTGTAAGAAGACATCTTGCTCGTTTATTCTGATCTGGGTTGACAGGACAAGAAATATTGGAAATCCCATCTGCTGACGAGGATATTTGTAGCTGATTATGATGCTCAACGATCCTCGTATTCAACGGTCCAAGAACCCGTATCTAAGAATGTTCGGAAGCGTCACTTGGCAAGTCAGGCAGCACTCACATCTGCCTTGAGCAGTCTGTCTACATAAGCAAAGATTGGTGCCCATGAGTCAAAGGATAAGCTCATGGGCTGGCGAATGAGTCGTACCAAGATGGTAAGCCAGATCGACCACGTCCAATAGACGCTGTGGACGTGAACGTCTCGCCCCCGCGCCGCGGCTGACCTGCAGAACCCGAAACAGCTGATAAACGCTTTCTGACTGAGCCTAGACCAAACTTCAGGATCATTTACACCTGTTTCTATCAGTAGAGACGGGCACGGGATAAAAATTCACATGACCATTACCCTATCTTGTTCGCACCCTTCCCCCAGATGGTTGACTGACAGCTTCACCCCGCTGACTCTACTCGGGAGTTGCGATCGGTAGAAGGTCTGACCCTGTTTCAAGTCGTACTCATATTCAGAGAACCAGATCAGGGAGCTCGGGGCGTTCAACCCCGACTGCAGAGGATCGGCAGTTGCAATGCGGGGAAAACCCGCATCCAAGATTCAACCAGATTCGACCCCAGAGAATGCCCAGACTTTTTGTACTCCATTATTTAGGATCTTCAGCATCCACCGTTGCTATGACATGAAAGTTCGGGGTATCATTGTCCCAATCTCTTCGCACTGGCCTCATTGCGGGGACCCCGCAGCAATCTACGTGAATATTTATACAGTGCCACTATGAAGGAAGTCTTCGAGAAGCACAGGCAACCCAAAAATGGCACTGTCAATCTCCCAAGTATCCTTCGAGCATCATCGCTCCGAGTTAGGGATCGGGGAATCCTGCCCCCGCATCTCATGGAGATTCGATGGAAATGTCACAGACTGGCACCAGAGCGCATATTCAATTGAAATCGAACGAGACGGTCAATCGTACACATTCAACGTCAACTCTTCAGATTCCGTGCTGGTCCCATGGCCATCAGGCCCACTTCAATCTGGCGAGGAAGCTACCGTCCGTGTCCGCTCATTCGGTTCAACTATCGACTCGTCCTGGTCTGACCCCGTTACTGTGGAGTCAGGTCTCCTCAGCGAGGAGGACTGGCAGGATGCGGTGGCTATAGTGTCCGATAGACCGACCGAGGTCAATGCCACCCACCGTCCGATCTACTTCCGCAAGGACTTTGCAGTCGATGAAGATATTCTCTCTGCGCGGCTTTACATCACGGCACTAGGTGTTTACGAGGCTGAGATCAACGGTGAACCTGTTGGCGACTATGTTCTTGCCCCCGGCTGGCAGTCTTATACCCATAGACATGAATACAACACCTACGATGTCACCGACCTCCTGAACGTTGGCCAAAACACAATCGGCGTCACAGTCGGTGAAGGCTGGTATTCTGGCGCGCTTAGCTGGAATATGATCCGGAACATCTACGGTGATACTCTGGGTTTCCTTTCTCTGCTAGCGGTTACGACCTCGGACGGTGAGACAATTTACGTACCCAGTGACGATACATGGCAGTCATCCACCGGTCCTATCCTCTCATCGGAAATATACAATGGTGAAGTATATGATTCGACTCAGGAAATTCCCGGCTGGTCCTCGCCGGACTTTGATGCGTCTGAATGGCTGGGTACGCACGAGGTTGAGTTTGACAAGGGCTTGCTAGCCGCTCCTGATGCTCCGCCCGTAAGGCGCATCGAGGAGCGCGCCTTGGAAAACGTGTTCCTGAGCGACTCGGGCAAGACGGTTCTTGATTTCGGACAGAATCTTGTTGGGTGGCTGAGGGTTCGGGTTAAGGGTCCACGAGGCGCGAACATTAGCTTCGTGCACACTGAGGGTACGCTCATCCGCTGATCTATAATACTGACGTGAACCTATGCTGATAATTGTACTGTAGTCATGGAAGACGGTGAAGCCGCAACCCGGCCACTGCGAAACGCAAAAGCAACCGACAACCTAACCCTCTCCGGTGAAAACCAAGAATGGGAGCCCTCGTTCACATTCCACGGATTCCGCTACGTCCAGGTTACCGGTTGGCCAGAGGAGACAGAATTAAACTCCGACTCTGTCACTGCGATCGTGATCAACACGGACATGGAGCAGACGGGCTTCTTCAACTGCTCGAACCCTCTACTCAACAAGCTCCATGAGAACATCATATGGAGCATGCGCGGCAACTTCCTGTCTATTCCCACTGATTGCCCACAGAGAGACGAGAGACTAGGCTGGACTGGCGACATTCATGCATTTGCACGAACAGCCAATTTTATCTATAATACAGCCGGTTTCCTGCGAGGGTGGCTGAAGGACGTCTACTCAGAGCAGCTGGAGAATGACTGTAAGCCCACGCCTTCCTATCAACTGAGATAAGCCTGTCACTATATCAGTACTAAGCCAAAACAGATGGTCCCCCGGCCGTGGTGCCGAATGTCCTCGGCCCCGACAACGCCGCCGCAATCTGGGGCGACGCAATCGTCAAAGTCCCCTGGGACCTATTCCAAACATACGGCGACAAGGTCATGCTCATGGAGCAATATCCCGGAGCACAAGTCTGGATCGACAGGGGCGTCACACGCAACGAAGTCGGCCTCTGGAATCGTTCATCGTTCCAGTACGGCGACTGGTTGGACCCGCTGGCACCCCCTGATTCCCCCGGCGACGCGACAACAGACAGGAACTTTGTCGCCGACGCGTACCTAATTCACAGCACGGAATTGCTAGCAAATATATCAACTTATCTGTCCCTTTCAGAAGAAGCAGACAGATACACCCACGACCGCGCGAATTTAACACGGGCCTTCAGAAACGCTTGGATCTCAGCCAACGGGACCGTCGCGAACGAGACTCAAACTGGCCTTACTCTACCGTTATACTTCAACCTCTTCGCGCAGCCATCCCACTACGCGGCCGCCGCCTCACGCCTAACAGACCTAATCGCCGAAAACGATTACAAGGTCGGAACCGGCTTCGCAGGAACGCATATCCTCGGCCACGCATTATCAAAGTACAACGCGGCCGACGTGTTCTACCAGACGCTCCTCCAGGAGGAAGTCCCCGGCTGGTTATTCCAGGTCATCATGAACGGGACAACGACCTGGGAGCGCTGGGATAGTATTCTTACCAACGGGAGCGTGAACCCCGGTGAGATGACCAGTTTCAACCACTATGCCGTCGGTTCTGTGGGTAGCTGGATGCATGAGAATATTGGCGGGTTGAGGCCGGCTGAGCCTGGGTGGAAGAAGTTCTACGTGGATGTTAAACCGGGTGGGGGCTTGACGCATGCGGAGACGAGTTTTTTGACGCCGTATGGAATTGCGGAGACGAGGTGGAGGGTGAACGGGGATACTTTTAGACTGGGCTTGAGGGTGCCGCCGAACACAGAGGCCATTGTGGGTTTGCCTGGAGTCCCGAGGGACGGGAAGAAGAGGGTCGTTGTTGGGTCTGGGTATCATCGGTTTGAGAGTCAGTTGGAAGGTTGATTGATGGTTGATGGTGATGACTGCGGCTCATTTGCCTGATAGGCCAAACCAGAACAATGTACATATGGCCATGAATGAGAATAAGGTGCATACTGATTGAGCGCAACTCCATTGTCAAAGTTTATGGCGAATATTTAGTAACGAGTAAGCCCCATTCAATAACTGCCCGTCCTACCTCAAATCCAACAATAGCCGGCACCAAGTATCCAAGCGAAGTCCCGAGCCTAATATACATAGATAAAGTCCTCGTTCTTGAGATCCGTCGTATCGAGGAACCCCTTGTCCTCTTCCCGCGCTTGACCCTTATCACCACCCTCCTCTCCAGCGGCCTCGCCCGCCTCAACGGCCTTACTTTCCTGCACTTCTTTCTTCCGGAGCATGGACTCGTCCACGACGCTTGCGTTCTTACCGAGTTCCGCTCGTCTCTTTGCGTGCTTTTTGTTGAGGTAGTAGAGGTAGAGGTCCGCGATACTGCAGTGGAAGTATAGAAAACGTTAGCTAATTCGCCGAGTACGGATGAAACAACGGTGAGAGAGGGCAAGTTAATGAGGCATCAAGCAGGACAACCCCCAAAATGGATGAGACAACATACACAGCAATCACAGCAACAAGCACAAACATAACCAAGTTCGAGATCAGACCCTCGCGGTACTCGGGCGCTTGGTCAAGCGAGTAGAGTTGGGGACCGATAACCTGCACAGAAAACCGGGTCAGATTTCCTTTAACTTCACTGGGAGAAGACAGGACAGATGGAGTGATTGACATACGTTCCCCGTACACATCCCAATAAGCACTACCGCCGACGTACACTTCCTCTTCGTATCACCCGCTGTATTCTGCGCTTCCCAGGCGTAAACGAGGGGCGTTATTCCAGCTAGACATGAGACCTGTCCCACAAGAACAATCAATGGCCCGGTACACAACGTAATTTAGCAGTGAAGAGGTAGGCAGACATACCAAGTAATACCCAAAAAGCAGCGCACCCTTCTTTTCCCTCGGCACAGTGAGCATAATAATCGTCCCGACAGCCGCAATCACTGCAATCGCCGCAATAACCAGCCCCTTCGTGCGGAACTTCGTGGCTGCCCATCCGCCACCCATAATTATAGCGACTTGGACAGCACCGAAGGGGAGGTTGAACAATATGGCGTCGAAATTCGTATACCCGAACGAGGTTATGATTAAACTGCCGAAGGTGGATATTCCGCCTGATGGGATACTGCATTTGAGCAAGGAGGGAGAGTTAGTTATAGTTAATTGATGATGGAGGTCAAGGTTAAAATAAGTTCAAGAGCCTCAAGGCCTTCTCAATCCTGGAATCTGGGGTAAACGTGGACTCACGAGATGGCAATAATAAGCAAAAACCAAACCCAAGTCTTGATATCAATCGCCGTCTCCCAAACGTGATCCCACCTCCACTCGCGCGATATAATCCCCATCTGGTTTGCGCGGAGGCGCTCGACCGCGATGACCTTTTCGCGCTCGGATAAGAATTTCGTTTCCATGGGCGAGTCCGGCATGAAGATTAGTACGACGACGGCGTATAGCACTGTGAGTAGGCCGCAGAGGAGGAAGATTGTTTGGTAGGAGTAGAGTGTGTCGCTGTTTATGTGGCCGAGGCCGTAGGTGAATAGGCTGCCGACTATGGCTGTCACGCCGTTCATGGCGTTCCAGAGGGCGGCTCTCCTGTATTTTCCCTCATCAATAAGCTGAACGATGAGAGCCGAAGGGTGAGTAGGTAGCTAACCATGTTTGTTCGCCTCTTCGCCACCACATCTGGGTGACGGCAATACACGAAGGTGCTTGGATTAGAGCGTCAACACGCATTCCACTCAATGTCAGGACATGGACAAAACTCACCAATCATACTCTCAAAAGCACCCAAACAAAATCGTAATCCCAATAAACTGGGGAAATCTTTGCAGGCCGCCATGATCGTCAAACTACTCCCCCAAAGGAAAATAGCAGCAGCAATGACCTTCCCCGTCGGCAGCTTGACAAGCACCAGCGCCGCAACAGGCTGCATAACCAGCTGCGCGATGTATAGGATCGAGCCGAGCCATGAGTACTGCTGCCCCACAAGATTGGCGTCCTCGACTAGTCCGAAGATCGAGACGTATGAGAGACTGGATTTATCTAGTTGCTGGAAGAAGTACGCGCCTAGTAAGAGTGGAAGAACACGCAGGTCGATTCGGCGGAGGACCTTCTTTTCTTCTTCTGGTGTGAACGTATGAGATCCTGAAACAGTCGCAAGGAACTGGGCGGCTTTTTCGCCGCGGGGGGTTGTCGGGGGTTGGGTTTGGACTGCCGGCGTGATTGAGTCTGCGGACTCAATTTGCTCCGCTGAGGGAGGTTGTTTGCTGGCCATGATGGTGGTCTCTGATGGCAGGATCCTCCCAATTTCTCAGCTCAACGGCCACCGGGGGCTCAAGGCTATATAACCAGCCACGGCGAGAGATCCCCCGGCCACCTTTGGCGCTCTTGGAAGAAAGGTTAGCTCCTGATTCTCTTGCCTCGCTTGACTCTTGGGTGCAAGGGAGCGTATTGGACACTGCTGGTACAAAGGATTCGCCAAGGCATGCTTCTGGTATCTTTACCCCGGAGGGCTTGATACCCCAAATGCGGGGGTTGCATGATCGTCCCCCCGCTGGACCCTCTAATTGATGGAAAATCGATGCCGAGCCCTTGATATCTATTCAGGCTTTGACCAGCTCATCGCGCAATTCCTGCTTAGGGTCCTAGCGATACTCCCTTCGCACACTTGGTGTACGCTCGGAGGGTGTCCGCGGTGTGTTCGGACTGATATATCCCGATGCCCCTCATATCCTTTATATGCCTTTCATTCCCGCAAAAGCACTCTATCTCCAACGGCTGCAAAGAAACAAGCCAAAATGCCCAAGAAATACGCCCTCGTCGGCACCGGCGGCCGCGCCATATTCTTCTACACCGCAATAGTCCGCGACTTCCCCAAAACCGCCTCCCTCGTCGGCTTCTGCGACACAAACCAAACCCGCCTCAACTATGCAAATTCCCGCCTGGAGGCCCTAGGCCATGACCGAATCCCAACATTCCTAGCATCTGACTTCGACAAGATGATAGCAGAAACAAAACCCGACGAAGTCATCGTCACGACAATCGACCGCACGCATAACATCTACATCGTCCGCGCGTTGGAGCTGGGTTGCAACGTGATCACCGAGAAACCAATGACCATTGACGCCCCGCGCTGCGGCGAGATCTTTGACGCCGTCGAGCGAAGCGGACGACAAGTCCGCGTGACGTTTAATTACCGCTACGCACCTCACAACACTAAGATCTATGAGCTCTTGTCGTCCGGCGCAATTGGGGAAGTGCACTCCGTGCATTTCGAGTGGCTGCTGAATACCCAGCACGGAGCAGACTATTACCGACGGTGGCATCGGGACAAGCGTAATTCGGGGGGATTGCTGGTACATAAGAGTACGCATCATTTCGACCTCGTGAACTTTTGGCTCCAAAGCCGACCCGAGACTGTGGTTGCGATGGGCGACCTTAGGTTCTATGGACGCGAGAACGCAGAGCGTCGTGGGGAGACGAAGTTTTATACGCGTGCTTATGGGAGTGAAGCCGCGCAGGACGATCCATTTGCACTGCATCTAGAGCGCAATCCTCAATTGAAGGCCATGTACCTTGATGCTGAAAAGGAGGATGCGTACTTCCGCGACCAATCTGTTTTTGGCGATGGAATCAGTATCGAGGATACGATGGGCGTTATGGTAAAGTACCGTTCTGGTGCGGTGCTGACGTACTCTCTTACATCTTATGCGCCGTGGGAGGGATTTAGGGTTATGTTGAATGGGAGTAAAGGCAGGTTAGAGGTAGAGGTTGTTGAACAGTCATACGTCAATTCAGGCGGCGAGCAGGCGCTTGAGGGGGCGCTTGAGAGCCGGTCTATCCTGCTTCGACCGCTCTTTGGGAAACCCGTCGAGATTGAGATTCCAGAGGGCAGTGGTGGCCATGGTGGCGGCGACCCGCAGTTGCTGAATGACTTGTTTGGGGAGGGGCCCGGTGATGATCCGTTACGGAGGGCTGCGTCGCATGTTGATGGCGCACTGTCTATCCTGACTGGGATTTGTGCCAATCAGTCTATTCGGACGGGGTCGACTGTGAGGGTTGATGATGTTTTCAAAATTTAGAGCCCTTATAATGGCATTATTCATGTTGGTGTAGAAACGAAATAACACCATCTACCAAGAAATAACATCACCAGCGCTCATTGGCGTGAAACGACCCTGATCATTTGATCCGTCCTAGCGTAATGAAGTGGCGTCTTAGGGTTGCGAGAGAGATTAGCTTTGGACACGTCGCAGCCAGAGGAAACCAGAACCTGAGCGGACTTGTAGGCTGTTCGAGCAAGGTGGTCACTGTAATTAACATTGGTTCCGCACTGTAGCAAAAATTTCACAGCTTCTGCGTCGTCATTTGTTACTGCAAGTGCCAGTAGATGGTTAATAAAGCCGGCGCGTTCATGGCTGTGCAGGACCGGCAGTAGTGGCTGTAGAAGATCTACTGAGCCCACCTGTGCCCCGAGTTCCAGAAATTCCTTCGTTTGAGCCTTGTCGAGATTAGCAGACGTGAATGCTGGTAAGAGTAACTGGACAATGTCGCGGCGCTTCTTCGAGGCGGCAAGCCCCAAGAGCAGACTTTCTGTCTAATCTTGTCGAGCCCAGAACATCAACGCCGGCGTCTATCAGTGCTCGGACAGTCTCGATCCTTTCGTAATTGGCCGCCTCGTCCGGAGGAGTCTGCCCGTAAGCGGCGCCGTTCTCAATAGTTTTCCGCGGTGGACGAACATCAGGGGTGTCTCATCATGCCCATTGCGGATGGCGCAGTGCAATGGTAGAAAGTCAGGATGAAGTTTTATCTCATGCAAATCCATGTACTGCAGCAGAACGCGGCAGGTCTCAGTTTCACCTTCGTTCGTTGCATCTGAGACTGTAGTGCAAAGACTCCCCTGCAGCTTCTCGTACGAAAAGTTCTCCATCAGGCTCTGGGGCTGGTCAGCTGTCGTAACCTCGTTGATTCGGTCTAAGAACAACGAGAGCACGCCAACAGACTGGGTTTGAGCGGCAGTAACCAGACGGCGTGTTTTCCATTGCATTCTGGTCGTTAATTATATTGCTACGCGGAAGCAAAAGACGCACTATTCTTTCAGAGCCATCGAGAAGCGCCAGGTGTAGAGCAGTTAGCCCAGTAGCAGGGCCTGGAACATCGGATGTTTCGCCCAGGGCCACAAGCATTTCAATCGCGGCTTCATCCTTGGACCTCACGGCTGCAGTGAGAGGCGGCCAGATGTCCTTGTATATGTCTGCATCTCGCCACTCAGCAATTGACACCTCGCCGCGTTGCGACATCTCTTGCATCGATGGCATATCAAGGATGGCAGCTAATGCACTAAACATGAGACTGGCGGGCAGTCCCCCAGGATGCTGGCTCTGCCACTCACTAAGAAGGCACCGGACATAGCCAGAATGCTCGCTGGAGGTACTGCGCTTCAGGATATCCATTGCCTTATCGCTGTTCACTGCTATAGAGGCGCCAGTCTCCAGGGCAATTGTGGCAACCTCATACCGCTTATCGGAGTCCAGGAACATAGAGGAAGAAGGCTCCAGGGCATCGAGTGCCCCGAGAGTGCGCCCAACCAGCTCGATGTCGGCTCCGAACTCCAGTAAGATGCGAAGTGCTTCAGGCTCGGCCTTGTTAATCGCCACATGGATAGGGTAAGTGCCATTTCCAGTGCCTGGAGTGTTCACCTGTGCTCCCTGTTGTAGAATAAAACGCGAAACATCATAGCCATGAGGATCATTGTTCTGAATGCCACAGATAGCCGCGCACAGTGGGCTCATGAGGCGCCCATTGTTTCTTTCTTCGATATCGATGCCATTATCCGGCAGGAATCTGACGAGAGATAAGGAATTTGGCAGGCAAGCCTTGTACAACAAGGTGGCACCTGCGAGAAATTCGGTTGTGTGTATATCTAGCCCTTCGTTGACAAGTGTTTGGGCTATAGCGCGGTCTTTCTCCGCCCAGGAGACGATATATGCCTTGAAAGGAGTACTCATTGAGCCGAACCCCAGCATCCAATAACATGTCGACTATATTTTTGTGGTTTCCTATCGTTGCCTCCATCGGAGGCGTTTTGTGACATAAATGCCCGGAGGACCAAACCGGCAAGGGGCAGTCTGGGGGACAATTTGATGGAACGCCTGCCGCAAGTAATTGGGCAACACTCTGTTCAAATCCAGCCTCCGCACCGGCAAGAAGGGCTCCATATCCCACAATTGGGCTATATTCAAAGACTTTGTAAAACTCTCCGCATTGCAAGGTCTATTGCCGGTTCACATCGTGTTTGGAAGGCGCCGCTGTGGCGCGTAGTAACTCACACTCGTTATCGACGCCAGCCGGGGCGTAGAGCACTGAGGTGGCCATGTCTTTTAGTCTTGTAGAGGTGCGACACAATGATGCTAGAGCCTCCGTTGAGAGACAATCGCAGATTGCTCGTATGTCTTCAGTGGGTAGATCAAAAGCTGCATTTTCGAAATTATTTGACTGAGTTATTGGATGTTGGATATGCGGAGGAAGAAAAAAGACTATGAGCAACTCTGTCATGATGCTCCGTCTTATACCAGGAGAAAAATAATGAACTGGCATTATCATTCACTCGACACTGTCTTTCTTTCTATCTCGGGCCCATTATCCCTTTATCAGTCGATAACAAAGGTCGTTATTGGTAGGAACAATGATTCCATGTGCCACGCAGACTGGAAAGCGTACAAAGGCCGTTTATCAGAATACAAATAATAGATCAAATGTCATAGGCAGTTTGCCTTTCTGAGGCTGGGCTCCACCTATGTGATGTCGATTCAAATAGTCCCAAGCTGAAATCATAAACCAGCAAAGCACCGTAAAATAGCCCAACATGCGCCCCCAATACGGAAGAATGTGCTACTCCGGCCTGGACATCACAATCGACGAGTTCCTCAACGCCTGCGTTAATGGCGAGTACGAACGCATAAAATGTCTGCTTGACCAGGGCCTAAACCCGAACATTGGCCGCCACCGGCCGCTGATGGTATGCATAAATTGCGAGCATCCGGAGATAGCAAAACTCTTGCTAAGGTACGGTGCAAGGAACGAGTGCATGGCCGTAAGGGAAAGCGATTGGTCCGCCGAGAGCATCTGATATGACGGGTGCCTTGCAGTTTGCCGTTATGCGTGGCAATGTAGGCGTTATGCAGAGTCTGCTAGAGCTGGGTATTGTTAACTATGCTGATGCTGTAGGACGGACGGCGCTGCATTTTGCTGCGAGGGCTGGGAATTGGGATATGGTCGCTTTGTTGATTGATGCTGGCGCTGATACGGGTCTGGTTGACCATGAGGGATATACTGCGCTTGACCATGCGGTTGCTGCGGTGCACACGGAGATAGTTGAGTTCCTGGAGGTGGCTGTGACAAACGCCGGCTCCAAATGAATGAGTGGATTGTAATAGAAAAAAAAATGAGGTCTCAGAAACATGCTGTAAGTAGGTTTATGCTCTAGCTGTTGCGCATGCATATTCTGCTTAAAGAGTCTGAAATCACGTAGTTGCTCTAAAATCAGATCAAAAATGTCCAAAAGCTGTTGCTCGACTGTCCAGCCGGCTATTGTTCCGAGGCTGATATCAACATGGCGCTCCTGCGAACCGCCCAGTACAAACGCGAAGAGGCTGTCAATTTTCTCCTTGCGCATGCCACAACTATTACAACCACTGACTGTCAATGGGCCAAACCTATGGCCTTGCAGCATGCACCACACCTCACCGAAAAACCCCTTCCACGAAGTGCTGGCCCGTGCAAGTGACGCTGAAGTCGCTGACGCAGCCTCTCGATTGCTGAGTCGAACCGCTCAATACTGCTCAACAACGACTGTGTCCCTAATCCTTGAGCGCATTCACCATCCCAGTCCGGAGCTCATTGAACTTGCCTTGGTTGGAGCTGCATCCACGGAAGATCTAGAGATGCTCAAGATGATATTTGGGCGAATTCAACTAGACGATTCCAAGCCAACAACATTGAGGCCATTCGCCAGATTGCTAGCAGCGAATATCTTGAGATCGTCAAGACCCTATTAGATGAATGTCATCTCGACATAGACGCAGAGGATAGCTGCGGAGAAACGTTGCTTACTCATGCAGTTAAAAACAATAAGCCGGAGGTAGTGGCTATCCTGCTGGAGAGAGGCGCAAACGTGAATGCTCAAACATCAACAATGTGGAAACCTTCACCTTTTTCACTTTCACACTATCAACAGCCGCTAGCTATCTGCGCTGCGAGCAAGGGCTACTCCGACGTCCTAAAGATGCTTTTAGATCATGGCGTGGACCCTAACAGCGTTGATGCAGAGTACAACATGACTCTTCTTGGCTGGGCCTCCTACAAAGGCCATATCCATATTGTCCGCTTGTTAATCGAGGAATACAGAATCAAAATCCATTGTCCGATGGTGGCAATAGGACAGTCCTGTCCTATGCCGCCGCCGGCGCCCATCTCGAGGTTGTACGTCACCTGCTAGACGCCGGCGCCGTGGTTAATCACATCGACCACGAGGACCCGACTCCATTCTTCCGCTCCCTGACGGCTGACATACCGGAAGCCCAGAGCTGGGAGCGAGATACTATCCGGACCGAAAGGGAGATGGCGATCAAAGAGGGAACATTTACAGAGCAAGCTCGAGCCCGTTTATCGACAGCGGCTTTGCTCCTGGAGCGGGGCGCGAACCGAGACCAGAGCGATTACTGCGGGCGGTCGGTCTTCTCGTATGTGGCTTCTTCTTCCTCTTATCCAGAATCTCTCCTGCAGTCTTTGCTTGAGCAGGGATGGGATCTAGGTGAGGTTGATTCTGCTAAGAGGACGGCGTTCTCGTGGGCTTGCGAGATGGCGCGACGGATGCAGCGCGCATTCTGGTACAAGCGGGGTGGGACACTTTCAAAGCTGACAAGGATAATATGACGCCCCTGCAGTATGTTTCAGAAAAAATATGGATGATATTGTGAAACATTTTTAGGCTGGGGTTGTCAGTAAGACTACATTGGTCGGTCTTTAAAGTGCTGGCAGGACAAGCAAAACAACATATAAGTGATCTAGGCTTGACCTACGCGATGCACAGAATCATCAGTATATCTCTTTTTCCACAACGAGTTATTGTCCTCATGCTCTATGGGTTGCGTTCAAGCGTGCTGCATGGACTCGGTAAGGACGCGGTATGGGTACTAGACTGAATGGTTAATCTGAAAATCACTTTCAGTCGACAACCGTCGGCACTCTTACGTTGCCTATTAAAAAGAAAAATAGCCCAAGTGCGCCTGGCATCCAGCAATGCGAGGCATTCCTGTTGCCTCCCACATTCTGCAGTGGCGAGTCGTCCCACACCAAAAATTAGCCCTACCCCAACCCAACCCAACCCAACCCCAAGCATCATGCAATTATCGAATCAAGCACCCAGCCCAAGGCTTATCCAGCCTCTAAATTAAAACCAAATGAGATGTGTTAGATAGCGTTACATCCTCCAGATTAATATCACCGGCCATGTCCGTCTCCATTCTCCAACCCTCCAGGCAGCACCGCCAGCTGGACTGGCACTGGCATGCCACGCCCCACACCAGCGGGCCCCTGAAGATCGCCTCCAACAAGCAAAAGCATAAGCACCATCATTGGGCGCGCCTTGTTCTCCTTTGTCCACTAAAATAGCGCTACGACATTGTAATCTCGCGCTAAGATACATGGGGAAGGTGATATGCTGGAATTGATAGATAGCCAAGCACGTCACCGTGCTCGGTGGCTCACGCGCGTTGCCTTGGCCAGTCCTGTTCCTGATGAATGCCCCTTGCTTGGCTTGTTTGGAAATAATAAAAGATCATGGTTCCCCTGTCCTACTCTTTCTCTCTCTCTCTTTGAATGTGGCTCGAATGAAGTCGACTCGTTGATCGGGTCGATAGCGACATAGCGGACACTGGACAAAGTCAACGAGAAAATTAGCAGTGAGAGATCGAGATGTTGCCCTCCCTCACCCGCCTCACGGCGTTCTCCCTGGCAGGGTTCTGCCTCGCTACCTCCGTCGCTGCTGAGGCGTTTGAACGATTAAGTGGTGTTCCCGATGGTACAGCCTCCCCTCACTCTCTCCCTCCAAATTAACCCACCTATTCAAACCCAACTAACAAGATGACCCCCAGGCTGGCGCTACTCCGGCACCCCCTCAGGATCGCAACCCCTCCGCCTCCGCATCGCAATGAAGCAGCACGACGTCGCGGGCTTCGAGCAAGCATTATTGGACATGTCGACCCCAGGCCACGCAAACTACGGACAGCATTTCGGGTCGTACGAAGATATGAAAGAGCTTCTCCTGCCCTCCAAACAGGCCTCGTCCGATGTGCATTCGTGGCTTAGCTCCTCGGGCGTCGAGTTCGAACAGGACGCCGACTGGGTGAATTTCCGCACGACCGTCGAACAAGCGAATGCGTTGCTTGGCGCGGAGTTTCTGTGGTATGCGCCTACGGATTCAGACGGTGATCGGGTCCTGAGGACCCTAGAGTATTCGGTGCCCGAGAATATCGCCTCGCACATCAACATGATCCAACCGACGACGAGATTCGGCGGGCTGCGCTCGAACCGCGCGACGATGCGCGCGAAGCCGACGTTCCTTGAGACGGGTCGACAGCTGCTTAATGCTGTTGCGCAGGGGTCGCTGGATCACTGTAACGACGCTATCACGCCAAACTGTCTTGCGGATCTGTATAATACGGAGGGGTACACAGCCTCGTCCAAGAACGGCGGGAAGGTCTCCTTCGCTAGCTTTTTAGAGCAGTACGCGCGGTACGACGACCTGGCTGAGTTCCAGGAGGAATATGCGCCTCACACGCTCGGCCAGAACTTCAGCGTGATCTCATTCAACGGAGGATTGAATGACCAGAACTCGAACGAGGATTCGGGAGAGGCGAACCTCGACCTGCAGTACCTCCTCGCCGTTTCAGCGCCGATCCCAGTAACGGAATTCACGACAGGCGGAAGGGGGAAACTCATTCCTGACTTGAGTTCCCCGGATCCAGAAGAGAACTCCAACGAGCCGTTCCTCGAGTTTCTCCAGGGCGTGCTCAAACTCAACCAGTCTGCCCTCCCGCAGGTCATTTCAACTTCCTACGGCGAGAACGAACAGACCATCCCGGAGCCCTACGCCCGCGCAGTGTGTAACCTCTACGCACAACTCGGGTCGCGCGGCGTGTCAGTGCTCATTTCCTCCGGTGATAGCGGCGTCGGATCTGCATGCGTAACGAACGACGGGACAAACACGACGCACTTCCCTCCCCAGTTCCCAGCCTCCTGTCCCTGGGTTACAGCAGTCGGCGGAACAAACGGGACGGCTCCCGAGGCAGGAACTTATTTCTCCTCTGGTGGGTTCTCGGATTACTGGGCGAGACCGAGTTACCAGGACGGTGCGGTGAAGAGTTACCTGAAGCAACTTGGCACAACGCAGAGCCAGTACTTCAATGCCTCCGGTCGCGCATTCCCGGATGTCGCGGCGCAGGCGCAAAACTATGCCGTCGTCGACAAGGGCCGCGTCGGTCTCTACGACGGCACAAGCTGCTCGACCCCTGCATTCGCAGGCGTCGTTGGTCTTCTCAACGACGTCCGTCTGCAAGCTGGTCTTCCTGTTCTGGGTTTCCTTAACCCCTGGTTGTACCAGTCTGGTGTTGACGGATTGAATGATATCGTTGATGGTGGAAGTACAGGGTGTGATGGGCATGATCGGTTCGGGGGCGCTGAGAATGGCTCTCCGGTTATCCCGTATGCGAGCTGGAATGCCACCGAGGGGTGGGATCCTGTTACAGGGCTGGGCACGCCGGATTTTGCGAGGTTGAAGGTGCTTGTTTTGGACGTTTAGATCTGATTTTGCTCTTTCAGTTCCCTTGCCACTGATTTGAAGGCATTTCGAGTTGATGTGTGTTGCAGCATTCGATTATATTATATATAGATGTTTGGCATCGCATCGATATATAGCGTTGGTATTGGCTTGATTTGAATCGGATCTATTTGCATTGCAATTGTTCTTCCCTCTTTCATCCTTCATTCTTGAAGTAAACGTTATCCCGTCATTCATCGAAGCGTGGTCTATGTACCTACGTACCCGCGTGCAAAACGCTATCCATTCACCTCATCCCATCAAAGTTGCGAGTGCTATCACCAGGTCAGCCATCCATATATCCCATTGTACCTAAGGTCAGAAAAAAACTCACCAACAACCTGCACCCCCAACAAAACCCACACCCCCTTCCCAATCCCCAATTCAGCCGCACCCCCAGTATTCCCATCAATCGCCGGCTGCGCCGGCGCAATATAAAATGGCAACTCGGGATCCTGCACAGGCCCATCATCCAACCCCTGCCCCTCCCTCGTCCCATTGCCCCTGAGCACACTCACCATAGCCCTACTAACCTCATTCGGCCTCCTCAGGAACCCCTCCTCCTCAGCCGTCTGAATAGCGGCCCACCACACACTCGCCATCCGCTTGTACCCCGTATCATTCGGATGTGTGCCGTCGACGAGGGTATTCGAGTCGACAAAGTATGCCATTTCGGCGAGGACGACGCGGTCCCCGGCTGCGCGGCGCCGCGCGACGACGTTTCGGTATTCGGTGGAAAGGCGTTCGACGACGCGTTGGATCTGTGTGTTGGGGATGAGCGTTGAGAGAATTATTGTTGTGTTTGGGATTCGACTGAAGAGGTCGTCCATTAGGCTGTCGATTCGGTCGCCGGCGCCTTTTATGTGCACGTTTTGAAGGCCGTCGTTTGTGCCGACACTAACAGACAAGACTTGTCAGATACCTGGGTAGAAGAGGGGAAGAAAAGGGGGATCGGGATAGTGGACGTACTTAATCAGAATAACATTCGGCTGCATAGGCGCCGAATCCACCGCTGCGTTCGCAACCTCATCAATCGTCTTTCCAAAGTGGCCTTCGTTTTGCTACCACAATCCCAGTCAGCTATCTATAGCACACTCCATCCACCCAGCCCATCGTATCTGTATCTAGGGGCCGGGAACATACATTATCCTTCATCGTCCCATTCGCCAGCGCCCCAACCATATCAACCTCCCACCCGGCATACCGCAACTGCTCGCGCAGGACCTTGCGGTAGCCCGTTCCATCACTCGACTGGTACCCGACTGTTATTGAAGCGCCGAGGGGCATGACGCGGAGGAGGAAGGGTTTTGTTGCGCGGGGGGTGTGGGATAGTGAGACATCGTCTTGCGGGAGGGATGGAATGCGATCGGGGGTGGATGCGAGGACACTGGTGAGGAATGTGAGGAACGTCAGGAGGAGGATCGGTATGTTTGATGCTGTCGCTGTCACTGTCGATGTCGCTGTCGCAGACACCGAGGTAGATCGGGTCATCTATGATATGTGCTAGCTCTGCTATCGGTCGGAGCTTTACCTGCGTCAGTGGGTTAGTACAGTTCTGAGCAGCGGAGGGGGAATTCTCTGTTTTGTAGTCTCTATTCCTGTCAGTTCCGAACCAGAGTCAAGGCGGTAGACAAGTCCGAGGTGGGTGTGACAGAGGCAGTGTCGTCAGCTTGATTACTGGAGATGCAAGACGCTTACGGCTTACGGATGGATGACACAATCTTGATTCCTGCCCAATGTCAATGTTTATCTTTTACTTTTTCAGGGTTTCGTTGCCGGGAAACTCTCTGCTAATCTATTTTGGGTTTAGTGCGTTACGCGCCAAACCTCATCAAGACTAGCGCCCAGCTGATCCCGTGGATCGATCGGTCCAAGCCAGGAACCGCGGGTGCCTGGGCTTTCAGGTGTCAGTATAAATCTGCAGCATTTCATAGTTCAATAAGCTCAGGCTGAAATAATTTCCTGCAAGCCACCGGCACGTAGTGGACTATCCTATTTCTGCATATCAGTCTCTTTCTAACCAGAGTGCGGACTACCTAGGTACCGGAGGTCGGGTGGGTGGGTCTGCAGGCCCTGGACCCTGGCAGTGAACCAGGCAATAAACATGGGTGACTCGGGGATACGGGGTTATGACGCAGATACTCGAAAAAACCCTGCGAGAGTCAAAATCTGGAGAGCGTGAGGTCCTACAGTTCTGTCATTGAGGTGGCCATCTTCTCATTGGTTTGTTCACATTTAACCTACATTGGATCCTGGAGTTGACGAATTCATAAGTCATGACACTCTGTCTGGATAACAGCGGCTTCTTAAGTATGTCAACTCTTGCTATGGACTGGGTGTCTGGGGTAAATTCATACTTTAGGGCGCTTTCTACATGCACTTTTCGGATTGTATAATCAGATAAATCTAAGCTTATTAGTAAAAGCGTGATGTGCTTAATAGACATCTGAGTAGATACCCAGGACCTGAGTTCACACTGAGACTTCGCCCTAATTACGCTGTGCAGTCATTCATCGGCCAGATCCAGGGCGTCTAGCCCCAGTACATGTATCCGAGGTTTCTGGTGCTGTCTTGACAGGGAAAGGCTCTTGAAGGGTACTTATTTGATGCGGCTTGCTTCCTCCTGGGATATTCGGCTTTCTCTCGCTGCTGGGGAATAGGCAGCAATATTGCAGACTGCTTGAGCATGTCTGTCAACCGGGTCTGCGTCCTACAGAACTATCAATACACTCTGTCGGGGACTCAGGTTGAGACCCTGGTCTCTGTAGACGGTCGTTGTACCCTTACAAGGTCTCGGTGTATCTCAAGTACACCCGCCCTAGAACGAGTTGGGCTGCGACGACCTGGAATGTCCTCAATACAGCCACCGGCTGAGAGGCGGAATTCGTGTCCCCTGAGACTATTGACCACTAGACGCATCGGCCCGTTTACGAGTCTGAATGCGACCGGTTCAAGACTGTGCCCAATGGCAAGACGTAGCCCTAGTGCACATACGTTGGATGAATGCCATTACCTATGCAAGAGTTCGCTGTTCTCGGTTTAGATATCTGTCTTTGGCGTACGCTTTACGTTCTCGGCTCACACCTACACGGGTTGTGCTGGTGGGATTCCAGAAGTTCAAGTGTCGATGGGTAGGCCGTCTTTACAAATACCCAGATTTACCTGTCTAAGCACAAAACCGGGCATTTTCATGAAGGTCGAACCCCGGGCTTGACTAGAAGCCGTTATTGGTGGAATGCGGACCGAATCGTACATAGCGCTTCTAACTTCAAGCGTCCGTCGGAAAGTGTGAGGATCTAGCTAGTCCATACTGGCAAAAGGCTTCATGCTGGAGTGGGTTAGCTGCTATATTCGAGGAAGATCTTCAGCAAAAGAGGGTGGTAGTATTGCCACGCTCAATCAGAGTTACAATGTCACAGATCACCTATATACATTTCTCTCCCCACAGCTCACTCTCATTCCCTCACACTATCTCATCCAGTCAAGCGTAGCTTATCATAGTCCTAATATCCCACCTAATCATCTAGGAAGGAGGAGCGCCACCGGGGGGAGCACCACCAGAGCCGCCACCAGGACCAGAGTTGGCGTTCTCAACACCACCCTGCTCAGTGTAGTAAGCAGCAGGGGTAACAGAGGAGCTCTTGCTCGAGTCGATAACAACATTGATCCAAGCAAAGATACCATCGGAGACATCCTCGCCAAGGAGAACATACTCAACAAAGGGGTCAATGTCATCTTCGAGCTCCTGGAGGAGGATAGAGTCATCAGCGTTGAGGGTAAGCTCCTGCTCGTTAACAGCGTAGACCTCGTTCTCCTCGACGAGGGAGATCAGGTCCTGGTCGAAGAAGATCTGGCCGACGTGCGAGGAGGAGGAGGTGTACAGGCCGGAAATGGTGTTGTTCTCGTTGACCGTGGTTTCGTTGGCAGGGTGCGAGAGGACGTGGATGTGCGTGGCGCGTCCGGTGTAGTGGCCCGGGAAGGTGGTGAGGAACTCGGCGACACCGAGCTCGTCGGTCTTTTGCAGGCCGCGGAGGAAGGTGCTGTCGATGTTGGAGGTGTCGTCCGAGTTGCCGTTGCCTTGGGCGTTGACGCCGGAGTACACGCCGGTGGAGTTGCAGTGCCAGAAGTCGAGGTAGACGTCGGGGACGGGCTGGTGGGTATTAGTGAAGGGGGTGGAATCATGAGGGAAAGGAGGAGGAGCTCACCTCGCAGCTGGTGGAGTCCACGAGCTGGATGTCGAGGTAGAGAGGGACACCCTGTTGGTCCTCGGTCAGATCCTTGCGGATCAGCTCACCGGAGACGTCTGCTTTCGTTAGTTGTGTTGGTAGGACACATGATCGAGGTGGGACATACAGTAAGGACCCTGAGTGACATCCTCAGCGAGGACGCAAGTACCGCTAGAAGCGAAGAGCTCGGAGGGGTCGGTGTTGAGGTCGACAGCCAGGTCTGAGTGGTGGCTCTCGTTCAAGGGGGCGGTGTCGCGGGCCTTGAGAAGGGGACCAGTCAAGCCACGAGCCTTGCGAACCTTTTGGAGCATGGCATCACGGCGGGCGACGTTGGCAGCCTCGACACCGCGGGCCTTGAGCTGCGCAGAACACTCAGCGGACAGACCGCGGGCCTGGATGTTCTTCAGGGCAGCAGCGCGCTCAGCAGCTTCAACCTTGACATCGTGGCCGGGGTGCGCGGAAACGATGGTAGCCAGACCAGCGAGACCGGTAACGAGAGAAGAGAAGTGGACCATTATGAAGATAGGCAGTGAGACTTGGGACTGAGAGGAGAGATGATGTGGTTGACCAAGTCAGACACTCGGGACGAAGAGACGTCTTTATATCCTTTGGAGACCCTGGTTCATCAGGACGTGCGCAATGGCGAATAACCAGCTCGATATTGTAAACCCCAATAGAATGGCGTACGCAGCCACATCACCAGGATGGCAACGGAATTAGAGCGCGCCAGGCATCGACTCCACACGTCTTCAAGGTTCACCCACGGGGGTTTTGCTCCAGAAGGACCAGAACGTCCGCGGCGAATGCAGAATTCTCATTTGGCGAGAGTGCAGCAGCCGGCGTCTGAGTTCCTGAGCCATCGACGCCGCTAAGAACAAGCTTGTTTGAAGATGGGGAAATGCACTTGTCGATCACTGGGCTGACGACGCCCACTTTTGTTTCCCTGTATAGAATTGGTGGAAACATTGGGATTATTGGGTTGCAAAGTCAATAATTCCGATATGGAGTCCGGAGTACTACACCTGAGACTTGAATATTCGCCTGTATAGTCATGGCAGTATCAGCCCGGTATCTATGTGAGCAACACACCCCTGTCGCAGCATGCATAGAGACGTGTGAAGGAAAGGCCTGATGAAACGTCAATATCAGCAGCACAGTAATAGGAGAGCCCCCATTCGCCAGCGCCCAGCAACGTCCAAGCACAACAAGCACCACCAAGGCCCGGGGCGCAGGCTAAGACGTCTTCAGTCCACAGGCCGCGCATCCTTCTTGGCAAACTCGTCATCCAGCGCCTGCCAGAATGTCCAGAATGTCCAGAATGTCCCAGTCCGCCCCTCCCCGCTGCGTCTTGACAAGAACTCGGAATTACTCCTCATTATAATCCCGGGATCGACGGTCCATTACTGCATACGTATAATCCACCTCCTGCCACGCCCTTGGCAGGTAACATTAAGCTTGGACTCGGCTTGTCGATGCGGTCTTATTCCGAGCCCTAATGTGGCTGTCCGTGACGATCTCAACGGCTCAGCCAACGAGATGCCCTGCGTTGCAAATGTTGCCATTATCGGCTCCTCATACTTGCCGATTCTCGATGAAAACCGAGGCATTCTTGACTGTTATTCTGGCTTCGATGAAGAAGTACGGCTGCGAGGTCTGACTCGTTTTCCGACTTCCAGTTCTCGGCTCCTGTTCAGACTCCTTGGCCGGTCGGTGCGATCGTTTACGGCGGGTCGTCCGAGCTTCTGCCGTCGAATTCTCGCCGGGTCACAGATGCTGCAATCTCATCTCAGCCTGCGATTGTACTGATCTTCAGTCTCCCTACGTATCCGCTTGCAATTTTACCGCACCGTTTAATTTGCTAACATGTGTTCTTGTGCAATTATGGTTGAGCACCCGCGGGATCCAAATTGCGCCTCCCGAGAACACTAACATCTAGCCAATGGAAACCTGCAATTTCAAATAATATCTGCATTAAACGTCGAGAAGGAGTAACTTATGTACTCTGTAGGCAGCAGTATAACTGGGATACTTACTCGTCCTGGCACTCGCAACATCTGTTTTGTGTTCAGGCCGAGTGTTTTGCCGTGCCGATGCAAGATGTGGGTGCGACTGGACCTCGGAATACTCGTATATATTTCGGTGCCCCAGCAGGGAAAGCGCTACCCTGCATAGTGCATACTGGACAGATGCAGGGCATGTGGAATTGTGGATATGTCGGTGTGCAGTTTTCCGAGTCCTGGAACGCAGTAGGAAGTCAGTTCGCTCAGAAACAGCCCCCCCAGGACTACGTCGGCGTCCGCGCAGCACCTGCCAAAATGAGACTGTGGCTTTCACACTGGGGGGGATAGGACGGGTGATCTTTCGTAGACGGCCTGGGGCTTGATGCTGCTATTGAGGTTGGGGACCGTGGCGAATATGCCTGTAAGTGGCAGGTGTATGAACTTCAGGTGCCTACGAAGAGAGAGGATTAGTTTTTACCTACCGCTGGAATGAAACAGTGGAAGACGGGTCATGAACTCTGCTCAGAGTCATCTGATTTCTACGGCTGGTGCTCTGAGAAGCAGACTGTATCCCTTCCAATGGAGAGACAATAATTCCGACCTTACGGCTGTCGATAAGTCTACGCTGCGACATCGACGGGCCTGAGTAAACCATTAGACACACAATAAATGATAGTTAGATACCAGCCAAGAAACCCGGCACATTTCTAGGGACGGATCTGTCAATTGAGGAGGTCGGTTTTCTCCTGCCGTATCAATCTAAATGATCCAACCAATTTGTCTCCTGAATACAGCCGTGGAAGCTCACTGCGCAAAGAGCACCCAAATTCCCTCTCCTCAAGCCAGATCTCTTCTTAATCTCCCATAAGAGAGAAATAACGATTGTACAGTTTATCCTACTTCTCAGACACCCTGGGCTGCTGCAGTGAGCTCGGATGGGTAGACTACAACCTAGATACTCATACACAGCGTTTAGGGAGACCGGCCCCTTAGGCCGGACCCCAAGTCTTCCTTGGCCGGGCCGATTCGAACCAGATGACGGCAAACCAACCGCCAACCTACCTAGTGCGCCAGAGTGGGGAGCCCGAACTGGAGAAGCCTATAGGATATTATCATGGTTCAGGAAATGCAACACTGAGAAATGGACTAGAAGAAAGGGATGAGCCCGGCGCGCTCTAGAGCTCTCCTGTCCCAATCAGTTCAACTGCTCTAAGCAATGCCGGGGAGGGAGGGGAGAGAGTATGGTATTTAGGTAGAAAGGAGGCCGGAACGCACCAAGAATCCTAAGCTAAATACCTATCTAGAAGCTAGTAGACGCACTGCTGCTACCTTGATCGGAAGGAAGCCGAATTCAGGATGGTTCAAGTTAAAGCGGCATCCATTTGGCTATCTAGTAGTCTATGTGGAGTATGGTTCGACCTCCGATGTGCGCCGGCTGACCCTAAGGGGCGGGGGACAGAGGCACCTGCACTGGCCCCCAAATGGATTCGGAGACAATAATGGCTAATTGCAATCTGAGGACCTGCGAAGCGCAAGCCAAGCCCGAGAAAAGATCACATCATAAGGAGGGGTGATAGGTAGAGTGATGCATAATGCAATGCAACCGTGTAGCCAGACATGACCCCCACTTGCTTAGTTTCGTTTTCAACAGTAAAAAAAATGAAAATAACCCTGAAGAGTAGAGCATCCGCGAAGATAACATCCAACACAAAGGATACCAGCAATATTCGATGAGAAGATATATAGTGCGTGCTCACGGCTAATGCTTTGGTATTCAAGGAAGAAGAACGAGCAATACTTTCCGGAAAATCCTATGTGTCAGTATGTCTTCCTATGGCTGTCAAGTCGCGTAATTCAATCCTTCCGGTCATCGTAGAGTGTCTGAGCGTTTCCTTGTAATGTTGGGAAGATCTATCTTGCGACCCCTCAATCTCATGCTCATTCTAGAAGTGCTTGTAAAAGTACAGAGGCTCCCTCGGTGGATCTCCGCATCGAAGCGTGCAATGAAACAATGAATCCATTTGTATACTTTCGGATTTGCTCGTAGCCGGAGGACAAGGATATTTTCTTTATGTTACCAGGACATATCGCGGATGTATTTGGTGCCCTCTTCATAAAGAATCTCCCTTCCCTATCACAACGCCTCGACATATCTACATTCCGACTCCTTTCTATTTCCATTGCAGGATCTGTCTAGAAATATAAGATCAGATAACTTGGTGAGGATACTCTAAGCTTCTGAAAGCCGAATATATATAATGGTTTTGTTGTTTTGTGAAGGTCGGGCAAAGATGCCCAACGGCTCGTCTACGTACGCATGAATCTTCTAGCGGAATACGAAATTATTCTGACTTTGAAAGATAAAGAAAGCCAACCTAGAGCGAATAAGCGCCCAGGCCCGCGGGACAAAGCACATTGGGGAAGGCTGAGGAGGCCTTCAGAGGAAAGAAATCGACAACGGCCGCCTCGTGGTATTGGAGGTCGTGCGTGTCGAATTCCTGTAGCAAACTATAATTCTGTGCGCCTAAAAGAGATCAGCTCTGTAGACATAGGCAGCCGAACGCTACTGCCCCTGGATAACAACACATTCGACCGTCTCAACGGCTCCACATACCCTTTTACCGAAACGATAGATTTTCCGTGGAGCCAGCTTGGTGCAGAGACTCGGCGATTCCCTCGACCCATTCATGGACTGGGGCAGCCCGTGTTATCCCATGGAAGCGGCCAAGAAGGTAGGAACAGCGTTAGTTTGGCGCCTTGGTCGTTTTCAGTTTTCAATGATGATATGATGTATTCGTGGGCGCCTTGTCTCAAGTGACTTATCAAATATGGGTGCTTGAGTACTCAGGTATCCGCTGATGCTCGGGGTTATCGACTACATAAGACAAATGATATTCATAATACCACCGGCAGGCCATGAGTGGTTGGTTTTGCGCTCGAATATACGGAATGCATCGATACAATTGGAACACGTACTGAGCCTCGTAACAAAGGCAGGCCCAGGTGGTTCATACTACTACTGATCTAGACCAGCACAGGCACATCCCAATCCACCCAAGCGGAACTATCGAACCCCAACCCGGGGTAATCCTTTTCGACCGTAGTATCAACCCCCTCCTCGCCCAAAAGAAACCTTCTCAAAAACACATCCAAATCCCCTTGCTGCTCCTGCGGAAAGCTGCAGTGCGCATGATTACTCGCAAGAGAATACCCCATCCGATCCTCCACGCCGAGCGCCTCCCACACCTTCCTCGCAGACTGCATACAACCCAGCGAAGACCACGGCCCTAACCACTCATACCCGACATTATCAATCGACAGCAACGCCCGTGGGGCGATCAAGCCAGCTAGCAAATGATGGTCAAACGGCAAAGACTCCACATCATTAACATACGCCTCAAACACCTTTGCGAACCACACATTCTCCGTAACGATTTGCCTCGCTGTCTGCACGGACCCAGACCCGCCGTCCTCGGAATCCGCGAGACGCCAGCAGCCTGATCCGCCGGTCCCCGATTCCTGGGGAATAGTCAGCGCAATCCGGTCGTCGAACGCGCCCGCAACGAGCGCGCCTTTCCCGTTCCGCGAACACCCCGTTACAGCGAGCCGAGCCGGGTCGATATTCACTGTGTCAGTGACGGACTCCAACTCCAAGGCGTCAATGAGCACCGAGACGCCCCAGGCCCAGGCGACCATAGCCGAAGCGGGATGGTCTGCGCCGTAGAGGTCGTAGAATAGACCCTTCCCGCGGCTCGAGGTATCGGTCTGCTGGGCGATGTTGTCGTTCGGGAAGGTGATTGTTGCGAGGCCCTCGGGGAGGGGGAGGCTGAGGGCGCCGTAGGCGATGACAGCCGGGTATGGCCCGGTGCCGCCTGTTGGGAATGAGATGGAGACGTCGAATGAGATGCTCTTCCCAGCCTCGGAGGCGGTGATTGAAAGGGTGTTGCCGGATAGAGTTGCGGTGATCGAGGACGGGGTGGGTGGTTTCTCGCCGAGCTCGAGCTGCTGGAGGAGGGCAGCAATGTGGTCGCGGCGGCAGGTCCAGTCGTCAGCGCTTGAGATGCGGCCGTCTTGTGCAGGATACCAGGAAAACGGGTCAGGGAGGGTTGCGATGTTCTGCAGGGACGGAGAGGAGGGAAGAGTGGGGCATTGTGCTTGGACTTTCACTTGGATGAAGCTCGATGCCAGTGCGAGAAAGACGAGACGGTGGGTAGGAGCCATTGGATGATATAGTACCGTGGTGCTGGTTCATGTGCTTCTTGATTTGAACAGCTCTTCTGTATACAGCCAAAACCTGCCCATCCACCTTCATCTTTTATAGACAGCCATTCCCTTCGACCGAGCAGAAACATGTCCCTGGAGGGTATATAAACCCTGCATGCGTGGGCGTCTAAGATCAGGCTAAATGGGTAAAGATAGCACGGAGCTGACCATAGACATCACGACAGGAGTCGCCGTGACATTTTGATGTATAATCGCTGGTACTATATACAGCACTTCCCTCGCCATTCAATTTTGAAATCAATACAGACCGTTTGGTAGGAAGAAGCAGGCATTGAATGTGGAAATCAGTGGTTATCACCCCTACACCAAGGTAGTCTGCTGGTATTTACCGGTCGCGATTCTTCAGCTGTAATGCACTGGTGAGCGGGGTACATGTTTATTGCAGGTGCTTGGAGTCTGGACTCTGATACAGTTCTGCGTCAGAGTTCTAGGTGCAACAAGACCGAGTTGAATGCCTTGAAACAGCAATATTGCAGTCGATCAGGTCTCTGGGGATAAGGGGATCCAAACTGAGGCGAAACAGTCCGTTCCAGAAATGGCATTGCCGTGGCATCCCGAGCCCAGTACATAATCATCCATAATAGCCACCAGGTTTTCTTCAGATGCTATGCGAGTTCTACATGGCAGCATTCTAAATGGATGTAAGGAGTGGGTTCTCGTCACGTACTATGAACGGATCGGGTCTATTGAACCGCCTCGCCTAGTGGTAACTTGTAGTATACTGCCTACAATTGACAGGCTTCCCAATGCTTCCAGTCTTCTTTTTTTAACATCAAGGATATATTTCCCCGGGATTAAAGGTGGCTTGAATGTAACGTGAGTCCAAGACGTACTGATATAGAGTAATAGCGCCCCCCACTACAAGCTTATGGCTGTGAAAGTACACATTGTTCTCCTGATCCTTGATTCGTTTGGCGGTGCGTCAATTCTGCAGGTCCGCTCCGAAACCTGAGTAGAGGTAAGGGAATGATAATAGTTACGAGCTAGAAGAGTGGAATTATATCAAACTTTACGAGCGTGGAGATTCTTAAGGCTAGGGGTATCAGTGATTTCCGGCTCACAGATCAAGAATCTTGTAAGTGTAGGCGAGAGGCCAACCTTGTAAAAGCGAGCAGTTTGACGCAATGGCAGCATCAAAAGCTTGCGGACGCGGATTAAAAAAAAGGAAGTTGTTTGATTTTCAATTATTAACCCGGTAACGTCGCTTTCAGGCTGGCTCTTGAGCAAGGCGTGGCTTATCTTCGTGGGTGCAAACTTAACAATAATAATGATGAATAAGTGCTGGAAGGACCACCAGGAGGCGGTGTCGTATGAGCAATATTTGGAGAATCGAAGATTATCAAGATACGCACAGTGAAGGCCATTTGAATGGCGGCTGTTGATGAGAATGGTTTTAGTCCCAGAACTGAATTTACTAGTTTTGCTTGAAAAGCGCTATAGAGGTCTGGCACGGCGCCCGGGGTTTATCTGAAAGGGAGTCGAGAATCTCATCAGGTTGAAGAAAAACGTCCGCACATATTTGCATAGCAAGAGGTTCTTGTATGAGACGCGGTATGATCTGTCAAGCTCTTGCCAGTGAAAACGCATTTTGCGTGATGGAGAGCCGTCGATCGTTGTCGTATATCTAGTGTGACATGAAGACAATAGCGCGAAGAGTCTAGGCCATGAATTTAGGCTGGATCGAGTTCCTCGAGACGTTCTTCGTAACTGATAGCCAAGAAAGTGCTTGCTTTAAGAACTTAGCAAATAGAAAGACGTATTCTTGTTGTATCCCAGTTATCGGTTACGCCGAAAGATGTTATCCTCAATTTGTAGCAAGAACACCCAAGCAAACCCTATCTTGACAATGAGGGCCACCCTGTCGATAGGTACATAGTCCGCAAATTCCATCAACATGCAAGTCCATCGTGAACCTTGCTCCGTCTGTAGCTACGCTAGGGCTGGCCCCAAGAACGGTAGAAGTAGTTTACGGATGGTAGCCTTCTTGTTCGTTGATACTGGCTCCTTTTGGGAATGGACGTCTTCGAGCTTTACACGCAGGACGTCAATTTTACTTCTGAGCATCGACCAAGATCGTAAGCCTAGCAACCTAGTCAGCTTCCTTGATAGCGTGCTCCAAAATCTGACCTAGGACCTTCTGCACTCACTTCATCCCTCTGCGAGCAGGTTGTCGGATTCCAAGGATGTTGAATGCCGTCTGCAAGAACGGCGAAGTGCCAACCAACCTGCTGCGCATGCACAACATTCCATTTCCAAATGCAGGCTCAATCACTCCCAGCGATTACTTCCTCAGCGACAACGGCTAGGCAGTCCCGTATGAATTCGTGTATACGTCTCGCATTGGCAATGGATGTGACAACGACACCGATGCTCCCGAACCTCTGACTGCCTCATTCCTGAACGAATGGACTTCTATCCTTCGGCAGCATGACCTTGTTGGCCTACTGGGTCTCTCGGTTCGCGATGACTCGGTCCCCATGAGCGCGCGTGAGAAATTCGACCCGGAGGCGAGGCTCAACTTCCTGTACTTTGACGAGCCTGCTGAGGAGGACATGCCTGGGCTCTTGACGACCACTTGGCGGGTTGCGGAAACCAACGGGATCATAGAGGCAAAAAAGTGCAGCTACTGCTATGACCTGCGTTACCACCATAAGAACTGCACTTCGCCGAGCAGGTGAGGTGTTTTTTTCCCAATGATCTTGCGGTGTAGACAATATTCTGCGATTCCCTGTGGGGAAAGACGTTGAGGAGGGTGCCGAAAGTCACAGGACTGTTGGACACAGATAGTAATTGTCGCTTTTATCATGATTGGAGTCGATGACCACTGAATAAACAGTCCTTGAGCTGCGCCAGTAGGATCTACTTCCCTTTATTGAAGGCTTCCACAGAGGCCTGGGCCAGAGTCCTGGGTAATTCTTGCGAAGAGGAGTATACGGGATCATGTGATGCATACCCTAGCTCCTTGGCCGTCATTCAGCCCTCTTCACTGGTGTCTGCCCGCACCCTTGTACTGCTTTACTAACTATATTAATTCTTGTACTTTTGTATCCTGATGAATCCAAGTTCTTTCGCTCCGGCATCGCGCGGCATAAAAACTCTGAGTGCAACCGTGGCTCTGTCTTCTCGTCCTCCTCTCTTTCCCCCGGTTCAGACGAACTCTACTGCAGAGTTGTAAAGTAAGAGATCTTTCTTTTCATTTCTTTCGAATCTCGTGATGAAAATCTCTACTTGCCCTCCTCTGCAGCCGCGCGATGTGATGCGATGCTGATACAACTAATGGATCTTTCTCCGTCCGCTCTGACAAGCTGCCAGGTCGATTTCTTTTCGTGTCTCCCTTTAGACGCTTCGTTGCTAACTACTTGGAGAAAATATAGTTAGTGATGAAGTGATATACTACCGCCAGGCCCACCACCGGGTGGAGCTTCCCGTCCATGACGATCCTGTCGCGTTGGCGTCGCCTCTGATTTCTGAGGATGATACATCCTCAGTCCCCACACGGCCCCCGACCCTGGCCCAAGCCATAGGGAAGTGGAGAAAAAAGAGGACCGGAGATTTAGAAGGGTCTGTTGTCGGACATTATGCCCTATGGACAATTCTATACCTTCTTGCGGCGATTGTACTCTAGCACCTGAAACCCTATCGCTCGTTCCGCACCTGCGCGCGATGCTCCAAACTGTACCTCCCTCCGGCGAAGATCTCGAGTTCCAGCGAAGGAGTGTGCCGCGCCTGGCTAGCCCTACACGCATCTCGTATGTTCTGTAATGTAGAGCTGGCGGCAACTTCCTTTCGTTATTGTAGCCAGTCGCACATTCTAAGCGCAGAATTGATCACCATCTAGCCCTCTTCCCCCGGCCGCTCGCGCTGCGTATTGTAGCCATTTCCACATTTGAGCTTTGATACAGTCTCCCGAAATAAATGTTAGTAGTTTTGTTGGTACTCCTATTCGTTCTCTGCCCAGACTCTCCTGGATTGTTACCGTCAATCGTTCCTACAGGATCAACCTTTTATATCGCACCTCTCCTCGTCTACCTCTATTCTAGAGGATGCGAACTACTGAACGACAATTCTAGCTAGCGGCGATACTATGTGGCTCCTGTTCTGCTCGGGCAGAAATTCTTCTTGGCTGACATAACCCTAGTTTCGACCACTCTTCAACTTCACTGACATGCCACTTAGTTTGCGAGTTTTCTTACTGAGATTGCTCTGTCTACAAAATCTGGTCCCTATCATGACAGGATGGAATCCATAGACAACCCTGCACATCAGTGGTGAGCTCAGCCGGTTACTATTAGAAAGGCAGTTGATACACCAAGATTTAGTGCCTCGTCAGCATCCTTGGCCATCGCTTGGCGATTGAGGGCTGCGGTATGTAATGCCTATATCAGACGATAGCTTCAGATGGCCATAACTACCCTACTCCAGAACGCCAATCTGTTTCGGCGATTCTTCTCTCAGCATACATACATGATCTATATTTACCTCGCTATCAGAAACCATCCATGGCAATGCTCGCTATTACCCCGCCTTACTTGGTGGCCGCAAGCAATAACAGCCGTATGTCAATATCATGCTTTGCAGCGCTTGCTTACTGACGCTCTCCAGACACAAATTCTTGGACGCTGTTTTATGGGTTGCTTGTTCTCGTTGTGGCCATTATGCTTATCCTGCTTCGGACATGGCATTGAATCAGTCCTATTTGCCGTACGCTTTCATTCTGGTAATATTAGAAACATCAAACTCTAATGACTGGTTGCAGGTGGTCCGATAGAATGTCATGGGAATTGGCGCTGTGGCTGAAACCGAAACGAAAGATAAAATTGAGCTGTTTATATAGATGCGCGATTGAGAGCGATTTCGTGAGTAGACTGGGGAAGCACAGAGTAGTCAAGAAGATAATTGCGTACCATAAAGAATGGGCAGCACACTAGGTCTATTATACCTCGGATACCTCGGGCTGGAGGGAAGAAGGTCCTCTGTGCTAGAGGTATACCTAGTCGTTGCCCACTATTATTTCATTCTAATGGAGTCATTTTTAGAAAGCTCAGGAGCTAATATCTGTTCAATATATCCAATTATTGAGGATATTGCATATGAACTTATGAGCATGGAACATATTTATGTCTATGATGAGAGAGGAATAGTATATAAGGCCCTTCAAGCTGCATTTGGGACTCGAACTACCGCCAGAGGCCCTTGGCCGTGATCGAAGAGCAACGGTTTCTCAACTTATACGCGGCTACCAACATCCAGCGTCTCAGCAACGATGTCCGTTTCCACGCGACTACTAAGAGACAGTCTTGTTTTGGCCCAGGGCGTCGACTGCTCGGCAGAAGTAAGCTATCTTCGTAACTTCCATATTGGAAGATGTGAATTTCCTCCTACACAGGCGAGATGCTCTAGCTGATAAACGTCTCTAGTCTCCCATGTGACGTATGCATAGATTTGACTTTATGCACAGGTTTGGCTTCACGAACAAGCATGACCAAGCTTTCAGGCCTGCATATGATAAACATCTGGTTCTCCACATTTCGCGTGCCAAAGGTTCTGCTGGTGGCGAGACTGGAGCAGTCGAAACCTTAGATAATGCTCGCAGATTGTGTTGACCCGCGGTACTGGGACTGAGCTCCCGTCACAATGACCGCTTGACCCTCGCGCTTACGATGACGACGCCCAGCCGAGTGAGACCCAGAATTGCATTGTTCCGGGCAGGCGATCGGTCCTTGTGGCTTAGGCATATTTGGCTCCAGTGGCTGTTGCTGTGGCTCATTACCAACGACCATACTATCCATGGAGCAGTCTGGCCGTTTAGTAAACGTCATAAAGATTTGGCTGGGGAACTTTCATCATTTTAGCTCCGTTTGACGGGCGTGGACGTGAATTGAGTGGTGGACCGTTAATGCCGGGTTAGCCCTGACCGGGGTTCGACTCAAGTACGCATCATAGAGAACAGAAAGAAGCATCGTAGAGATCGTAGAGATCGTGGATAGAACCAGGACATGGAGCGATATACCAAGTATTGCTGTCCATGGCACTGAATGAAACAGTAATAAGCGAGAACCGTTGCAAGATTGAGCCCTTAAAAGGGGATGACTCAAGTATAAGACTGACCGCGAGGTCGCATCGATCGCATTCATGATCTTCCCATGTCCATCCAGGGAAGGAGAGTTCCAGCACTGAGGACATATCGGAATAGAAATCGGAACACCACACCCCCATCCGACAACATGAAGCCGCTCATCATCTTGAGCCCCTTCATGCCCCTCCTAGGCGTCAGCGCCTCTTTTCTACCCAAGCTAAACAAGGAAAACACAGACAGTAATGCCTTTAACCTTGTCTTCCCCAAAATACCCTGCTTCACATCTACTAACACAACTCCACCTTCTTACCAGATGCCCTCACCAATAGACAAGCCCAACCCCTAGCCACCTGCGACAAATACACTGCGGGTCTATGCTCCTGCTTCTGCACGTACGGCCAGTACGCCTACTATCGGTGCATCCCAGGCCAGTGCCAGTGCTACATGCAATACACTCCGGGCTGCTACTACGCATACGAGTACTACCCCAATGGCGGGTACCCCGCGCCTCGTGACTGGAGCGCGGTGTCGTACCCCTCCTGCCCTGACTATCCGTGGTGTAGTGGGCGTGCTTATGAGCCTTATGAGAGTCCGACATACTCCTCAGGGTCCGGTAGTGAGTATACCGCGACTAGCAGTTATTCGTCATCGAACGACCATACTACAACCACACCCAGCGACTATTCGTCGTCAAGTGACCATACTACTACCACATCTAGTGATTATGGGACGTCGAGTCCGAGCGAGTACCCGTCTACGACTAGCGAGTACCCATCTCCGACAAGCGAGTACCCGTCTATGACAAGCGAGTACCCGTCTATGACAAGCGAGTACCCGTCTACGACTAGCGTGTACCCGTCTACAACTGGCGAGTACCCATCTCCGACGGCTCCCACGTATGAAGGGTCCTCACCTGGCTATGAGTCGGGTGGTCAGGGTGGTAGCAGCTACGCTCCTCCAGCTGCTTCTGACCCTCCCATCCCGGGCGGTTCTGCATCTTATGCAGTTTGATGGCCTCGGATTGGATAGGGTGATGTAGTTGTTGAGGATGTTTGCAGTCCGAGCCCGGTTGTTGAGTGGTAAGGAGAAAAAAAAAAACTTGGGTCTTGGTCTTGGGCGGTCTTCTCATGCAGCTTGATTATGCGGTGGAAGGGAAGGGAACTTGGAGGAAAGAAGTGACAAATTAAAAATCTGGAGACGATTTGGCCATCTTACTGTGCGTTCCTCGTCTGCACTGTGTGTTCATACGTTTAAGACTGGAATGTATATTCATTATGTAAGGTACCTACATACTACACGCCTGCTAGCCTGCTGCTGGGAAGTTGAACAAGATTGTCGGTCGAGTTTGTCCAACAGGCCGAGCTTGGCTATGTACCTCGAGCCGTGCGCTGTTGCATGCCCGGCTCAGGATATTCTAATGATTGGTGCCATGACTAGGGTCCATAGTTCTAGGAGGCTGGGAGCTTTGTTAAACGGCTTGGCGGGAACTCAATCTCGTTTATTTTCATAGCAAATAAGGACAAGCTGATCCTAAATGCACCTACCAGGGCAGGGTCAATTTCCGAGACGGACTCCGTTCAAGCGGCTGCGTCAATCGTTCTACGTTGCTCAATGCAGTGAAGTGCCGTTGTTCTGGTCCTCAAAAACAGTATGACTGATCAACGAGCGAAAATCATAAGCGTGAGAGAAGCCATTGCCATTGTTGACAGTGCAGGGTTGAGGCTGCTGCTCGAGGCCATCCTATACATGTTGATGCCGTCTTGACCTCAAACCTACGCCTCGGTTCGTTGTTCCATTCAACTATAAAAAGTCAATAGCGTGGTACTCTAATCTATGACCCGTTTACACCTACGCCAGTCTGAACTGCATATAATCATCCTTTTCTCTGCGCGACCATGGTCAATCTGATTGTATAGTACCTATTTGTGTTGAGGGTTGTACACTTGAGCTCTCTAACCTAACGCGACTTGCATGCTGCTTCTATATCGAAAATGAGATCATCAAGCCTGACTTATATCATCTATCATGATGCGGACGCTGTATGACCCCCCTCTCCACCCTCACCATCATCCTTCTTTTCCCCCTCTTTATCCCTCAAATGTCTCTCCCTATTCATCCTACTACTCCCCTCAAGTCCATAAAGCGTATCCTCGCTCATCCCCGGAATAACCATATCAAACGTCTCCCGCACAACCGCGTACTGATAATACCCACACCTCGCAATCGGTTCCGTTTTCCTCACATCCAGTATGCCATCATCATTCAACGCCCAATTCGCAATATGAACCCCCACCACGCGCCCAATAATAACATCCACCGTCCCCATGGGCGGGTGGCCCGGTAGTCGAATCGTACTGTGATAAGTACATTCGAACTTCACTGGACTTTCCTTGACCATGGGGACGTCGATCAGGGAGCCGTATTCTTTGGTTAGATTTGCGCGCTCGAACTCGTCAACCCCATACGGGACTTGTTCGGCGGATATATTGACCGCTTCGCGGAGCGGATACGTGGCTAAGTTCCAGGCGAAGTGCCCCGTGCTTTCGGCGTTCACGACGGTGTCTTTGCGTGTGTTGGTTGCTGTTTGGTTTGCGCTGAACATTACGTAGGGCGGGTCGAATGTTAGGTTGTTGAATTGCGAGTAGGGGGCTAGGTTTGCTGTTCCGGTGGGAGATCTCGTTGAGATCCACCCGATGGGACGGGGGATTACGCAGGCCTGTATTCCTTCGTCAGCTGAGTAGGAAGGGGACTGGGATTGGGAAGGTAGTGTAATTGAGAGGTAGGGGGTTTGGAGTATAGGGAGGCGATGACGCGGGGTATACTTTGCGTACCTTGAATGGGTCATGGGGGAGACCGTGCTCGGTCACGCCGGGTTCGTAGAACATATCGAAGACTCTCCTTATCTATCTCTATTCGGCTGTTCAGTAAAGTGCTGTAGATGTCAAGAAGCACATCTGCAAGTCTTATATGATGCTACCTTGAAGATCGGAACTCCTTCCGCGCGGGGGTGTGGGGGTAAAGCGCGTACCGGCACTAAAGAGTATGCATCATTGCCGAAGCTTCCGATGAACTCCAAGGCGCTGAGCTGGCTTTCGGAGCCTCGGGGATACCGATTCACTGTGAAGATGCGTTGAGAGTAGCGTAGGGATTGAGTCATTTTCAACTGCTATATGCTGACTAGCATTTTTCAACGATTTCTGTGGCGTAGAGCTTGTTATGATGTCAGTGCTTGTATATCCGCTTTGTATATATTGCTTGTCGCAATGTATTATGTTATAGCCTTGGATTGGATCGTCCATGTCCGAGTATGTCTCGGGGTGTTATTATAATAGCTAATACCTATAGAAGACGCAGAGCAGAGTATCTAATGCAACGAGAAAATTGTAGGCCGTTCGCAGCGTGTGGCGATCCGTCCTGTGACGTTACTTCTAAATACCGTCGACATTATAAAGCGTATGACAACAAACAGCAGATAGACCAAACGAAACGCTTTTGCCATTAGATAAAAGTACAGTCAAAAATTATCTATGATCTATGTCGTTCACTCCTTCTGCCACCCATTCCACCTCTCAAAGTCCTCCGTATCAAGATTAAATAGATCCAGCATCCGCCCAACACTCTGATCAATCAGATCCTCCACACTCGCAGGCTTAATATAGAAGGCCGGAACAGGCGGGAAAATAACCGCGCCTGCACGGGTCACCTCAAGCATATTCCTCAAATGAATCTCACTAAGCGGCGTCTCCCTCGCAACAAGAACCAATTTCCGTCGCTCCTTAAGCATAACATCCGCCGAGCGCGAAATCAAGTCATCGCAGAAGCCCGAGTGGATCGCGGCCAGCGTCTTCATGCTACACGGGACGATGATCATTCCGTCTGTCTTAAACGAGCCAGATGATATCGGCGCTGCCATGTCGGATATGTTGTAAGTGTAGTCGGCTAGTGCTTTGACGTTCGATGGGTGGTAGTCTGTTTCGTATTTTATTGTTGCTTCCGCCCACTTGCTTATGATAAGGTGGGTTTCGATATTGAGGCGGCGTAGGGCCGTTAGCACTTTTATGCCCATTAGGGCCCCGGTTGCACCGGTCATTGCGACGATAATGCGCTTTCGTCGTGGGGTTTTGCTTGGGGCTGTGGATGGCGTGTATGTGCCTGGGGTTTGGTTGGTGGTCATGTCGGTTTCTGGCTCTGGAGATTGTCGCGTCGAGTTGAATGTTACTGTGCCCTGGCCGCTGAGGAAATTGTGAAGCATAGTAGCTGATATCAAGCCTAAAGCAGGTTGAATCTATGGTCGGTGGATATAGCTGTGTTCTGCGCCAGGCCTGAGGTGTGTCGCTGCAGGACGATTCCCTGGAGGTTTCGCTTGTATTATATGATCCTCCCGTGCAAGCTCTGATGGCAAAATTTCAATCTTGAACACTAGTTTCAGGGATTTGACTGGCAAACCTGCATCGGGATGCCGTGGAAACTTGATGGATCCCGAGCGGGCTGATTGCGAAGCTCCGAGGGCCGAACATGGCCGAGAGACCGACCGACATAAGTCCGAGTGACCGAGATGGCCCGTGGTGTCGGCACGTTAGTTCCGCTACTCGAGGGATGCAATAGTGCAAGTGCATAAATTAGCCCTCCGAGAAGTTAAACAGCGGAACTGGCATCGTTAGCAGAGAACGCCTCCCTAATTTCCGGTACGCACCGTTCATGATGGAGTCGAGGTAAGTCACTGGCGAGAAGTCCATTCCATTTCCACCGGAGAAGCTGACAGTGAATGAGTCATGGAGCTCAGCAGTAAGACCTGACGCACTCACCCATAATAAAGCCCCGGGAACAAGTCGTTGTACGAGGAAGAGTCACCCATCCATGGCATATCCTGAGGGACGTCGCTTACCCCATAGTTAGTGGCGTTTTCCGCTATTTGGCCATGGCCCATATCTAGACCACACTTTGGACCGAGTGACGGCGCGCTGCGTTGTTTGAGTGCTTGTCGCAACGTAATCAGCGCCTTGATGTGCCTCGCTGAGAGCCACTGACTATACCCCGAAGACCCGGTATCTTTCTCAGAGTTGCCTGCAGAAAAGACCTCGATCACCTTCTGCTGCAGGTCTCTGCACTCTGGATCCTCTTTCGTTTCTTGCCAAGTACTCAGAAGTAGCGTGGAGCTTAGAACTGTATGTACCATAGACCAAGTTCGCAAGGGAACGATGCTCAAAGCCTGGAAGTCAAGAAATGTTTTCGAGGCAATGATTAGACTCTCTTTGGCGCGAGACCTTAGAGATAAATAGCAAGTGTCTTGAAGGGTCTGTGGAGAGCTTCTGATGGCCGGTCGACATAGCGCGGAAACGCAGAATGAGACGTGCATCCGCAGTGCGAGATGCTCGAGATGCTGCTGCAGGTTCTTGCAGTCTTGCCGCCGGAGAAGGTGCGACTGTGCTCGACTGTAGGTACTATCTAGTTCAGCAAGTAATGCAAGGTTCTGCGTCGGCTCTGACTCTGGTGGATCGTCAATTTGCATGATGCTCAGCGCTATCCAGCAAAGGTATTGCATGAGATTTAGGTACGACAGCTCTGTCCGCATGGACCTTGCTTCTGGGTTCCAACCTCGCGTCGAGACAATGGGTGGACGGTCGTAACAGAGGCTTAGAAGACTGTCCTGCCAGACCGTCATCGACCTGGATGTGTTAGCTTTACTATCCATTAATTAGAGGGAACTTACCATAGCGACTTTGCGTTCAATTTTGAATGCTCGGGCCAATGGGCGATTCCCCTCTCTGTGTGCAAGCCTAGTGTTTGAGCCAGCCTCACAGTAGTCCCCAACAGAGCCCAGGCAGAATCAGACTGTCCATTGTTCTGGAGTGTGTTGCCGAGAATGAGCAGCGACTGAACCGCCTCCAATGATGGGCGGAAAAGAAAGTTCGCAAGACGAAGAGCCTGGAAGGAACGATGGGCTACATTGTAAGCAATTAGACCCCAACAAGAGATTTCTTGACTCACCAAAATCTTGGCACAACTCGGAACGCTGAGGATTCTCCAAGTCAGAAAAGTGAGCACCAGCGGCCAGTGTCGCCAACAGGAGACTGATCTGGCCGACAGATTTCCCAGATGCCCATTTGTCCGATATCTTATTCCGGTCCCGTAGTTCACCCGAGGCATAGGCGCTGAGGTAGACACATATGTCTGACTCGAACTGGTCCACGTCCACAAGGATCGGATTAAAAGGGTACGCGGAGATGCGGTAGAAATGGAAGAATCTGTCCCCATAAGCTAACGTCGTTCTGAAGATAATGGCTGACTAACTTCAAGACCTCATCTCTATGAGGAAGGATATCCAGTAGAGCGGCCCACCGATCCTGCGGCTTCTTCGTCTCGATGAAGGGATAGCTCGGGTAGGTGTTATGGAGTCCTAGGACAGAGGTAGCTTCGCGTGCCATGGCCCCGTCAGGATCCTGCTGTCGAAGCATCGAGACAAGCGAGTTATCGCCGGAGAATACGTAGGATGGGTTGTCATTTGGCTGGACCGAGCTCCGAGCGTCGCCCAGCGAGGAGGTCGGAGGCTGGGATACCTCGGCGCCAACACTATGAGTAGGGGAGGTAAGTGCTGCGGTATCATCTCCACTGCCTCGAGACACTGTCTCTTGGTCTCTAGGCCTGATCGAGACTCTCTTTCGAGCGGGGCTTTGTTCAACATTGTAGGCACAGATTTCGGGATGGTCTCGCCTCGCACACGTCCTGCAAGGGTGACCGCCCTCACATTTGACTTTCCGCTGACGACAAGGATAGCATGCCTTTGACTCCCGCTGCTTGCGTTTTAGAATGAGAACGCGATCGATCTCTTGGCGTTCGATGTTGGGCGAAGCGTTGTCCATCTCGGCCATGGTCTGTATTACCCCCCCAGCAGGCTCATTCTTCGGAAACGATGCGCAAGCGCTCTCCACTAAGCCCGGGAATGTTGTTTACAGAGGTGCCACTAGGATGATGTTGATCTCCGAGGTCTCCGAATGATCTTGCGACAGACGCGACGTTGTGGTGTTCCCCATTCGGAAGACAGCTGTGAGCACGTGATCTCGCCGTTCCCTTCCCCGAGCCCCCGAGATCCGAGACTGGGTCCCAGAGCCCCATCGGCCCGGCTTGCTGGTCCATGGTCAATTGTCCCGGTTTGCCGGCATGCCGTGTCTTATATAGCCATGAAACCGCCGTCAAACATGAGCCCATCAGCTAAATGAGCAACATAGCACGCACTACTCAGTATGTCCTCCACGGAACCCCATCTCTGCTTCAGGTCTTTCGTCGAAGCCCTCAAGGCCGACAATGACCTCGTAGAGATTAACAACCCTGTCAATCCATATCTCGATGCAGCGGCCATTACCCGTCTCGTTTGTGAAAACGATGAGAAGGCCCCTCTGTTCAACAACCTCATCGGGGCCAAAGACGGCCTCTTCCGTATCCTCGGTGCGCCTGCGTCCTTGAGAAGATCCTCGAAGGAGCGATACGGCCGGTTGGCTCGTCACTTGGCCCTTCCTCCGACGGCTGGCATGAGGGAGATTCTGGACAAGATGCTTGCGGCTGATCAATTACCACCCATCCCGCCGAGCGTTGTCGAGACCGGCCCTTGCAAGGAGAATAGTCTTGACGGAGACGCAATTGATCTCACTCAGCTTCCTAACCCTTGGATTCACAAGTCGGATGGTGGAGCTTATGTGCAGTCCTTTGGTATGTACTCTTCTCAGACATTGGGAATCCTCTGCTGACACTAGCAAGGAATGCACATTGTTCAATCCCCCGACGGCAAGTGGACCAACTGGTCTATTGCGCGTGCTATGGTCCACGACAAGAACCATCTGACTGGACTGGTTATCGAGCCTCAGCATCTTTGGCAGATCCACCAGATGTGGAAGAAGGAAGGCCGTGATGTTCCATGGGCTCTGGCTTTTGGTGTACCTCCCGCGGCTATCATGGCGTCGAGCATGCCTATTCCTGATGGCGTCACGGAGGCTGAATACGTGGGCGCCATGGTCGGCCAACCAATCGAGCTCACTAAATGCGATACGAACAATCTCCTTGTCCCGGCGAACTCTGAGATTGTCTTTGAGGGGACACTCTCAATCACCGAGACTGGCCCAGAAGGCCCATTTGGTGAGATGCATGGGTAAGCTGATGGAACCAAGGATTGCATACTGCGCATACTAATCAAGACCAGCTACATATTCCCCGGCGACACGCATCTTTGGCCGAAATACAAAGTCAGCAAAATTACATACAGAAACAATGCAATTCTCCCAATGAGCTCGTGCGGAAAACTCACCGATGAAACTGTAAGTCTTATCTCCGTATAAATAACGTTTTTCCAGGAAGATACACACTAATATGCCGATAGCAAACAATGATCGGCTCACTCGCCGCCGCCGAAATCCGTAAACTGTGCCAAAAAGCCAACCTCCCCGTCCTGGACGCGTTCGCCCCCTTCATCTCTCAGGTAACCTGGGTGGCGCTGCGCATCGACACAGCCAAACTCCGCAAAATGAAATCAACGTCCAAGGAATTTTCCAAGCAAGTCGGTGATCTGATTTTTAACCACAAAGCCGGCTATACCATCCACCGGCTCGTACTCGTCGGCGACGACATCGACGTCTACGATGACAAGGCCGTCATGTGGGCCTTTAGCACAAGATGCCGTCCTGGAGACGACGAGTTGTTCTTCCCTGATGTCAGGGCATTCCCGCTTATTCCGTATAATGGCCATGGAGCGCACTCGCCGATTAAGGGGGGCAAGGTTGTGAGTGATGCGCTCTTGCCGATTGAGTATACCGAGGGGAGGAACTGGGAGGCTGCTGATTTTAGAGAGTCGTATCCGGAGGATGTTAAGGAGAGGGTTCTGGGGAAGTGGGAGTCTATGGGGTTCCGGAAGTTGGATTGAGCAAACTGCTCCTGTAGCGACTGGTGCTGGACATGGTCCAGTGAAGGAAATCAAACCCTAGGTATAGATCTAGATTGACCTTTTATACAGACGCCTATCAATAAGAACAGGAAGCGTTATCAGCATGCATGATCTATGAACCTTACTATCCTACACCCGCCATGTAATTGACCATAGATCACGAACCCATCACTCCAATGGCCCACAAGCCTCCCCCCCCCCCCCCCCCCGATCCCGATACTAGTCCTCATAAGACCCCATTCACATAACCCGATCCGCACACCTCGGCCTATCAGCCCTCTCCCCATCCTCTCATCCTCCCAACACCCCGGCAACGCAGCCACCCACTGCTCCTCCGAATGCTTTACCCAAGGCTTGGGTAGAGGCACATCACTAAAATGCACCAAATAAGCGCGCGGCACCTCCGCCATCGCATTCCACTCCGCGTCCCTATCCTCAGTAAGATGCAGTTAGTGGTCAGCGACGCGGAACTCCCCTATAAGCAGCGTATACCGTCCATGAGGGAGGATCATCGCCGAGTCGCCGAATAAGTGGTTGAGAATTTCCATGTCGATTGCCCGTGAGGATTTCCCGTCCTCCATTATGCGCTGGAAATTGCCCATGTTCGGCTCGATGAGCATGACGTGTGAGGCTAGGATCTGGTCTGTGCTTGCCTCCGCGCCTTTCTCCGTCTTGGTTAGCCAGTATGCGCGCGGGACCGCGACATGGGCAAGCGGGGAAAGGAAGTAGTGGTCCATATCATTCAGGACCATGCTGTCGGAGTTAAAAGTCAGGACCGTCTCCAACACAGCGTAGTTTATCAGGGCTCTCACAGGGCATAGCCCAAACCGCTAAGACGGAGGCCACTCCAGCTGTCAGACTGCCTTTGTCCAATCCTCATAGTCATTGTCATCATAGTAAGCATCACAATAGTAATCGTCATTATAGTCAAAGTCAAATCCATCAAAAGGGTCCAAGTCACGATCCGAAGGATGCGAAAAATAAGCCATTGCTGGTGCCGGCGCATTCCACTTACCAAGGAGCCTGTTCTGCTCGGGACGTATGAGGTTGTCTGAGGCATAAACGAGCACGTCACGAGTGACATCTTTCCGCGCCGGCTGAGTTTTCTTCCCTCAATGTCGATATAGAGCGGGGGCTGTAGGTCCCCCATCCAAGTACCCAGGCGTGCTATCCAGTCCACGAGACTCCTAAGCCCCCTTCGTGTATTAACGAATATGGGATCATAGATCATTCCGGGCGACGTGATGCGATACACTCCACTGAAAGCTTTCATTCGAGCTGATTGCTTGTGGTGGTGATATATGACGGGGAGAAGGGAAGTCTTACGTATGAGGATATCCGGCGACTTTCACCGTGGTCAGTCAGAGCACGACTGCCTAAAAAGGAAAATCCTTACAATCCGTCCCAATAAGATGCTGGCGTCCAAGGTTTGTGCTGTGGTACACATGTAGTACTGACTTGAACTTGAACCGCATGGATTGTGATAAGACTTTGGCTGGTATCGATCCAGTAAGGATCGTAGTGGACGAATGGATAGAATAGAGATCTTCAATTCCAATAGCAGAATAGAAAAGCCTATAATCACACTATCTGACTGGTCAAGCAAGCAATAATAATAATGAAGAGGATATGGAGCGGTAGGGAGGAACGACTGCCTGGAGTAGAAGGTGTCTAGGCCGCTGGGTATCTCCATTGGGTTCGTAAACCTCTCGAGGGACCATTCAGACAAGGTATTGCCAAACTTAGGTTTCTCCTGCTTGTTAGATCTAGGACTCTGAACATAGGAGAAGCCTCAATTCCTTGAAACTCCTCGAGTAGCACGTTCGGCAGGATCCGAACGATCTGCAGTGTCTAGAAGCTAGATTACTAACCCCCTTGTCGGCCCTCGCATCCCAGACATAGCCAGCATCATCCATGATTACTTCCCAGCTCTAGACTTTCCCCAGACCCAAGCCCCTTCAACCAAAATGACCAGCAGCCCTAGCCCAACCAGCCTCAAGCTTAAACTCGCCCCCCTAACAGCGATCTGGTTCATTGCGTTCACCGACCCCGCCCCGCGCCGTTTATGGCCCGATACCCCCGGCGTACGAGGATGGTGGGACGAGGCAAATAGCAACGATCTTAGAGAAAACCCGTTTCAGAAGTACGTCAAGGTCGTGGGCACCGAGATGGGACGCATCGCCGCATACGCCAAATGGGATCTTTCCACGCCCGAGGAGCGCGGCCGGCGATACCCGCCCTGGCACGCTGATATGCCTGCTGCTGAGTGTGATGCCTTTTTTTGAGAGGGAGGAGAGGGAACGATTGAGGTTGATGAAGGAGATTAAGCATGATTGTACCTACCACTCTGCCCAGCAATTACAGTCACTTTACTAACAGGACGCTTACAGCTCGACACTCTCGCCACGCACCCAGACTACCAACGTCGCGGGGCAGGCTCGATGCTCCTGCAATGGGGCTGTGGCTTGGCGGATGAGGATAGTGTCGCGCTGTACGTGGACGCAAGTAAAGCTGGAGCATCGCTGTATCAGCGGTTTGGGTTTGTGGATGAGAGTGAGCCTGACGCCGGGGAGATGGCGTCGATGGCCAGGGCCAGGCGGGTGCGGTAGATTGCCTACAAGGCAAATTCGTTTCCCTATAGCTCTAGACACGGAGGCTTAGGATACAATACTATGACCCTGCTTGTCGAGAAGTCGGTTGGCTTGAACCGTGTAGGAGACAAGCAGACAGACCAGTCCAGGTGCATCCAGCATCCGTAGACCTTCCATCATCACGAAATCGGACAGAGTTTTCGCCCCTCATCACTCACCACAGCCCTGACAACTCTAAACACCAAGCCATGGTAGTCAGCTACACCTGCAAAAGAACCCAGCTTTGTCTCCTCTATACCATTATCCGAAGTTCCGTCTCCAATTCCATCTCCATCTTCCACATGGAAGCCCCAGAGAGCAGTTCCCGGTGCAGCAAAAACTACGACGTGGATCTCGGGCGTAGATCCATCCCGGAATCTGATTCCATCCATGGCCTCGAGCCAAGTCGACAAGATAATGATGAACTGTGTAGCTGGAATCTCGATCTCCACGGCTAGACTCCGCAGCCCACGCATCTCTGCTAAGATCTCGCAGGCATGACTCCATTGTTCCAGCATTATATCTGACACGCCGGGTACCGTCACGCGGATATGTCCAATCTGCTGCAGTCGGGTAGGCAGGATAGTTGCAGGCAATCTGTGGACCACGGCTGGCTGTGCGAACGAGAGTGTGTTTTGTTCGTAGAGGAGGTGGACTGATTCTTGATATCTGCAACAAATCAGCATTCATGAACATGCAGATCAAATGAATTTTAAACATAGGTGCCAACGTCAACTTACATCCCGCGACAAGTAAGCAGCAGTCCTACAAACGTCCAACGGGGAAATCGGTCACAGTAGAGTCGGCCGCTAGCTCTCCAATGTTTGAGGTGAAGAGGTTCCTCTGCCGTAAGGACATAGCAGTAGATCATATGTCGCAGCTCGGCGGGAAGTTTATCAAAGAGGCCTGCTCGATATTGTGTGCTGGTGGCCGTAACCGTTCCTTGATGACCCGGGTCTCGATAGCTACCCGCCTCCAAGGCCGAGTTCTCTCCCACATGTCTTTCCAACTGGGGCTTAACGACTCTTTTCGGCGCTAATAATCTAGAAGTATCAGAAGTTGCCCTTCGGTTCCGTTCAGCACGCTTTTGGCGGATTTTATCGCGTATAGCTAATGCACCTATACAAGGGCCACAGAGAATGAGCCCGGCTATGCTCAGGCATAGTATTTGATAAGCTTCCTTGTCCGTGAAGCCCATCTTGCGCGGTATAAATCCGTAGTAGAACAGGAAGAGGGCTGTTTCCTGATGAACCAACTGCGCTAGAGTGCACTGGGTGGGAATGCGTTGATGAAGACCTGAAGACGTCATGGAGTAAAGAAGTGCAGCACTAGGCTGCCTGGTGGCTGAGCTCATGGCCAAGATCAACAACCTGAAGACGATCCCAGCCGCTGCCAAGGTAGGCTCCTGCCAATGGCCGCACCCGGGTATGATTGGCGGTTTCCTTTGTCTCCCCACTTTATATGAGGCTCAACTATTATCGTCCATTTGGAGATAAAAGACAAAACTAGGTGGACAGCTTGGGTCATATCTATATCTGCTAAATGACCCTCTATTTTCAAGCCTGCAAATGAACAAAATCAGGCAGAATTACCTACCTGCTCCTCTGCAATGTTCTGCTTAATAGGTAAGCGTCTCTCGCCCTCATGTTGATTTGTCGGTCATAGCGTATCATGTGTTCGTGACTTGGCGGAACACCTTAAGCTCACCCCGCAAAGGAAGTCCCAGAGATCTTTGCTTTTGAGTTGGCTAGCTCCAGCAGAGATATACGTGAGAGTACATTTCCAACAGAAATATATGCCTATCAAGGTCAAGAAAAAGCTATGACGGTGAGATGCAGGTAAGAAGCCACACTCTGCAATGCAGAAATGCCCGTCGAAAGAGCCAACAATTTGTTTCAACGTGTTCTGCCAATGCTGGCCCGTAACCCTTGGGTAAAATTTGTCATGCTGTGTATCTGTTAGCAGTCACCTGGGCACGCCCAAGAGAGGCACATACACAACTGCATATAACAGGCCACAGAGCCACGCCGCTCGCTTACTTCATCGTCACACATCTACTGTACGAAAAGCCATCGTCATGGGATCCATAGCTCTACATGACAAGGTAGCTCATCACCCCCTAGGAGCAGCCTCCTACTACTTCAAGACCGCCCTGGTTCAATACCTCAACAACCAATGCCCTCGATCACCAGTCGCAATCCACATAGGCAGCCAGCCAAACTGCAGTCCGCACATTGGGAACATCACGACGTTTGCGACTGGATTCTCCATCGCAGCAGCTCTCAAAGAACAGTATGACCGCGAGGTCAGAGTTGTTTTCGTCCTTGTGGATACCGCGCCATCTCCGAATGCGAATGAACATGCACCTACCACGATCGACGGGGTGAATTATCAGAGAAGCCTCAAACAGACCGGCGACCTTGAGCAGCATACCTCGCCGCTCATCCGGGTCCTGCAGCGACTTTCCGAGCTCTCGGACATTCCCTATGGCATTGAAACGCAGAGCCTATGGCGCTCGACGCCTGTCTTCGCGTCGATACTCCAGAAGATCGTCGCCCAGCGGGATTTTTTGGGCCCTCGTCTCTCACCAGAAACAGGCAGACTAGCTATCCGTGCCTCATGTCCGCAGTGCGGCCTCGCAGATAAGCACGGCATCAATAACCGGTACGACAATGACGGACGCACTATTACATTTTCGTGCCCCCAGCACGGCGACTACATCGTGGACATGACCTGTCACGAAGATTTACAGAGGCTCGAGTTCAACACGCCTCTGCGGAACCTCATTCGAATTTTAATCTGCAGCCAGGATACGACGCGCTCGTGGATCATGTGCACGGGATCCGATTATGCAGGGTTCTACCAGGAACAGCTCCTGTGGAGGCTTCTTGAGGGTAGGGTCGATGGGCCGGTGATTTGCTACGCGCCGCTGATCCTTGACTGGTCGGGCGGGAAGCTCTCGAAAAGCTTGTATGTTGAGACGGGGGCGTATCAGTATCTGGTGGACTCGGGGAGGGGGTATATGCTTGATGCAGATGTCTTTTTGGGATGTGAGGGGGGATCGGAGGCGTTGTTTGAGGAGGTAAGGGAGTGGGTGAGGAAGCCGTATAAGCTGTTTAGGGATTACTCTGTGGAGTACATGGACTTTAAGCTGAGAGAGAGGGGGATGAGAGTGTTGTAGTCGGATGTCTATTAGTGTCATTATTATCGTGGGTTATATCTATATCGTACATTCGTTTCCGCCTCACCAATCGACCCTGGCTACTACCGACCGGAGGATAGAAAGTAGTCGGAGATTGTCCCTGATTTCTTCGCCAGTAAAGCAGCTGGCTTGGGTTTCTCTTCCCCTTGCCCTTCTTTATCCTCACTGGCCTCGCGCTCGCGCTTCCCCCCTCCCTCTCCTTCACCCCGACAAAACAGCTCCACCTGCCTCTCCAACGGACGCGTTTTCAACAACTCAACCGGGACCCAAGAATACTTCTGAGGCGCCCCCTTCAAGTACCCCGCCTTAATCACGCCCTTCAACGTAATAACCTCCTGCAACCTCCAAAGCTCCAAAATCTCATACGCGTAGTTCGATATCTTCAGTCCCGCATTAAACTCCTTATTACCAATCCCTCCATCTTCGGGGACTTCTCCACGCGTTTTGCCACGTGAGACACGCGCAACGTACTCGAGACGCGAGAGGGGCGCTGTCGTGTAGAACCAGATTCGCTGGACGGTGGAGGGGAGCAGGTACCGGCGGTACTCGTGGTTTTTGGTGCGGTTTGCGATGTTGGTTATGTGTTCAGGCTTTATGCTCATGAATATATCGTGTTTGCTTGTTTGTACTAGTCGGGATCCCGATTGTGGAGGGGGGTTGGAGGACATTGTTGCTCGAGGGGTTGTTGTTTGGGTCATCTTGAGTCCTGACAGCAACAAAACATGGGATGGAATCCGGGGACGCACTAGTGCAGATCGGGACTAGCGCTCGGCTCGGAAGGAGACTCCGGAGATTTAATTTTAGCGATATTTTTCCTGCACAAAGTGGACATGAATATCGCGAAACACTATTGAAATTCCTACTAACTTTTATTCTATATGCAGTGTAATGAATGAATGATATATAACAGTAACTACAAGACCCCAGGAGCAATGCAAAGGGAAGGCGTGACCCCAACGGCAAAGCAAAGGATGAGACTCTCAGCAAAGGCTCAAAGCAGAGGGCGGTAGCTTATAGCTACTGATATAAGGAGGGGGAGGCCGGGAGGGGCGCCGAGTCAGGTAATCGTATATAGGAAGTTGATGCAGATCGGTACTTAGGTAGGCAGGTTTCGCAAATCCTTAATAGTTATGTAGTACTAGTAAAAGCGAGCAATGCTGGTCAGTACGGAGTACTAGTGCTTATGAGTATAGGGAGGCAATACGGACCTGAGAATTGCTCCTGATAATATAGAAGATGAGAACTTACTTCTTAGAGAAGAAGATCTGTAAATACAAACCGATCACATCTCTGGACTTCAAATGAAATTCCGTGGTACTTTGGGTATTGGGCGCTTTGTTATCACTCCTTAGCATAAACATACAAGTGAGATGCGGAATGCCTCTGGATTACGGAACAAGATGTTCCTTGTCAAAACTGAATGGGCTAGAGATTCTCAAGTCGAGGTTCTAGAACATGTCTACCAAGAGAAATTGTCCGAGCCAAGAGACGAAGGATGAGACACTGCAATGCTGCTGTCTACAGGGTACTGCAGCTTGCCATGAACAAGCGGGTGAAAGGATTGACAAGCCCTATTCGCCGCCGTGTCTCCTGAGTGAAGTTCGAAGCCGCTTTCCAGTAGCCCAGCACAGGGATATGCAGCGCCGAGCCTGAATCAGGAGCAGGAACTAGCTCGAGTCTCATGTCAAACAATGAATCGAAAGATTTCCAGGCTGGTCGTCCGTCCATTTGGCCGCAGCACAAAGGTCGAAGTTTGGCGCCCTAAACCTGTCTGTATGGCCTATGGACAATGTCGACCGTACGACCTGCCTATTTAGGATATCGGATTGACGACCTCCGATCACCGAGGTTTATGTAGAATTGTTCTGCTATTTCCACGGTTCAAAAGTTATGTCTCTATTATCTGTGTATTTAAACCACCGTTTGCAGCTAGATTGAGAAATCAGGCCTTCATTCTTTCATATGATTAGTGGTTGATGTCGAGTAATTTACACCTAGGCTGACGCTCATAGACAATTTTCCGGGGATTAACTCGGAATATTATGTGCAAGGAGCTCGACGCAGAGTCGGCGATCGCAGACCTGAGACGTGTCCTGAAAGTCGAAGTCACAGTCTAGACCAGGTGGCGGAAATGAATTTTGCAGGTCTTCCATTTTTAGTTCTTGAATCAGCTTGATCCATCGCCATGCGATTGCGCGGAGACTAGGCGATAGCTGGACTGCGTGATTTTGATTTCATTGTGGGCCTGACCGTTGGACCTACTTTAGTCTTAAGTTTTGGGCCCCATGCATAGCCCACTCGCCGAGACTAAGCTCCATGTCCAGCTCCCCACCGGGCACACGGAAGACGACCCGATCCTACTATCGCCAGTGACAGCAGACTAGTGAGATGTATCAAGTCAGAGATTTCAGAGATTTCAGTCTCCAGTCTTGCCTCTCGGTCAAGTCTGTAGTCCTTAGCTAGTGTGAGCTTTTGCAGGGTAGATCTAGTCCTGCCTAGGTCTGGGCGCACCCAGAGTCTTATGTCCATGATTTCCGTGCTATGAGATATCTTGATAAGACGTTTGTCATTCTCGGGCTCAGGCTGATGTTGAGGCTGAGTCTGAGTTCAACCACAAACCACGATACATGCTCACAGTGACATAGCTGAGTGAGCTCGAGTGTGACTGTGGATCGTGGATGGGCAAGAGAGGGGGATTTCCGTGGTTTCTCTTAGGGAAATAATGCCCTGATGGTCTAGACCTAGACCCTCTGGACATGACTTCAATAGCAAGTCAGCAACGCCATCAGGATTAAGATAGGCATTCCATAGAGAGTAGTGGTGTCGAGCTTCAGAGATCACTTCCATGGTAGATAACTCGGTTTATTGCCTCAAATGGGGCCCGCGAAATAAATGAATAGAGTAGAAATTGATGTTTATGATCTGAGTATGAAGCAGTACCCCTTGGTCTTGTGATACATCAAAATCCCAATCGAGTAACCTTACGAGTACGTGCATAGTCCCTACGTTTCCTCCAAATAAGATTGCGTTTCTTCTCTTCAAATCCACTTCAAGGATGTATGATATTAGTTAGGTAGTATTCAAAGTAGCGAGCTCTTCAATGTTCAAATCAAAAATAGAGAAAGGCCAGACAGACCAACTTTTCCGGGTATCTATGCAATATGCAACCGACCAGACCAGTTCAAACGCCAGACAGGAGAAGTGTAGTGTAGTGACGGTCTACCACCAGATAGAGGTAACCAACCGACAAAAAGGTTTAGTATAGTACAGACAGACTAAGCTGCTCAGTCACCAGTCATAATAACCCGGGGGAAAATCAGTTGTCCAGCTGACAAAGAAAACAAATCAAATCCTAGAACAGTCCCAAACTCCGAAATCAAGACAAGATAGTAAGAGGGGTGGGTAGCCTAGTAGGCTCTTCGTTCCCGCGCCATCGCAGCGACCTCCTTCCTCAAGCGCTCATTTGCCTCCTGTAGCTCCTGCATGTACGCGATAGCATTACTCAGGATCTCAGATTTCTTCAGCGACGCACTCGATCCCTTCCCGCTATTCGACGTCGTCGCTGACGTAACCGGTTTCGAGACACCAGCGGGCTTAACAGCCATAGCCTTCTCAAGCGCGACGAACTTGGCGTTCATATTCGTGCGGTAGCGCTTCTCGATAATGTTGTGGGCTGCGCGCTTAGCGGCGTTGCGGCCGCGGGCTGTTGTGTCGCCGCCATTGTTTGTCACTGTGCTGCGGGTCTTGCGAGTTGATTGTTGCGGGATGAGTTCGGGCGATGAGGCGGGGGAGTAGTGCGGGGAGACAGAAGAGTCTGTTGAGATTGAGGATGCTTTGCGCTTTGGTTGTTGCGCTTGTTGGGTTGCAAGGGGTTGAATTGTCTGTGGTTCTTGTTTGAATTGCATGGGGGAGGGGAGATCGATTGCGGAGGGGGGCGTCGAGGCCATGAAGTTGGTTGGGGAGAAGGATTGGTCGTCGCTTTCGTCCTGATATCATTAGTATATGTAAAATAGGTAAGAGATACGAGGGCCATACAGAAGAAAGCGAGTCGTCGTGCGAGACAGTAAAGCCGTTGATATCGGTCGGGGCAGCAAAGAAGTCCGCAGGCAGGTCTTTGGCATCCCAGAGCATGTCGTTGGGGATGTCGATGGGAAAAGACTCGGGGACCATGGTATTGAGGGAGAAGAGGTCAATGGCGCTGTCGTAGGACCAATTGGCCGACAGGGGATCAGGAGACATGTAGGCCATAGATAGTGAGGCGCTCAGGTACTTGTTTGATCTTGGTTAGATTGCTTTTGGTTGCTTGGTTGCTTGGTTGCTTGGTAAGATATCGAATCGAATCGTGATCTGGATGACAATGGCAAGTAAACCATGGACGGCCTCCGGGCTTCTCATTTATAAGAAAGACAAGTGCATCCCGAAAGCAGAACCGATAGGAAAAAGTCTATAGAAGCAGATGACAATCTCTGCACGGTGACTTGCTCGGTGAAGCGCAGCCGAAGTCACCCCAGCCGGATGCTCTCTATCCAGATGGGCCACATAGCGTCGGCCGGGTCCGAAACGAACAAGAAGCACAAAGGGAGGATAGTGCGTAGGGAGTTTTAGGAATGACAGCGGTGGAGCTGCGGATGCGATCGCTGGATCCTCGATTCGTGCGTTTTCGCAACGGTCTGGACGCTCTGGCAGGATCGTTCCTGGCTGTCGGCCGTAGCTCGGAGCCGACTATAGCAGGCTCTTTTATAGGGGGTAAAGCCTCTACACAACTTTATGTCCATCTTATACTGTGCATTGTTCAAATATTATCATCATGTCGCCTCTCATTCGACACCTACTCTTTCACATTCTCATCTAACCCAACATCTCGTACTCACACCCCTGGCTTGATAGACACACAAACAAAGTATACCGTAAAGTAACAACTGCAAGCAATATACATCACCGGAACCCGCCGACAGCCTCCATCTCTAAACCTGAAAACACACCGTGGTCTGACCTGGATGAGCTCTCTCCGCGTCACCTCATCGATCACCTGCCCGGCGACGGCTGCTTCCAGCGCTCACGTACCGAAACCACGGTACTTGCGCGAGTCAATCTGGCACGGAGACCGTTTTCCTGTGGAGTCGCGCCCTGGACCCTGAATTCCGAGCGGCTTAAGTCATTTCCGCCTTGGTTGGATGATTGGATTTTGTTGTCACTGAGGTTGTCACTGTTATGGAGTGCTGACGCTGACGCTGCTCATTCTGAAGCACACAAGCACCCAAGGTTCCAGGATTAGACGAGTCATTGGAGAGCAAGTCTTCAGCTGGAATCCTGGACTACCCAGTAAGGAGTGTATCTAGTCGCCGCAGGTGCTCGGCCACGGCTGGCTCTTCCGTGCACGTGTCCCTGAGGAAATAATTACTATATTCTATACAAACTGTACTGGCTGGCTGGAGCTGGTGTTGAGACGCCTTCTCAGCCCAATGGCCTCCTAGGAGCCCAACAACACATTGAAACCCATCCAATTCTCATCACCCACTCAATCACGCCCCTTCAAAGCCTTCGTAGTCACTATCAAAGGGCTCACGTGTAAAGTCTCCAATGACCATCATATCGCCTCGTCGCCCTCCTGCGCCTGCGTCTACCTTGGCAACGGAAAGGCGATTCCGCCGTGGCGAGGCACGATAAACCCCTGCCCTCCCCCTGCACTGTATTGTCCAGTCTACAGGTCTAGAAAACATCCATCTGCATCTGTACGCCCACAAGGTTCAAGGCACCCGACCTACTGCAGCCTGCAGTTTGCCCGTTTCCTTTCTTCATCGCTCGGTCGGTCGCGCCTGCGAATCCGCTTCACTCAGCCTCAACGGCCGCCGTCCATAATTGCTAACATCGGTGGTTTGGACGAGTCGGATACACGCCGTGCTGGCGGACCTGCTTCGGTGCATAGGGATGCCTGTCTATATTTGCTTGGGGGAGCATTAACGTTGGAACTTGTCGCATGTTGGGGCCTTGGAGTTGGATGGGGTAGTGGCAGCCTGCAAGACGCAGGTTGATCTATCATCCATCCATCTGTCCGTCCAGGGTACAGTTGGTTGCTGATGACGTATAGAGATAGGAGAGGAGGGAGGAGCTCCCCCGCCACTGTGATATGCGATATGCGCGCGTATCCTACGGAATGCTGCAGGAAGGCGATCAACGGCTCTGAAGACTTGAAGATTCTCTGTCTGTGCATCTGCATCTGTATCCCGCACTGACAGATACTGATCTAGGTATTGACCAAGTCGCATGTCTCTGTACATCGATAGTACCCGCGGAGTATGCCGATCAAGATGATGGATCCGCATCACTTCGAAAACATCTGCCCTGGCCGTTGCCTATCTACATACCACCAGTATCGCGAACACGACGGGCAATCTCACAGCCCCCGTATTCTGCAGTCGGCAGGCTCCGCTGGTTGCCCAAGTCCACCGTCCAAGTGTGAGAATCTGAGAGATCATTTGGACTTGCTGGTATCACGTGGCCAAGCCCTTCACATGTCCAGGCCCAACGGTCGCGCTTAGCTCCTGCATAGTCCTTCCTACATCCAATCGAGCCTCGAGAAGACCGGGCACGGAGTCGAAGCCGAGATCTCGGAGGGAGGAGCCGAGTGTTGAGTGGCGGGGTGGTCCTGTTGGTTCTTGACGCCCATTTCATCGTGTCTTTTGAGGCCTTCAAGTCACCTTATTTGCACTCAATGTCTAGAATGATTCGTCAAAGAGGGCATTCATAGGCTTGACTCGGATGTGCACTCGAACATGGGTATCGCAGATCCGGTGAAAGCCGGGTGTCGGTGATTTTGAAGGTTGACGTTTTGTTGACACTGGTCGCCACTGCCAGTTGTACCTTTATGTGCACAATTTATACACCAGCTGAGTAATTATGCAATTAACCTTCGGTTCCCGGCTCTTCCTCACTCCTCCTATCGCCCAGCCAATCAGCGGCCGCCATTACTCATCCCGGCCGAAACTTTCCAATATCTGTTTCAACTACGGCGGAAAATCGGTCGGCTTCGGGTTTCCGACTTTGAAAGGTCAGATCATGGTGAGAACTGATCAAAAGTCGTCTAAATTGAGATGAGATTGGCTAAAATCTAATCTATTACGTACATAAGAGTCGTGATTTCCGTTTCCACATTCCACAATTCCAAAGTCCAATTCCGATGCCTCAATCCACACCATAACAAACGGGGATATTATTACGAAGAAAAATCATCATCATCGTCACCGTGCCTTGCCTTGTTTTGCGTCGCTTTGCTTCGCGAAATGCCTCATGTTCCAAGAAGCTCGCACTCTACGAAGCAGGAACCCCACCAGTCCCAAAAAGCTCCATATGCACACGACTCTCATCAACCCCCTTCGCAAGGAGCGTCTTCTTACTCTCTAGCATGAACCCCGTCGGACCACAGATGTAGTACTCCGTCTTGCCATCCTCAAGGAAGAGGTCGTCCTCACTGAGCTTCGACAGATCAACGCGGCCCGCATGCGTATAGCTCTCGCCCGCTTTATCGGCCTCCCCCGGCTTCGTAAGGAAATACGTCGTGCGCAACTTCGGAACGGAACGCTCGAGATGCTTCATGTGCTCCCCAAACGCGCGCGACGCGCTCGTGTGCGCGCCGTGGATGAAATGGATTGGGCGGGCGTTGTTGCCTAGTTCCGTGAGGGAGTTCACCATTGCTGTTAAGGGCGTCAGGCCGACGCCCGCGGAGACGAGGACGAGCGGGCTTGTCGAGTCGGGGTTCGTGAGGTGGAAGTCGCCGTAGGGGTGCGAGAGCTTGATCACGTCGCCTTCGTTGAATCGTTCGTGGAGGAGGTTCGAGACGTAGCCTGGGTGTGCGGGGGCCGAGGCATCGCCGGAGGCGTTGAGGCCGGGGTCCTTGCGTACGGAAATGCGGTAGTATTTCTCGTTGGGCTTATCGCTCAGACTATACTGGCGGCATTGGGCGTGGTTGAGTTGCGGCACGGGGACCATGACAGAGACGTATTGCCCTGGGATAAAGCTGGGCAAGGGCTTCTTGTCGACGGGCTCGAGGTAGAAGGAGGTGATCACGTCCGACTCGGGGACTTTCTTCGCGACGGTGAAATCGCGGAAGTCTGTCCATCCGTCCGCGGCCTTATACAGCTCTGCCTCCTTCCCAATCATCAGGTTCGCGAGCATCCAGTACGCACTGGCCCAGGCATCCAAAAGGGGCGGGGTAAAAGCATCACCGAGAACCTGCCCCATTGCTTCGAGGAGGAACTTGCCGACGATCTGGTAGTGCTCGGGCTGGATGTAGAGCGAGGCATGCTTGTGGCAGATGAGTTCGACGGTGGGGGAGAGGACGCCGAGGTCGTCGATGTGGGATGCGTAGGCGAAGAGGGCGCCCGCGAGCGCGAGCGGTTGGTGGCCATGGACTTTATTCGAGACGTTAAAGACGGTTTGCAGCTCCGGGTGGGCCTTTAGCATGTTATCGTAGAAGAGCTTGGTGATGGTCACGCCGTGTTCTTGGAGGACCGGCACGGTGGCCTTGATGAGGCCGATCTGCTCTGGTGTGAGGGACATGACTGTCAAGTGTCAATAGTCTTTGCGATTGAGTTTGGAAGAACGTGGTTCAGCAGTGGTTAGACGTCAAGCTGCTGCAGTCATGAACCATGGTATTTATACTCCAACGTCTCTACCCAATTTTTTTTATCTTTTCCAGCCAATTCCAGCGGTGATCCCGCCCGAACCGCATTTCCGCGGCCTCTGATTGATGGCGTGGTCCCGAAGCCCGATCCTTCTCCGCGGAGTGGGTGGACCCATACTGTGTTGCTCCGAATATAGCCCATTGGGCATTTCAAATACCTGCAAGTTGTACATTATCATGAAGAAAGAAGAGTGACTTGCATGAACTCTGCGAGTCTGGGAACTATTAAAGTTTAGATATCTATAGATAAGAGTTGATGCACCAGACATACTAACGCCACGTTTCTGCGCTAAGGATTCTTTATCGCAGAGTATAGAACTGGCGAATAGCGTGCCGCTCGATCGGGGCGATTATCAGGGATGAACCATGAACCTTCCTTTGTCTTGGGTTGAAGTAGGGGGCTACTTTATCTACCTTGGCCATGCATGCAAGGAGTACCCGGGCCGCGAAGTCAGTTTTGGAATGCGACTGCTGGATGTTATCGTCGGGACTCCGTTCAAAGGGACATTCCTCGTTGGCTGTTGGAATTGCACTACACTCACGATCCTTATCACCAAGCCAGGAAGGAACAAGTCAACGCCCAGTTGAATAGCGCCTTGACAGCCTCCCCAACGTCCTACGTTACAGCAGATATAGAGGTATCCTTGCCACCGTGTAAACTGCCAAACCACAGACACTTTCGCTCCAGTCATACCCATAACAACACACGACAGGGCCCATGGAACGCTCTCCAACACCCCGCATCTTGACGTCTTGACGTCCGAGTCTAAACTAACGGCCCCGGCCGAATGAAGAGCCTCAACGCCGAGCCAGTATACCCAGTCATGACGTTGAAGTCTGAAGTTGGAGGGTTTCAGTTGCACGTTGGAGAAACCATAGCGGCGAGCACGGGTATAAGAAGGACTTGATATGAATGAGATAGAGGACCAATACTTATCTGCCTAACGTATGTCCTACCAGTATCCGCCAGCATCCGTGACTCGTCACACACCCCGACGCCGTTTTCACCTTGCCCTAGCATAATCAGTCAATCAGTCCGTACCCAACTCACACCCAGAACCCCGAGTCCGAGCAAAATGCACTTCCCAAAACCCTGGCCCAGCCGGGCCTCTCAAGACCCCGCCACAAATTCCGGCGATTCGCCCGTCGTACGGCGCAACAGGACCCAGCTACCGATGCTGCAATTGGCAGATACAGCGCGCAACAACATCATCGCAACAGCGGGCGAGTTCGTCGGGACGTTCCTGTTCCTCTTCTTCAGCTTCGCGGGGACACAGGTGGCTAATACACCGAAGCCCGTTGACGGCGCGCCGCCGAATACCGATGCGCTGCTTTACTCGAGCCTCGCGTTTGGGTTTTCGCTTGTGGTTAATATTTGGGCTTTTTATCGCATTACGGGCGGGTTGTTTAATCCGGCTGTAAGTTTTTCTTTCTCTCCTCTCTCTTCCTCTCCCTTCTTCTCCGTCTATTGCCAGATTCTGGTTGTGCTGATTGATGTACTTGGTGATAGGTAACGCTAGCCCTCTGCCTCGTAGGCGGTATGCCCGTCGTCCGCGGTCTCTTCGTCTTCGCGGCGCAAATAGTCGGCGGGATTGCGGCGGCGGCTGTCGTGAGCGCTCTCTTCCCGGGTGATCTCAATGTAACGACCCGACTGGGCGGCGGCGCGTCAATAAGCCAGGGTCTGTTCATCGAGATGTTTCTGACCGCGCAGCTGGTGTTCGTCGTTATCATGTTAGCAGTCGTGAAGCATAAGAGTACATTCCTTGCCCCGGTGGCAATCGGATTGACGTTTTTCGTTACGGAGATGATCGGTACTACTCCCCTTCCTCTCCCTCCTCCATATCCGCGATGCTAATACGATGATACAAAAGGCGACTACTACACAGGCGGCTCCCTAAACCCATCCCGAAGTCTCGGCCCGGACGTCATAATCCGCGATTTCCCGGGGTACCACTGGATCTACTGGGTCGGCCCACTGCTGGGATCCCTGCTCGCCTGCGGCTTCTACTACGTCCTCACGCTAGCCTCGTACGAGAGTGTCAATCCGGGCCAGGACTTTAATGAGTGGGAGGCTAAGATGGGCGCTGGCTCTTGCGACGCGAGTATGGGGAGGCCGAGTTATTCGGATACCACGACGTTGAATCGGCCGGTTTCGCCGAGGGCCGGGGCGCATGGGAATGGGATGAATGGGAATCCAACGGGAGGTGTTGGGCATGGAAATGCGATGGATTGGGGCAAGGGGCAGAGGGGGAGAGGGTCGGAGAGGGATTATGGGTATGCGCCGCATGAGCTTGATAACAATGGGGTTGAGGATATAGATGGAGGGGCATATCCGCACCCTCCGAGGGGGGCCGAGCAGGTGTAACCTTGGCACTGACAGTCCATGGACGTTAGCTTGGCTGGTCTTCGTTTTTGTGTCTTTTGTTTGTTTCCCCATTCGTGGGCTTGTCTTTCGAGCGTATCAATGGTTTTGCTTGGTTATCTTTGTCCGTGGGTGCCATTATATAATTCCGACGGGTGGTCCACATAAGACCAATTGTGATCTGATAGCGACCACCCAATAAAATCTATGACACGAGATCCTCCTCGATGGATAGATTCTGCCCTCTCTGTTAAAACCAGGTCTCCTTTATGGCCATGGACGCTTCTGGATAATTCTCCCTCGGAGTATCCTGCTACTCGTAACTAAGCTCTGTGCACCTGGACCATCGCCAACTATGGGACGAGACCCGATGGTCACCATTATCCCAGGGATGCCCAATCAAGCAGTCTAAGTGCCAGACGAACTGTATTCTGGCCAATAACAGTCCAACGGCCCCTCTGTTCGCGGGCTTTGGCTCGATCAGCGCTGATCCTGGGGCCCCCCTTACTTGGCACCAGGGATGGCTTACTCTTCCTGATCCTTCGCCCTGCATTCCTCTTTATCTCTCTTCACATCTTCAACTCTTCGTCCTCAAATTCACGACATCATGGCCGACCCTCCACGCGCCGACTCTCCACGCGCCGACTCCGGCGCAAGCGGAGGAGCTCAGGCTCTCTCCTCCACCTCCGACGCAGCCCTGCTCGCCAAAATGGGCTACAAGCAGGAGCTGCGCAGGCAATATTCAACGTTGCAGATCTTCGCGATCGCATTCAGCATCATGGGCCTCGTCCCTTCGATCGCGTCCACCATTGCGTTCTCGCTCCCTGCCGGGCCTGCGGGGATGATTTGGGTGTGCCTCTCCTTCTCCTCCTCTTCTCCCTCCCTCGCTTATCTTACTCTGTACGACGGTGTCATGTAATCCCCGCAGTTGCTAACAAACACGTGTGTCGCGCGCAGGGCTGGTTCACAGCCAGCATCCTAATCTTCACCGTCGGCCTCGCGATGGCCGATATGGCGAGCGCGATGCCCACGGCCGGAGGACTCTACTGGTGGACGCATTACTTTGCCGGACAAAAGTGGAAGAACCCGCTGAGTTTCCTGGTCGGGTATAGCAATACCCTGGGGTTGATTGGGGGGATCTGCTCGGTTGATTGTACCCTTCCTTTTTCCCCATCAACTCATCTGGAATAGCGTTACTGATATGGGCGAAGATACACTATCCCTTCTAATCCTAGCATGCATCTCCATCGCGCGCGACGGGACCTGGTCCGCCTCAAACGGGACAATCTACGGCCTCTACGCAGGCCTCATCCTCATCCACGCAGCATGCACGATCCTCTCGTCGCGCATAATGCCGCGCATCCAAACAATCTGCATCTTCATCAATGTCGCCCTCATCATCGCGACCGTGGTCGCCCTCCCCGTCGGAAAAGTCACGCGCGGCGGATCGCTAAACTCAGGACGGTACGTCTTCGCGCACGTCGATAACCTGAGCAACTGGCCGAGTGGGTGGAATTTTGTGCTCGCGTTCATGTCGCCGATCTGGGCGATTGGGTTCTTCGATTCGTGTGTTCATATGAGCGAGGAGGCCGTTGATGCTGCGAAGGCTGTGCCGAGGGGAATACTGTTCTCGGCGGGCTCGGCTTGTGTTCTTGGGTTTTTGGTACTGAGTGTTATTGCGGCTGTTATGGATCCTGTTGTTGCGAATACGGCGGGGACGGTGTTTGGGCAGCCTATGGCTCAGGTATTTCCTCCCGTCTTATACTTGTTGGTTTGTGTGGAGGGCTAACGTGATACCTAGATCTACTACGACGCCCTAGGCAAGCACGGCGCACTAGGCTTCATGGCCGTCCTGATCCTCATTCAATTCCTCATCGGACTTTCCCTGGTACCTTCCCCATCCCATCCCCGTCCCATCTCATCCCACCCCCTCTAACAACCAAAAAGATAGTAGCAGCCTCCCGCCAAGTCTTTGCCTTCGCGCGCGACCACGCTCTACCCTTCTACCCTCTCCTCCGCCACATAACACCCCTCTACCACACACCAGCCCCCATAAACGCAATCCTCTTCCTAGCAGGAACATGCATAATCTTCGGCCTTCTCGTGCTCATCAACAGCGTCGCGGCAAACGCGCTATTCAGTTTATTCGTCGCGAGTAATTATGTCGCTTGGGGGACGCCTATACTTTGTCGACTTGTCTGGAATGGGCGGTTTAAGCCGGGGTTGTTTTATACGGGGGATAGGGTTAGTAAATACATTGCTGGGGTGGCTGTGACGTGGCTCGGGTTTGGGCTTGTGCTTAGTATGTTTCCGACTGTTAAGAGTCCGGGGGGTGAGTTTTTTTCCCTATCCTGTTTTGTTGGGGTCATGCTGATAGGGGACCAATCGCAGCGGACGAAATGAACTACACCGTCGTGATAAACGGGTTCGTTTGGATCGCGTGCATGGCGTATTACGTCGTCTATGCAAGGAAGGTCTTCAATGGGCCGAGGTCGACGTTGACGCAGGGCGAAGCGGTGGATACTACTAGAAAAAACGAAGAGGATGATGGAGGGACAGACTCAAGACCAGGGACGGGCGAGGCAAAGGTCGAGTAAGGGCTGACTAGAATTGGGAAAGACCCGACTCTGTACTTGTACAATCCACCATGTATATATCCAACCTGCGAGAACCCATCAGCTGTACAGTAAGCTAGGACATTGATCCTATGTATCGTATGAGTCGAACTGCGACCTAAACAGAGGGTCCAAGAACAGCTGGAACTAGAATTGGGTGTGCCTCAGTCTCAGAAGCATCCTAAGGAAGGGGGCATAATGTCGCAGTCGCAATTCCACGCTGCACGCCTTACATGTTAGTCTACATATTCAGCCGCAGACCTCGCTCTCAACATCCAACTCCCAATTTGCAAGATTGCAAGCCGTGAGCCCAGACAAGTCCAACAGCCGCGTCGGTTTCACTATGCCAATACCAAATTGAGCCAAGCAGCGGTGTAAGCAAGGCATCTTTGGGGTCTTGGTGAGACCTAAGCTTACTCTGTACGTACAGTATACAGTCTGTATGCAGAACCGCTGCGACTGCGACTGCGACTGCGAGTTTCTATGCATGTATTGTAGAAATGCGTCATTTGCTTGCCCTATGGCGTCATAACGAGCCCTTGTCTTTTTTTCGTCGTGCGCGTCCACAGAGGAGTGTCTGGAGTCCGGGGACTGGAAGAGGAATAGGGGTAGCGGACATCAGAAGGCCCCAACCTACAAAAGATTTAATAGTGAGTGTCTAAGAGGTGTTGTTTGTTCATGCAGTTGATTCAATTCGTAGATTACATTCCCAAGTGCAAGTGCAAGCGCAGCCAGCGACCGACGTAAATTATCCTTTACCCCATCCATTCATTATCATGTACCGATCCAGTACTTGTGGCATCGTCCTTGAAAGAAGCTCAGATAGACAGCGAGTGGTATGTATGTATTGCGACAGCAGTATGTTCGATATGCAAAGTATTCAAGCGTTCAACAAGAGATGATTGTCCCGTTTACAGAGCAGCAACAACACCCATCACACCAAGGATACCGGCAACACCCATGAAAGGCGTAGCAAAGGTAGCCGCATCCTCAGGGGGCTCATCGGTGCTCTCGGCGTCGTCAGCGTCGTCAGTGGAGGAGGGGCTCTCGGTGGGCTCATCGGAGCTCGACTCGGTAGAGGTCGAGGTCTCATCCGCATCATCGGTGCTCGTCGTCTCAGTGGAGGTCTCAGTAGGTGAAGCCGAGTCGGAAACACTGCTCGTAATGGACGCGACGTCGTCGTTAACGGAGGAGGTGATGCTGTCCCAAGCAGAGGACCAGTCGCTGGAGGCAGAGGTGAAGATTGACGCGCCCTCAGAGGAGATAGACTCCCAGTACGAGGTGATATCTTCAGGGGCAGCGGTAGCCCAACTGGATGCGTCGGATGCGACCGACTCAGCCCAGCTTGACGCGTCGGCAGGGAGGTCTGTAACGGCGTCCGTGGCGCTGTCGATGGCGGTGCTGACGGCTGTGCCAACGTCCTCGGCGCCGGAGGTCACGTCGTCGATGATATTATCGATGTTCTCGCCGAGGGTGTTGTCGTCGTTGTTGTCCTGCTGGGCGCGGGCCAGGGCCGCGAGGAAGAGGGTTGAGGAGAGGAGGAACTTCATTGTGGTGGTTGTTGAATCTGATTTGGAAGAGGTGGATCGATGGAGATAAACGCAGTGAGGTATGGATACGAGAAGAACAGAATCCGGGGCAGGCGTCGTATTTATTGACAGCGTTGTACACTGCGCCACTGCGCTGCCTCGTCCTCGCCACTTGGCAGCGAATCCAGTCCTGCCCTGTCCTGATCCACCGGGATTCACTTAGGGCTCCACAGGTACAGCGAATGCACCATTCATCGTTGTTAAGCAAAAAGTGGAGAAGCCCTGAAAGGGAAATTGCAGCAGCCTTACCAAGTTCGCTCATGGCTGATCGTCTAATTTTAGCGTCGAATTCGCTCGATTCTTCCTTCGTGGATGAGGATTCCACAATCCTTACACCGAATGACGTTGGCGCTCGCTCGGAGTCGGCTAGCCTTGTGAGCTGTGACTTGAGCTGTGATGTGATGCATTATTGTGGCATAATCCATCCCCATCTTCAATTCGGTTAATTCATTGCTATTGATTATAGTCACTTTCGTGCCCTGTGGCCACTGGCCAAGGTACGGTGGCCAATTGCTTCGTCCGAACCATAGACGACTTTCTTTTCTTTTTGCCATTCCCAGCAGTCAGACTCAGAATCCTGCTGCCTGGCGCATGTTGTAAGGATGGCTGTTACACTGCTTACGGCTTAGCACATGCTGTGAACCCACGCCTAAACGCTTGTCGGCTTGGACCGCGTCTCAGCATCCTGCAGGATCCAAGCCTCCAATGATCCTTCATTTTGTCATTTGTACACGGCCAAGAGAGAGCCGAGATCTCGATTCCTGTTTGCGCCCACAGGTTGTGAGCTCGAGCCTCTATTGATACATTGGCACTATGACGCGGCCTCTGGCTCAGCCTGCCAGCCAGTTGGCATTGCCGCAGAAGTACGGGGTAGTTGGCCTGTCAGCTTTGGCAAGTTGGCGACCTGGGACAAGTTGGGGGCCAGCCCTACGATCTCCAGAGTAAGCCGCCTAATTAGTACTTTCGCAGCGCTCCATAAGGATTCCATTAATTAAATCCTACAGGTCGATACAGAATTACATCTCCTTCTCGGACTTCTCGCCCTTTTGCGTCTTCCCTAGAGCTTTGATGATGCGCACTCCATCGTCCAGGGCCTTGCCCGACCAAAACCGCCTCTCTGATTCCATTGTAGCCTCATGCAGCACATCGTCCTTCTGCGGGGAAGGTGGATCGGTTGCACTCGTGTAGACACTGACGCGATCGCGAAAGCGCACCCGGAGCTTCCCCCGTGGCGGGCTTCCACCAGTCGTTGACGTCTTGAGGTATCCCTTGCGCACTGCATACCGCTTGGCCTCTTCTCGGCGCAGCGTGTTACTAAGAACCTTGCGCAGTCCTGTGCTCACCGCGAATCGCATTCCCAAATACGCCCATTCGGCAACCAGTATTGTCAACAGGAACGACGATAGGCGGACCTCGGCCATCCCGCCGCGGTAGAGGTAGACAATCGCCGCTGTGGACAGCGTGCCCAGCCAGCTGAGCACCTCCAAGCCTTGCAACGAAGGGCCAATCGAGTCTGCCCGAATTGGCGGCGGTCGCTGACACTCAAGGCTGAGTTTGAAGAAGTCCCCACGCAGCTCCAGCCAGTTGTTCACCAAGAACCCTAATGCAACTAGCGGCCATGATACCCCGAACAGGGTCAGATACCCAAATTGCACGCACATCTCTAGGGTATCCTCGTGCACATTATACTCGTCAGCTTCGGCCTCGTTGCGGACTCGCGTGAGAAAGTCACTTTCGTCGGGATTGTCAAACAGCACCTGGTGGGTGGCGGTCGAGGCGCGCCGTCGATGCGCGACGGCCTCTTTGGCATTCTGATAGTCGCGCCATTTCTGCATAACAACTCGCTTTACGTAGGGAAGAACTACTTCCTGTCCGAAATCCAGCACCTGGCCTGTCATTGACAGGTAGATTACTTCTTGTTGCAGACGGCCGGGGTCGATTGTCCTGTCTGCAGGCGCGCTGCGACGGGCAACGTCGAGATAGGGCACTATAGTCGCGCCAAATGGAACATATACAAATGCCGTCAGGATAGTCGGAAGGAAGGAGGTAATAAAGTTCATTACAAACTGCTTCGTCGTCTGGGCGAGGTCATACTGATCTTGTGTGCGATAATTCTCGTACTTTGTCAGCCTCGTGGCAATAGCAGTCAAGAATCCGGTGATCGAGGGCAAGCACAGCGAAAACACAACCGTCGGAAGAAATTCGAGGTAACCTTTTAACGACCCTGTATAGACCTCAGAAATGAAGACCTCCATGGCAAAGGTTACCACAATGAGGCCACCCAAGGCGAGACTGGCGATCGTGGCAAATGGGATAAGCAGCAGCTGGCGGAGGAACTGGCGATACGGCGAGAAGTATTGCACTGTCTCGCCTGTGATAGGATCCTGGATTTCCTTCTCCCAGACGTACTGATGGCGCGTCACTTTCAGAGCTCCAACGCCATTGACCTGCCATCGCAGACTGAGGTCCGTCTCGCGGATCTTCCAGTACTCGACAAAGACCATGGCCCAAATGCAGTTCCCGACAGCAAAGGGAATCGAGTAGGAGCCCCAGTACCACCAAGTGATCGCTCCCCAGACCGCTGGAAACACCAGAAATGAAGAGTACGACTGGAGGAAGGCGTAATAGAAGGCCACTTTCTCCCCAAACAGCGACCTAATCGCATCCAGATCCTCGGCAGTCAGAAGTACTGTCTTGCTCCATTTCCGTAACAATTCTGCATTTGCCGCCTGGTCGTGCAGAGGAAAGGCCGACACAATGTTCTTCCATTTCCGATGCTTCGGTGTGATATGTGCCCCTCCCAATGATTTCTTCCAGGTCACGGCGTGGTATACGGATCGGAGGGCTTCGGCTTGTGTTTCGGATTCCGCTATCGTGTCGTCGTCGCCGACGGGGAGCTCGTGGATAATTCCGTATAGCCAGTCCTTGACCCTGCTATCGTTAATTGTGCGTCACCAGGAAACGTCGCACGTCCTACCTTGACTGATGAACCATGTTCCCCAGGTGCATCCAGGGAACCCGAATGAATACAAGAAGCGATGCCCCATGTCCATGGCGTACTTGCGTCTCGAGGTGGGCTTCGTGAAGATCGTGGATGAGCGATTCGAATTCGTCAATTGCCTTGGATATATCTGTCCCGGTTAGACTGACTGACTTCTCGTCGCGGTAGACTTACCAATGTCCTCAAATTGGTAGTGGACAACCCAGTCTACGCCGTGGTTGTCTGTATGGGCCTGCTCTGGCGGCCGGTAGTTGGGTGTGAGACTCATTGGCTAGTCGACTGGAAGTGAGAAACGTAAACAGAACAGAAAGCGATCGAGGAGGCCATCCGCATCTTATGGAGAGAGTGGGCTCGTCCGATGAGTTTCAGTAGCCGCTGGAGTCTGGAGTAGAACCAGATGGTTGGGAAGGAGCGAAGTTGGCGCTTAAGAACGAAGAGAGCAGGAGAGGAGAGCGGGTGGGGAGGAGCAGGCCATTGCTTCCCCTAACGGGATTCCTGATTGCCCTCCTTCCATGATGTTCCTTGATCTGTCGTGCAACGTATCCCCAAGTCCCCATTGCTCGCTCTAAAATAGCCGAGAACGGGTTAAGCTCGTCAGCCCTACAGGGCTCGGCCAATGTGAACGACCCGTCATGAAGGTGGAGTATTGACTTCTGGTATTTTCAACCAAAGAAACAAAGAGTGATGCCCTGCTGGGGCTGGATTGGTGGTTGCCTACGGAGTATCGGATGTCGGATGCTCAAGGGCCTTTATTCAACCTGCATCTGTATCTTCGCTCAACATGCTGCTATTTCCAGCGCAGAGTACAGCCCGGACACAACAAGCATCAGCAGAATGGGCAGACCTTCCAGCGTACCCATGTAAGAGAGAGGAGACCATGTCCCCTTGTTGCTGCTTCACTGCAGTCGAGAATCCTGCTGCCTACGCCTTGCCTGAGGCTATACAAGCCGCAATTCGAGTGGGACTTGTGGGGGGAACAATGGACCTGTGGCGCAAAGTATTCTTTTCCAGCCAATGAGATGTCTTTTTCACCTTCAATAATGGAGCACCCTTGCAGGCATCCGCATACTGATTCTTATACAAGCCTTCTGCGCAGAATATAAGCAACTCGACATGCACGGGGTACTTCCAGCAGGGAACTCGTCCATCTGAGGGTTAACAAGGGTGGGAGCAAAGGGGCCGTGGACAGATCGACCGGATATTGTCTCCGCTTGGCCTGACATCAACAACTCATTACTACTGCTATCGATCAATAGCTCGTCCATCGCAATCTCATACAATTCGATCATATCACCTTAATCCATATCCAACTCCATACCACTATCGAGCGATGCTCTCGGTCCTATCACTCCTCGAACCCATGGCTCGCCGGTTATTCCCCGGCCAGAGCTTAGCTTTCGGCGTCACTCTCTTCCTCTTTACTTTCATGTTCATCCCCACGCTGGTCGTCCTCATCGCCGTCGTCGTCTTCTTCCTCTTTTACTATCCTAAACTCCAAAAGACATCATGGCTTTCGGTCTAAACCTCGGTATGTACGTCTACTCCTTGCGTTTCTTGACCATGACCGGCCTGGCTGACAGACAGCTGTTCGGCTCCAGCACAACATATGACGTCTACCCTACTTTAATTCTGATTTTCGACTCCCTCCAGATAGGTTGAGTCCTGTATTCTACTATACCTTGATAAGGTGCCTTCTTTTGTCTTCTCTATTCGGCACCTACGGCACAATATTTGTCACGAGAATGAGATGTATGCATCATAGTCTCTGATTGCCCCTTACGGCTCCCACACAATTAAAATACTCCGAAACATTATATTACTAAGTAAGGACTCGTTCTATAGTTCTCCGTTTTCAGACTCGAGGAAAGAGACGCACAGGATACGTAGCACTACTTGCAGAGTACATCCGTAACCGATGTCGCTGATCCCTCTGATACTTCAATGCACTTTGCGGACAATATTCGGGGCTTATGACCATTTCTGGCACGCGGGAAGACTTTGTTTGTTCAACCGAGTAGAAAACAATGCGGTCTCTTCCAATTCAAGTTAAAAAGAGCCCGGGGTGGAGACTTGGGCTTTGATATAAACAATGTTGTCATCTCAGATGTGCGGAGGGGTTATTATTGGTAGGCAGTGGATTCAATCCCCTACTAGTAGAGAGCACATTTCCCGATATCAAGTGGAGTTCAAGACGGACTGAGTGAATAAGAGACATTAGTCTCACCTAAACACAGATCTTATGGACGCACGATCAAGGTAGATCACGGCGGTCAGTCAACCCAACTACCCCGCGAATCAAAAGAGCATGGCTAGCACCGGGTCCACCGCCAGGGGTTGTCCTTCAGCCTTGATCACGTAGGTCCGCGCCAGGCAGCAACGCAAAGGTTGTCTAACAGGGCTGCATGATAGGGTTTCTCCAGCTCCGCGATCGACTTCCATGCTGTTAAGGCCCACAGGCCCGAGATGCCCGGTTGATCGTGCCAAAGTTTAAGCTGACGGTAAATTCCCTAGTATATAGAGGTCTTGCTAGTTTCTCTTCTTATATCTGAGCGACTTCTGGGTCCTGACCTCGGCCAGAAAAGGCTCTGCTGTAGTTTCTAATACTAGTTGAAGTACGTAATCGAGCCCTGCAAGGGATAAAACAAGCCCTTCTCGAAGGTCCTTTATTACGTCTTTGTGCAAGGGCAGATGTCACCCATAAGGCTGCATTTTAGGCAGCATGATATCCCTTCATTGAGTTCTTTGGCAACGTGTAACAATGAATGCTCATTGCAGACGCCAGAGTACAGAGTATGATCGCGTGCATCCGGCGGTGATCGTACCAGTGGGGATCCTGTCGAGGGTTGAGAGTCGAGACACAACAGAGAGACGAATAATTGGGCCCAGGTGGCTCATTCTTGCGGAGAAGCGAGTAAAAACGGGACATGGTCCACTCGGTCCAGGTCGATCGTGAGACAGAGGACAGAGAGTAACCTCTGGAGATAGGCTATGAGAGACGTTACACCTGTCAAAGAGGTCGGCTCCATTTCAAAATATCCTAACTGAAAATAAAGATGTCATCCAGGCACACCGTCATAGTCGTTGAAGGTAAATCTCGCTCTAGGATTGGCCCAATTCGGTGGCTGCTCGGGCCTCGGAGACGCGCTCCGGAGAAGACTCAGCCAATCAGCGCGATGATCGACGACACACAGTGGCGGTGCAGACCCCCCTAATTGGCGGCCTTATCACTGCAGAATCCAGACTGCGATCAATCGAGAAGGCCTCCTTGCTGGACAATGATACCATAAGGGACCTGTTGGGCAGATATTATTTGGCAGACTGGTAGAACACTAATCAAAGCGATCATTCATTGATGCAATCCAGGGGCATCACCTTGATTCATCATTGGGCGTGATGATAAATAAAATAAAGCTGGGATCAGGGACACAGTGAGGCAGGCTTGGCATACGTACATAAGACCAACCAAGCCTCACCCAAGGCTTCTTGTCTTCCTCACCCATCTCTCGTCTCCATCTCCTCTTCTCATCTCTACCTCAGCCTTCGCGTTTGCCCATCTTCAATCCACCACTGACCTTCTCTCTTGGTCCTGAATTTATGCGTGAGTCTCCCTCCTGTCACTTATCATTCCCTCGTATCTCGGCAGAGATACGAACGAGATACGAAGCGTCTTCTGGGCATCTCCATCCCTGCGCTTGGCCTCCTGGGCAAGGCTTGGAGTTGCTGGAGATGACTTCCCGTGTTTCCTGCTTCAACGCTGCATTTTTTGCAACCAGCTGATCACGCTGACCATGGTCTACAGACCGGATTCGTTCGTGGGCGAAAGCTCACGCCTCCACTGCCTCCGCCTCCCAACCCCAGACGTCCTCCCCAGAAGATGGCGATCGTCCTGACGAACCCGATATACGTAACCAAAATGATCAAGTGAATAAAGAAGCCAGTGCCCCGGGCTCGGGTGCACCTACCGATGAACAAACTCCTCAGAAGGGACTCTTCCCTCGTATGAAGGCTGGCAGCGTCCGCTTCGTCCGCCACACCAAGACAGCATTATGCCACAGCTGGGTCAACGTTCTACTGGTCTTTGTACCGGTTGGAATCGCCGTTGAGGCCGTTCACCTCAATGCCAGCATCATCTTCGCGATGAACGCGGTGGCTATCATCCCTTTAGCCGGTTTGCTCAGCCATGCTACTGAGTGTGTAGCCAGCCGCATGGGTGACGCTATCGGAGCTCTCTTGAACGTTACCTTTGGTAACGCCGTCGAACTGATAATTTTCATCATTGCCCTTGTCAAGAATGAAATTCGCATCGTCCAGGCCTCTTTGCTAGGGTCTATCCTAGCAAATCTTCTGTTGATTCTGGGAATGGCCTTCCTCCTTGGTGGTCTACGTTTCCAGGAACAGATCTACAACAGCACCGTCACCCAGATGAGCGCATGTCTTCTCAGTTTGGCCGTTATGAGTCTTTTACTGCCTACTGCATTTCACGCGTCTTTCTCGGACACGAACATGGCCAACCGTACGACGCTCAAAGTCTCCCGCGGCACCAGTGTCGTGCTACTTCTCGTTTATGTCCTGTACATTCTCTTCCAACTGAGAACGCACGCCTACCTCTACGCCAGTATTCCTCAGCAAATCATCGACGAGGAGTCGCACCCTGGTGTGCTGGCAGATTTCATGGACTCTTCATCCGACTCGTCCAGCAGCTCTTCGTCTTCCGACTCGGACGACACAACGACTTCCTGGACTACGGCAAAGCGCATCAAGCGTGCGATGAAGTACCGCAAACATAGAAAGGCAAGCTTCAGCTCGCGAGGTACCGCCTCGCCTGAAACTGTACAGAAATCGTCCACTGTCGATGTATCATTCTTGCCTCCACTCAATACGAGTTCTACGAGTGCTTCCAGTCCTAACCAGCGTGATGGCAATGGTCCGTACTTTGGAGGGGATCACACGCACGTCGATTCGGAACCCAAGATGCCCCTTGACCCCTTGTCAAGGGACTTTGGCGATAACGGTCTCCTCAACGTGGATGCAATCACCAATGCAAGCCGTTCCGATGGACCGCAGTCGCGAGACTTTGGTCAGGCCCCGAGTATCCGAACCACCGATACCGACAAGAAGGCCAAGCGTGAGCGGAAGAAGAAGAGGAAGGTCCGAATGCAGTCCAAGGACAAGCCCACTACCCCGGCGCGTCAGCCTGCTCGGGATCTCTGCGTCAATGCTCTCTCCTTGGAAGAAGGTGAAAGCGCAGACCTCCCCCGGAAATGGTCCCCTTTTCGCCCAGGTCTCCCGTCTTTGCTCTCGAACACTGTCTTCACCAACCCGCCATCAACTACGCAAGATCCCATGGGTAACTTGAGCGGCCTTCGCCGTACCCACTCGCTTCCTTCCCTTGTCCAGCGGCCTGCTCCACAGCGTCCACCTCCAGTTGGTAACGCCGTTCAATTTGCCAGAGTTGCCGCTCGTGCGCCATCGGCCGTGGCTCCCACCGGTGCCCCTCAACCGGCGCAGGAACATGTCGAGCCTGAGATGTCGCGCACAGCCGCGGTTGTCATGTTGCTTCTCTCCACGGGTCTGGTGGCCGTATGTGCCGAATTCCTTGTCGACGCAATTCCGGAAATGATCGAGAGCTCAAACGTCAGTGAGGCTTTCATCGGTCTGATCATCCTGCCAATTGTTGGTAACGCCGCGGAGCACGTAACTGCCGTCACTGTTGCAACGAAGAATAAAATGGATCTCTCAATTGGTGTTTCAGTCGGAAGTAGTATTCAAATAGGTATGTCTTTTCTCTTTACTCTCGTCTCTCGCTGCTTTGTACTAATCCCTTTCAAGCAATCTTCGTCACTCCCCTCGTCGTTATCCTCGGGTGGATCATGGACAAGGACATGACTCTGTACTTTACCATTTTCGAGACCATATCACTTTTCGTTACTTGTTTCGTGGTGAACTTCCTTGTTTTGGATGGGAGGAGCAATTATCTTGAAGGATCTCTTCTCATTGCGGCATATGTGATCATCAGTGTTGCGGCGTTCTTCTACCCCGACAACAAGGATGCCAGCGTTATTGGTCAGGCGGGTTAGCCAGTGAGACACTGTCTGTGAAACTTCCCAGGCAATCACTTTCAAGATTGATTTACGGCCGTCGGAATTGCTTCCGTAAATGATCATTGCTCAGGATGGAAGGGGTTCTCTCAGATTGCCGTCCATCTTAGTGTTGTTGATTGCTTTTTTTAATTTTGCAATTTACTAGGTCTTCATTCATTATATACCTTTACCTAGAATTAGGCATCGATATATCGCAATGATATGCTAAATTTATGTTGGAATGATGAAGTCCTCTTGTTGAAGTGATTTGTCCTAGCTTCCGTAGAGTAAGGGTCCCGCTCTTACAGTTGGAGGAGGAGCCAAGAAGACTACACCGTACGCCAAAAAACTGGACGTCCTCATGAACATTCTCCATCTGTGCGTTTCTATCACTACGGGATTCGATATATGAATGTCATCCTCACTACTACTATCCGTGCGAAGAACAAAAACATCTGCTGAGAAGGACTTCACTACCGGGTTGCGGGGATATATAATTCCCGTCCTCCGCGCAACCTCCTCACAGCGACGATATGAAGCCACAAAAGCACCGTTGATACTACGATAACCTCGAACCTCCGACAATATCTTCTTGGCCAGCTTGACTCAGTTTTGTGCTCCGTTGCAGCGCAACAGTAATGGACGTGGTCCGAACCCAGTAGAAACAAATGATCGCGACGAGTTAAAATGTGGCTCAGCTCCGACACCAGCCATATCTCGGCGACAAGGTCAAAGCCACTTGGGAACCTACACGTGGTTGGAACAGAAAAATGCCTCAGGTGCTCCATCAGCACCTCCTTTGGCGCTACTGATCAGTTTGATTGTTTATGAATCACCTTAATCTGGATGCCTTGCGCTAGGGAGTCGTGGCTGATGGACCATGGTCGGTGGAGCTGTGTGGCTGGTGAGGGGCAGCAGCTCCCCGATTGGGCAGTCTGTTGGAGTATCAGCCACGCCACCAGCCCTGTGTGGTGCCAAGACCAACGGGCTGCAGCCTGAGGCCGCCTTGTTTTGGTATACGCCCAGTAGGGCTGGCATTGCCCAAGCACCACGAAGACTCCTTGACTGAGCTGGCCAGGTTTCGAACGGTGACTTGACGGCTGAGAAGGTTATGAGAGACTTTACTCCAAGTGGTTTGCTAGGCTTGAGCACACACTTCCTGTCTGTGACACGACCGAGCTACAGGAGAAACCGCTGTTATGCTGCTGCCTAGCTGCTGTCTCTCGATACTGGATCTCCGCTCACTAGCCACTCCGACTATTGACAGGCCTCCATCCTGAGGTGGATGCACCCGTTCTTAGCGCCTGTTTCCTCTCACCCTGGACATTGTCAAACCGTGACGAATGGCTGTGCAAGCATTATAGGGCCCCGCAGCTAGCGGCACTCTCGCATTGCGGATTTGATACTCCAAGTGAGAATGGGTCTCTACACTACACACGTATGCACGACAGGGGTTCAGGAGGAAGTGAGGCTGGTGGGGGTTGCTCTTCGAAGTTAAGGAGCCTGATGCCCCTCTACTCCGTGCCATCAGAGTATTTAAAGTACGACGTGGCCGTTTGACTCTCAATCTATCTTCCTATCCTCTTCTCAACTATCTACCTCCCTCATCCATTGATCTATCCTATCCTATCCCTCCGTTTCAGTCAGAAAGCATACAGCATGTCTTACTACGGAGAGTCAGCCGGCTACTACGGTGGTGAGCGCCCAACATACGAGCGTCCCTACGAGCGCCCTCCCTACGAGCGCCCTCCCTATGACCGTCCTCCATACGAGGAACATCGCGGCTCACCCTATGACCGCCCACCCTACTCCAGCGCCCCTCCATCTGCTCGCCCCCCTCAATACCCCCCTCCCCCTCTCCCCATCGGCTGGATTCAAGAGTGGGAGCCCAGCGCCCGCCGCGCCTTCTACCTTGAGACCTCCACCGGCCGCACAGAGTGGACGCTCCCTGAGGCCCTGACCTACGGCGAGGCGTCCCGCAGCGGCCCTCCTGCGGACTACTATGCTTCCCCGCCCCCGCCTGCCGCGTACCCGCCTCAGGAGGGGTACCGTGGTGATGGAGGCTACCCGCCTCAGGAGGGGTACCGTGGTGATGGAGGCTACCCGCCTCAGCAGCATGGTGGGGAGTACGGCGGCGGCGAGTATGTTGAGAAGAAGGAGAAGAAGGACAGTGATACCGCGAAGCTACTTGCTGCAGGTGCTGCTGGTCTGGCCATTGGTGGTATTGGTGGTGCTATTCTGGGGCATGAGCTTAGTGAGTTTTCCCTCTTGCCTTTCACTCTTTTATCCCTTTCTCTCCTTCGTCAATGACGACTTGATAATATAGCTTGACTGCTGCTAACATACTGTAACAGCCGAGGACGACAATGAAGAGATTCGTGAAGAGGCGCGTGAGGAGGCGCGTGAGGAACTCCGGCGCGAGGAATACTACGAGGAGCACCACGACGAGCCGCACTACTCGGACCACGACTCCGACTGATAAGAGTGCCTCATCGTTCTGTGGCTTGTTCAGTGTACTAGGTAGCTTGGCTTAGCGAGATCTCTCATCTCCGAATCGAAGACTTTCGGCTCCATCTGCTGCAGCGGTCCATGGTCCACAAATCCCCGAACGCAATTATCCAGAAAATTCTAGAGTAAGATAACTAGAGTATCGCTGTTAAACCTCGGTTCGCGAACGCCCCTGAATCTGTCGACCGTACGACCTGTCTATTTAGGATATCGGATTGACGACCTCCGATCACAGAGGTTTATGCAGAATTGTTCTGCTATTTCCACGGTTCAAAAGTTATGTCTCTATTATCTGTGTATTTAAACCACCGTTTGCAGCTAGATAGAGAAATCAGACCTTCATTCTTTGATCTTATTAGGGGCTGATATCGAGTAATTTACACCTAGGCTGACGCTCATAGAATCTCATTGATCATTAGTCATTCTCAAGACCCGACCGTCTCACCGTCTCCGCAAAAGCAATAACAGTTGATTACAGTGGACCCGCCCTTGCGTATCCCTGAGTCTGAAACTCCCTGTCTGAAACAACGAAAGTGAAACGATGATCATGATGTCAACACCGCTACCCCTGGCCGTAGTCTGTAGATCGATCTCCACTTCATCGCAAGCTATAAATACGCAGTCGAAGGTTCCTTCCCCGCGTCCCGAGCCTTCGGTTCCCGCTTAGTCCCTAGTCTCTACCAGTACCAGTTTTATGTGAGGTTTTGGTCGAAGTTTGTTTGATCTGAGATCCAAATTTAAAGTGAGATCATCCTATTCTATCTTATCCAGCGCCGTATCAAGTTGATATCGACTCCCGTCGTCAAAATGGTTGTTTACGTACGTCATCCATTCGCCTCCCAATGTCGCAAGATTGCGAGTCTTCATTTTCTCGGGCTAACATCCCATTTTCCTAACAGGGCATAATGGTCGGCTACTTAGACGAACAAGTCTACAGCCGAGTCAGCGACAGCATTGAGGAGACGTAAGCCTATTCCATTCCAACCCTGAGCTTCACAAATCTCAATCCATCCTCACCTCATCGCATTCGGCTCCTCTTCTCCTCCCCTCACTCACTCCTACTTACAAACCATCCTTCAGCGGTATACGGTTACTAATGATACATCCACAGAATCAAATCCAAATTCGCCGCAAAAGGCGCCCAGACACACGAGAAACCACTCCTCGCGACGCGGTCGTACCCGCCCAGTCATTTTACGCAGTAAGTGCTTACAACCACTTCCTCCCACTTACCCCTTCACCATTCCTTAGTGCATTTGGATTGTAAATGGGACGTTCTTGTTAACAGATGTGGTGGATGCAGGTGGAACTTCCCTGACGGAACAAGCGCCGATGAAATCCGCGAGACGGTGCAGATGCCTCGCGGTGTTTTCTTTCTTGTTGATGAAGAGCCGGAGAGGATTTGATGGTTGGGCTGGTTGGGCTGGTCGGAGGAGGGATGGCGTTGGATGCTATATAAATGCATTAGGTAGGGTATGCTCTGGAGACATCTCTAGTTCAAGTTGAAGGGAATAATTTCGTGTTTGTTTGTGATTACTTTTGCTGCGAGCTCTATATAGAGTAGGTTTGTAGCAGTGATATTAGTTGTTTTGTAGGTTTCGTCCTGGGATATGACTACTATTTAGTACTCATGTCGTCCCATCAAGTTGAGTTCCACCTCCACTAGGGAAGCTGGAGTCTTTTTATAACTAGAATGTGAGGACCTGTGAAAACGATGCTGAGATGATTACTACCGAGGCTATAAGCAGCCGTATTTCCAGCTGTAACTTCCAGCCTCTAGGCGCTGCCCAAGTGTCCCATCATGTGCTTTATACCAGCACCTGCTAAGTTGTAGTATTAACGTAATCATACACTGAGTCGCACAGGACACCGAGGCGCGCATCCGTCCATCACCTTAACCAGTAAACTAAAGCTATTCTTTTATAACCTAATTAGTTGCAATCGATGTAGCATGGTGCTGCTCGCTTTTATAATAGTTCACCACCTTCCTGTTTAATCAACGCAATTGCTTCCAGGGCTTGCTGACCAGTACTGTTAACCCTATGCAGCAGCCATGATACCTCCTGAGGCTATACAAGTCCTTTTAGCCTCCCTCTTCTGCTTCTGGTATGTATTCACAGCCTGGAGTTGCTGAACCTCTTGTTCTAGAAGCAAGGTATTTTCTATCGCAATCTGACAGCCTTTAACAACCTGATTAACTGTCTGAGCAATAGGACTTGGAGATTGTGTATGTTGTCTCCAGAGTTTCTGGATAAGAGAATGTTATTCTTGAAGGACTTTTATAGAATTTGGAGTCTCTGCAGTCCCACTAGAAGATGAATTGCTATAAGAGCTGCCTGGGGATATTGGTGTAGAGTCGATTAACAAGCCTTCAAGTACACAGGTAGATGTGTATGGTACTGGACCACTTGCAGAGAAAGCACTGCCTATATTACCTATAGAGAAGGTGTCGACCGCACGACCTGCCTATTTAGGATATCGGATTGACGACCTCCGATCACCGAGGTTTATGCAGAAATTTTCTGCTATTGCCACGGTTCAAAAGTTATGTCTCTATTATCTGTGTATTTAAACCACCGTTTGCAGCTAGATTGAGAAATCAGACCTTCATTCTTTCATATGATTAGTGGTTGATGTCGAGTAATTTACACCTAGGCTGACGCTCATAGAAGGCTTGAGGCTATATTTACCTGTAAATCTGCAAGAAATCAGTCCTCCACATGTAGGCTGCGGCAACATCTGCGATATATCCAAATCTTCATATCCGCCGATATAGATGTGATCTGATACCTAAATATCCGCAACAATACAGTATAAATAGTAAAAGGTATCCGTAGTGTGGATTTAGATTTTCTGTAGATAGGCAAACAATACAAACATGACTGTATCCGTTGCTATATAGTTTATGTGTAAGTTGAATATAAATCATGCCACCCTCCTTCGAAGAGCTTAAGAAATCTTACATACAGGGTACCTATCTTACCCCACAACCCACTCTGCGACGCTTCATGGCTCGCTGATTATACAGAGAATAACTTGCCGTCTGACATAGCCCTAGGTTGTTCTCCCTTCCAGCTGAACAGTTTACCGGATTTGTTGGTTCAATCGGAGGATTGACGTTTGTCGATAAAACGACTGAGTTCTCTGGCTTAGATTCTAATCGCCCGAGCCCAACTCAGATAGCTCTCGTGGGGGGAATTCAGACGTTCGATACAATCTGCCGAAGCTACTGCGGAACAAGCGCAACAAGTCGAATCCTTAGCTAAAAGCACACAAACTCGGAGAGGCCGAGATATTGCGTAACTAAGCTCACTGAGAAGAACAGCCAACGCTCTTGCAATCGTCACAGGCGTTCAGCGATGCAGCCGAACGCTATATTATAGGTTATATCACATCGCTTGCTAGCCAGGGGACGGCGGTGCGGGTGACACCTGCGCCAAGGTGGGATATATACTTGGAACTTAGAAGATATCGCATGAATTATCCAGGACCTTGTCCTTAATAACGAGCAGTTGTCCATAGCTGGGAAATTGAGATAACGATAGTCTGGGGATAAGCTATGGTCACAGACGTTGTGGAAGTATCACCTTCTATGTTAGGGTTATTCTAATCCATTATGGTGAGAGGGTGTTAATTTTGACGGTGAGGTTGACGTGCTCGCGAGCTTGCAAAACGTTACGGTGCAGAGAGATACTTGCTTGTCCTCGGGCAAGGGAAAGTATCCAATGGAGCCAGGTGTGCCTTGATAAGTCGAGAATAGAAATAAGGTTGAGTTTGCAGGCTTTTACGAGTCAATGGAGCTCTTAAAGTAGCAGTACCACACATGCAAACTACAATTACTTTTACCCGGAGCTATAGAGAGGTAGTCAATTGACAATAAGTTTGGGAATGATAAACTACAGCTCGACTCTTTCAACGAAGCTAGTCTAAGACAACAACATTGACAAGTAGTACAGGAACCGTAGAAGCCAGGGTACTCCTTCCAACACTCACTGGTACTCCTCCAAATATCCAAGAAAACCTATACCATCAGCTAAGCAGCGGTAAAGCGATCTTCTGTTCCAACCCAATACTCTACTGGCTGAAGTCACGAGCATGCTGACGGCGGTAAAGGCCGCTGCCGCAAGTATCGGCCCCCTTCTGCTGGGTCCAGCCACTGGAGTAGTCCGCATTGCCCCCGTTGGAAGCAGAGCCAGAGCCAAAGGCAGAGCTAGAACCAGAGCCGGAACCACCGGTCCAGACGGGAGGGCCAGGCATAGGGTAGTCCTTCATGCCACCCCAGACGCTGAAATTGAACGAGGGGTCGTCCTGCTTGTAGCCACCGGGGAACTGGATAGTAGCGTCCGGAGATCCGTTGCCACCCCCAGTGACCTTGACCTGGGCACATCTGGGAACTGTCAGTACTAATTGAGTAGAGAAGAAGTAAGAAAAAATAACTTACTCGTAGTAGAATTCAGCCTGCCCGTCATGTGCTCCGTGGACGCCTGACCGGGGGATTAACGTTCTTGCTTTCTCTTCAAGGTTACGAGCGGTAGAAAGACATACCGATGTGCTCAGAGCGAATAAGGTACTCTCCATCGGGAAGGTCAGCAGGAATGGTGAACTCGATACGGTCCTTGCCCCAGGTGCACCAGGCATCGGTCTTGATGTCCTTGCTCGTGTCGCAGATGCCTTCCTCGTGGATCTTGAACCATTCATTGTCGCCCTCGTACTGGTTAGCAGCACCGGGAGCCTTGGACATGTACACGAGACCAGGGCCAGGGTGCTGCATGGTAGCACCGACACCAAGCTTCATGGCAAGCTTGGATCCAGCCTGGACCTCAGCCGTCTGGGTCTGGCCGGCGAAGGTGAAGGAGCCCTTGTTGCAGCGGAAGTCGGGCATGTCGGGGGTCATGTCATCGCGGGTATTTATCCATTTGGTCGGGTTGTACTTCTCGGGCCGGGTGTTGGAACGAACGTACTGGTTGGGGGTGGTTTCCTGGCCATCGATGACGAGGGTGTCGAAGAAGTAATGGGCCGACACCAGGGGTGCGATAGCCGCGGCAACGAGAAGAGAGAGCTTCATGTTGAAGACGAAGACGAAGATGAAGATGAAGCGAAGAGAAGGTTGGTTAAGCGAATGCAAGGGGCCAGCCCAGAAAAGAGAGTGTGTAGCAGAACTTGCGAATGAGAGAAGACACACAGTGACTTTGAAGTTGCTGGGGCCTGTCACCACGGGGGGATGATTCCTTATATAGTTGACGAGAGCAACCCAAGCAGCACAACAACAGAGTTTGATACTGTTTACCGCTTTTATGGATAGTAGTCATAACGTAGGCCATCTGTATATCGGAAACATGCCGAGCCCGTCGATACCACCCAGCTCCGCCCTGTTTCACTCCGCGGCGGACCGGCCGACGTCAAGCCTGGAAAGCTTCCAGGCTGGGGCCACCATCCGCTAGCCCGAAGGGTCTGGCGCAAGCGAGGCGAGCCTAGCGAGAGAGAGACTGGTGTTACACATATGATTGTAAGCCATTGTATCATTGGCAATATTCCATCAGAGAGGCTATGGCTTCATAGCTATCGCAATGTGGATTGCCTGCTTGGGATACTGCAACCACGGGATCGGCTACATGCCTTGAAATCAATCAGACTTGAAGCAACAAGCGAGCCGAAGGGTTTTTTTTTTACGGAATGCTCCGAGGCTCAAGCCTTGCAATACCCACAGCTTCACTGGCCAGGGACGGTCGAGTCTCGACCAGGGTCCAAAACCCTTAAAACAGACCCGCAGCTCCATACAAAGTCCCTACTCAGGGAAAGCGGCCCCACAAGGCGTAGCCGAATCCCCGTTGATAAACCGAACCTGAAACCAGACTTAACCTGTATTGGGAACAGGTGTCCAGGCTTCAGAGGCCAGAGCTCGTGTTCGGCAGTTCGAGCAATGCTCCCAGAGCCGATATGATCTTGACATGCCAGCCCAGACCCTCTGCATTCGTGCAGAACATAATCTGGGAAGGTCCTGGCTGAATGGCTGCATATCATGACGAGCCAACTGTTGCAGGTGTATTAGCCAAGGGAATAATATAACCTAACCTCAGTACTCTGAATCCTTCACCCATACCCGGCTTCTCCTCCGCCAACGATGCCTGCCGATTACGGCGAGATACTCCTGTGGAGAGCCCTGACTGCTCCTCTCTTCAGCTCTCTGCGCGTCTCGGGAGTTTATGCAAGTCTCATCCTGCAACAATCCTAGACTTCTCCCCGATTCATATGCAGAGCCTACCACTGACAGCTCGTAAAGTGTGCTACAGACTCAAGCAAGGTGTGTCGGCAGCTGAGATCTGCAGACCTGGACAGACGGGGGCAATATGAAAATCATCTGTGCTCTTTTCCATCAGTCCGATATGTAAATAGAGCTCCGTTTCTAAGCCAGCAGTGATCTCAAGAGCATAGGTCCTAATAGTTAAATCAAGCAACATAAAAATCAACCACGGAGTTGCTGATGCCTATCTCACAGTTCACCTTTGTCCTTACCACTCTACAAGCTAGAAAAGCCAAGAAACTTCGGGCTATCATTTAGTGGCCATGAGTCTACTCGCCATTCTTCAACCCCTCCTGGGCCTCAGTGCCCTCACCTCCTTCCTCTCTAGGCTGCGGTAAACAGCCCACCCTCACCAACGGCGTCCACCAAATCAACACGACAAATACACTCTAAAGCTCGCCAACAACTACAATCCAAGAAACCCACGCCACCTTATCTTCCGCCTCCACTGGTGTGACAGAATCATGAACAATATTGTAAACTGCGACAGCATCCAGCCCTAGTTCAGCCTAAAGTCCCACACACAATGCAGTGCCATCTTTATCACCCCCAACAGCCTAAATGCCGACTGGGCCAACTCCAACAGCAAGAACATCCTACGGATCACTTTGCTCACCCTGCTCACCCCCAGTAGACTGCAGGATAGAGGCTTGGCTGGCACCCTTATCCTGAACAGACATAGCCCGCTTTGTAGAGCTTCAGGATTGTTATCTTGTTTTTGCTTACTCATACTCGATCGCGCAATGTTCACCCTTCGAGAGCGAGATACTAACCCTCTAAGGTGAGTGTAGAGATTTACTTGAACGCATGAAATCCCCGGGGTGAAGGGTATGATATAGCCGCTCTTTCTGTTTACTTAGTCCTAAACAATTTTGTATAATAGCCGAACTAAAAACAATCTATTACCGCACGTTTAATAAATTAAAAGGCAAAAAGCTAACAGTATTAATATTGAGGAGGTACTCTTTTCTGCAAAGCCTTTAAATTTAGCCAGGAATATAATGCGGACGTCGTGGTAGCAGTTTGGCTAAGGAAAAATGGACAGAATTGCTAGTTTATTACAGTAACCCACCTTATTACGCTCCAGTTGGCAAGATTTGCAAGCCACTGACTGGCGTTTTCGCTTGAGCTGGCTCACCTTTTGAATGTCAGCGGCTCTAGCGAGAGTTGCGGGGAGCAGCGGTCGTAACAAAGGACGGTTGGCCATTATTTTAGGCAGGCTGCGGGCTGACAGTCTTTTGATTATGCCATCCAGTCGCCTTGAGCTCTTCAATCACAACGTCTGCATTCATTATCACCTCATCCTTAAAGGAACAAAAAGTGCAGATTAATTATTGTCAAAGAAAGAAACCCATGTTGATTTGGAAGACTGCAGCGTGAGTGTGTCAAGCTGTTTGCTTTTTCCTAAGACAAAGAACTGCCTTCTAAGCCTTCGTAACAATATTAGGAGTGAAAGAGAAGAGAGTGAGATTTTTAACGCACTGATGTTACTTACAGAAATACTGGTCTGAAACCACCTATGATCCTGCTGGAATACCGCCAACTGGCGGCTACCCTGGATGTAGAACCCACACAGCCTTCCATCTGTGTTTTTGCGAACCCATTGGTCTACCGACGACCTAACTACCCTGTTGAACCAGACGCATATCTGGCTGGATCTGTTCCCTATTCTATAAGAAGGGCGCCCCTAATACACGCCCATCCCCTTTCCTTTATATATTATCTTTTATATATCGTCTCATTTGCGCCCTGATCCTGTGCTACGCTCAGCCATTTCCACGCTTTGGAGCGATATGTTGGGAAAGGAAAATACCACTTCCCGTAGAAGGCTGGCCACTCTTTTCTCGGAGAACAGCGACTTCGATTAACCTCCTAATGAACTTGACAGTGATCAGCAGGAGATGACACGGGACCCGGCCAAGCGAGTCGCATTTAAAAGAAAGTGTATTGAAAATGAGCTCAGGAACCGACAAAAATCTTACCAACAGGAATCACTGTCGATTTCGAAACTGCGTTCCTACGAAGGTAACTGAGGAACGCAATATCAAGTCTGCCTATCACTTCAATCTCAAGGAACTTTCCGGTCGACGCCATGGCTGTCTACAGGATTTGTGGTCTCAATGGCAAAGTCCTGGATGTCTTCTTTATCGGCGGTGGATAAAGTTGCTTCTTGTATTGTAAGCTGTCTTTTCCGTAGGAGAAGACCAATGGCGTATCCTCACCAGTTCTTTGGTCATAGGTAGAGAGTTTTTGAACGAATCTGTTGTAAAATAGATTGTTTTGCCATCCTCCCGGGTTCGAATGATCACGCAGGTGTCGGCGTTGCACTCACAAGCATACTTGTAGGCGCCCTTGAAAAGAATCCTGCGAAGTCGAAGTCTTTGTTGGCATTTTGCCATGATATACGTGTTGAATGTGGTGACATCTTAATGCACTGCCCCACAATCAAGAGCTATTTATAAGGAAACAAGAGTGCACAAATGCGTAATTGTACCTTTTGTCTCCGTGTATTGCCACGAATCCCAAGTTCCAAACCCGACAATATCGCTGAGTTCACTTTAGCCGCCTAACGAGGTAGAAAGCGTGATCCTATACTGTAATGGAGTTCTAGTTCATGTTTGCTATACATAGTGCGATGCATGCTATATTTGGTGCCTGCTGGCGCAAAGGCGATAATGTAAGAGGGTATGAGACAGCAAAGCCGAAATTCACGCTATCGATAGGGGAGGGTCCTCGTAGAGATTGCGACGTGGATACGCATCATGCATCCTCTACATGGCCAGACGTCCTACATAGGTACCACTACGTAGACAGACATCCTAGGTAGGGATAGCTACCTAGCCAGGCGCCCTACATAGGGACCACTAAATAACCAGGCATCCTAAATAAGGACCGCTTCATAGCCTGGACGTGGGTGGGATTTTTGGATATCTTCCTACGGAGGATCGATGACTAAGCCCACCTGAAAGAGCCCCTGGCAGAACCCCAAGAGTCTACAGGTCACAGCAGGTGGTTCTAAGGGCCAAGTGACCATCACTCCCGTGGGGAAAGAGCCCATGGGGGGTAAAAGTCCCTGACAGACCCACACACTGGGATTAACGCGTAGGTCCTGCGCGACTGCTACTGCCAGAGTGTGCAGACGCCAGAGTGTCCAGCTAGAGGAGCCCAGACGCTGGCAGACCTAATGTAATTTACGCAAAAAAAAAAAAAAAAAGAAAGAGTTGCGCTTTTGTTCTAGCGGAATGTGAAAAATGTAACATTGTGCAATGGTTCCTGGTAAAACACTATTTTCGCTCTAGAACATTCGGGTAGATTGGCTCGAGCCAATAAAATACCTATATTCTAGGAGCTGGTTGAGAGACTTCAACTCTTCAGCGGAAAGCCAAAACGCGGCCGGTCCGGGTCAATTGAAGCGCTTAATGAACAAGCGAACCGCACCAGCGGAGTTTAAGAACCTGTCTTGCGGATGATGCCTTGGATGTTGACATCGATATCAACCTCATAATGCCGGATAAAGGTGCGGATATCTGAAGTAGCATATCAAGCTCTGACGCACATATTTTGGCGTGTTCCATCGGAATTGTACCCAGCAAGACCTTATCATATTGCATTAACGGAGGGATGTTCATAACCATTGCTACCTTTATCTGCCGTTTTTGTTTCGCGTACCAATATAATGCACGAGTTTTGCAGTGCTTTCAAGGCACCTGGCTCCTATTCGGTATAATTATCATAGAACTAATTCCCACGAGCCTTCCGATAGGTTAACAATGGATTCGACTTTTATAACATTATGCATAATGGATCCTTACAATTTCCTAGTCTGGAGTTGGCACTATGGTGCCTTGCGCTCATCCACGTTCAAGAAAACCTCCAAGTTTTCGGGATAACCCGCCCTTCCTCTTCCCCAATCACTCTTAACACTGCATGCCAGCGTACCAGAAACCTGAACAAATAATGAAAATACATCCCCAAATCGTAAATTACATGGCAGTCTATCGGTAAGTAACGTTTCTACCATTCTGCGAGGTCGATGTTCCCTGTACAAGACCAATGCTGGAAAGTTAATTTAGCATTCTCCACCTCATCAACAATGGCAACAGCCATGTCCTCGTTATAGATCCCTCCCACAACTGCCTCGGCCGCGGGGTTTTTCAGCTGAGTCAATATAGACTTGATACTCCCCAGTGCGAATTCCTAAAAAAAAAAAAAGAAAAGTGTTATCGTTGTTTCCATTCGAAGAAGATCTGCTCATGAGAAATGACTTATCTAACCTTTATCGCGAAGGAGGCCCGGTGGAGAGAGGAAAGACTACTTTTTGTCTTTGACGCCTTCCCATAGGGTCAAAGCCATGCGGGATGAGGTTATCAAAGAACGTACTTCCTTCCCAGTGAGAGTCCGCTTGGCATGAGCAAGGAAGGCCCATGAAAGAGGCCGGAAGAGCCATGAAAGCCCGCCCTATAGGAGTAGGTAAAGCATATCATAGATTACTTGCGACTCTGAGCATGAAGTCATTGGAAAATGGTTTTCTACTCACAACCAGGCCTCTCTACGTTGTTCCTTGCCCACTGAAATGCCATGATAAACATCGGGAAAGTGAACATTCCATGAACCATTGTCCGTACCCGCATATAATGAAAATGAGTATCCGGCCACTCATACCTGTAATATGTTGTTAGTATGGCCAGCCCACGTCACCTGGAGGTATTGGGCACATTACCACCAGCTGTAAAGGCAGTCTTTCTGGTCTATTAGCTGTATTCCATTTTCGAGGTGTAGAGATCCGGCGCCGCCTTTAATCCAGTAGAGAGGTTAGCCTCCCCGTTTTCTTTGGCGTCAATCGTGTGTAAGGAACACAGTTCGATCTAAAGGTAATCACTAGGGAAAAACCAACAGACCTATCACAATGAATGTTCCTTCATGCGTTGAGTCAAGGAGAGCCTTTTTGATCCTTCCATGCCCTTCGACTCCAGCCTCATAAGTGGAAGTTAGATCTGACAGAGGCGGCGCAAACGCGCAGACAATGGTGTCAAAGCCGTCTGAAAATGCTGAACTCAATTCCTCGGTGTTATTGATGTCTATTCGAATCCCGGTGTATAATGCATCACGGGATCCCTTCCAAGTCGTTGGTGGGTTACGAGAAATTCCGACCACTTGATAGCCCCTTGAAAGGAGCTCATCCACAACGCAACTACCGCGTTGGCCGGTAGGGCCCAGAACAGCAACCTTGAGGGACTTTTTGACTGCCATTCCTCTATCGAAACAAATAGATGAGGACGAGAAGATGACTGAAGGGAGTGATGAGATATAAAACAGGCAGGCAGGCAGCAGAGACAGATGGAAGCAGCAAACAAGAATCATTAAATAATAAGGGTGGGACGGGATGAGAGCGCAGAGTAGAAACCGAGTCCGAAAAGGCACGCCCACATTACCGGACCCGAGGACCGCCAATCCTGCGGGAACCCGCTGATCGACAAAAGGGTACTTCGATCTACCGCCAAACATCTTCCAATTTTGATGGAAATTGCCCCACAGAATAGACCCACCTAGATTCGAGCATTCCACGAAATACCAGCGGTCTCCTATGCCAAAGCCTGGGCCAGAGGTTCCAGATACCAACGTAGCAAAGCATCTTGGCCAGCAGGGAATGCTCCGCGCATCTCACCATATCAGCTTGCGGCTGCGTCAGTGTGATGAAGTCCCACAATATGACCACAAGTCTCGTCAGCCCATTACACCAGGTATGGTTGTCCCTTTGCTTATTCCAATATGACCGGTGGGAATGGTCTTTTGAGGCGGGTGAGGGTTTGGTGCTCCGAATCTCCGGCCACGATATGGCACTCCCCCGAGGCTGAAACTCTGCGGCCGACAAGCCCTATTGACGAGAATCGAGGCACACATATAGTGCATACTGGCGGGGAGCATCAGAGCCATCTTGTGATCCCTGTAATTACCAACTAGTCAATATCTTATTGCTTAATAGACTTCAGCTTTCTCTGTTATTCTCTACGGAAGATATTGAAATCTAGCTGTGACATACCCCACGGGATATGTACTATGTGTCAAGCATAGGTCTGATCTCTGGCTGATTTTCTCTCCTTGAGCTCATAAACACTTTGGATGAGTTGGTCGCTTTCTTGAGGTTTCGATGGAAGGTGGGCGCTTGAATACTAACAAATCTTGGTCTTTCTGTGGATGTCTTGGTGCACTCCACTCCATTATACGCCTACCCGTGTCGGTCAACAATAAGGGCCAACGGATGCGATCTGGCCTTTTGGTTAATGAAGGCACTGCTCTGCTTGGAAGTCAATGACAGATGCTTGATGTATAAGATAAGAAATCTGTATTCTTCGTATCTCAAAGTATACGATATGGGTCTTTATTACAGCACATTAGTAATAAAAGATATAGCAAAGGAGAAGAAAACAAGGCCTGAAGGCTGGATAGAATACTAGAATCCTCAGATACTGACGTTCCTGGGGGCGAGCTGGGTGAATGATTTGCAGAGCACTCTTGAAGCCAGAACCAAGCCCCAAGGTCAGTAGGTATCCACGCCCAGCTAGTATTACCCACATCACTGTGTATCGTCCCTGCCTTCAATGCGTCATGTACCCTAAAACCGCAAATCCCATCCGATTTCTGCCCCTAGTCGGGGCAATACCTCAGCCACGGTCTGCACATCTTTATCACCCCTACCACTCAGACACAAGACGAGATTCTTGCCAGTTCCGAGTTTCTTCGCTGCCTCTACAGCACCCCAGACAGCATGGGATGACTCCAACGCCGGAATGATTCCTTCCAGCTCTGATAACAACCGGAACCCCTGAAGAGCCTGGGCATCGGTCGCCGACAGAAACGTCGCCCGGCTACTCTCCTTCCAGTACGCCAATTCCGGTCCAACACCGGGGTAGTCTAGCCCCGCGGAGACCGAATGCGTGGTTTCGATCTGGCCGTGCTGGTCTTGGAGGATATATGTCCGGACACCGTGGAACACTCCAATCGACCCACCGGTCAGGGTCGCAGAGTGCCGGCCAGGACCTAAGTCTAGACCATCGCCGGCAGCTTCGACGCCAAAGAGCTGGACAGAAGCGTCTTGCGAGAAGGGGTAGAACATGCCAACGGCGTTGGACCCGCCGCCGACACAAGCAATCACCGCATCGACTTTCTTGCCCAAGGCAGCCATCTGCGCTCCGGTTTCATCGCCGATGACGCTCTGGAAGGTCCGGACCATGGTAGGAAAGGGATGCGGCCCGATGGCCGATCCGATAATGTAGTGAGTGGTGTTCAGCCGCGTGATCCACGCGCGAAAGGCCTCGTTTACGGCATCGCGGAGCGTGCGCGATCCAGACTCGACGGGCACAACGGTTGCGCCTAACAGCCTAATCCGAAAGACGTTCAGGGCCTGCCGGCGGACATCCTCCGCGCCCATATAGATGGTACACTTTAGGCCAAACTTGGCGCACACGGTGGCCGTCGCCACCCCGTGTTGGCCCGCGCCGGTTTCCGCGATGATCTCTGTTTTGCCTAATCGGCGCGCAACAAGGATTTGACCTAGAGCGTTGTTGATCTTATGTGAGCCGGTATGATTCAGATCTTCTCGTTTCAGCCAGATATTTGCGCCGCCAGCGTGGGCTGTTAGTCGTTCGGCAAGGTGCAGGCTCGATGGACGGCCCATGTAGGGATAGTAAGACCGAAACTCCTCCCAGAAGGCTGGATCCTCACGGGCTGCCTGGAACCCAGCCTCGAGCTCGTCCAGACCGATGCGCAGCGCCTCCGGGGCATATTGACCGCCGAAATGGCCAAACCGCCCCGGCTCGTCTACGGTCACCGTTGCCTCCTCATCTTCGGCGGTTGAGGCGACCGTTACACCCTCACTAACATCTCCCAGCGCACACGAGCCCGTCTCGACCTTTCGCTGCGTGATCTTTGTGCAAAACCTCTCGGCTGCCTGGGCGCCCTTTCCGGCCGGGGCCTCATCCAAGGTCGTTATCATTTGACTGCCAATAACGGCGCCGTCGGCAACGGAGGTGACGGCGAGGTATTGCGCTCGAGTGCTAATTCCAAATCCGACTGCCACTGGCACATTGCCGGAAAGCCTCTTGACGCGCCGGATGAGGGCTGGAAGCTCTGGGTTCATTGAGCCCGTGATCCCCGTAACGCCCATGCGGGAAACAAGGTAAATGAAAGAATCTGCCATGCTACAGAGGGTTCTCATGCGGTCTTCCGTGGTAGAGGGGGCGATCAGTGGGACGTAGGAGAGACTAGTATATTCAGCGGTGTTAGTTACTTCAGTTACAAACGTTTTCGCGTTCAAGGATTATGGATGGCACTACCCTGTCTTGACACAGCCCTTGCGAAATCGAATCGCCTCCTCCGGTGGCAAGTCCACAATAATGAAGCCGCTGACGCCGGCGAGCTTGCAATCGGCCAGAATCTTGTTCTCTCCATACCGTAGCAGCGGGTTATAGTAGCCCATGAAAAGCACAGGCGTTCTGAGCCCCCTCTGGCGGGCTTCGCGGACCATTTCGAGCATGGAGCTGATCGTGACCCCATTCTGCAGCGCCTTTAGGTTGGATTTCTGGATCGTCGGACCGTCCGCAATAGGATCGGTAAAGGGAAGACCCAGTTCGATGATGTCTACTCATCCTATGGATTACAATCACAACCCGTTGGCAACGAAAGGATCTGACTCACCGGCTCCTCCAGCCTGCATCCCCAGCATGATATCTGGTGTCTCTTCTGCAGTGGGGAATCCGGCCGTCACGTAGGTGACCAGCGCGGGACGGCTTTCCCGCTGGCATTGGGCAAAAGTCTGGCGGATGTGTTCCATCGTATAATGATCTTCTGGTAGGGATGAAAACCATGGCAGTCAGTCCTAGGGCCATTTTATGCCTGTGAAATTTAGACTGGCTAACCGTGAGTCACGGCTCGAAAGGGGCCACCGGAGCACCGAATGGACTTGGGCCCAGGCGGACGCTACTTTAGTTTGATCTGGAACTCCGCAGAGACATCGAGTCACTACGGTGGAGGAGCATTTGGATTCTGATGTCTACTCAATGAGACTAAAGATGTTAGATCGGAAGTCATCTACGTGTCCTCCCAATCTTAAATTTTTTTTTTTGAGGTTTTTGGAAGAATTCTTTTAACAAGAATTGGAAGAATACTAGTGATTTGGAAGGCTATACTATAAATACAAAACCACTTTGCCCCCCACGCTAAGAGTCTAGTGTGGCCTCAACAACAACCGGGTCCGATATCGCAGAGACAGCGCTTCATCAACGCCCTTACCGGCTCATATACTCACGCATATGGAGTAGATTTCGGAGTTGGTTGGATTGCGGCTGAGCCGCAGCCTCCTACGGGCCCACTGGGTCGTGGCATTTCCCTAGGTGCAGGATTCTTTGGGGCTGGGGCTGAGTCCGACTTGTACACTTATTCCAAGCTCTAAGCTCCCAGCTCCAACAGCCAGATATCCCAGTCGGGTCATACGACTGTCTTTGACTCTGCGGGTGTCGTAGAACGCCCGGGTCCAGAATTTCTGGTGGTATGCCTTATCAAGTGGGGAGTTGGATTATAGTGATAGCTTCAGGACCCGGTCGGCGTGCGTGGGTTTCAAGAGCTGTACTGAGGCATAATGGCAAGTAAGCCGATTCCATTATACATTAATTACGGCGGAAAGCTCTAAATTATCCAACAAGATCCTGTGAAATGCTCATGATAGCTCGACTTTCACAAGCGATGCCACGAGTCTCCTCCAAACAGGCCGACTATCTTGATCAACAGCTCCACTAAACCCGCTACACCCATCCGGAGCCCGATCATTATCACGCACTTCCAAGTCATTTTGCCCTACGGTCCCATCCCCAGGATCTCCCGGGCCCCCATGCGTCAACGTCCTCGGGCATCCAACAACAATAAGACCCGCGCGCGCTCTTGTCAACACCACGTTCAACCGTCTCAAGTCACTCAGGAACCCGATTTCTCCATGTGGGTTACAGCGAACGGTGACGTAAATGACAATATCTGCCTCGCGGCCCTGGAAACCATCGATGCTAGAGACGGTAGCGGAGGATGGGAGGGAAGATTGCAGCATTTTGACCTGCCGAGTGTAGGGAGTCAGGACTGCGATTGACGGTGGTGCTGTGCTTGTGCTTGAATCGGATTTTGGCGACGTGAGCAATCTATGTATCTTCTTGCAAAGCTCCGCCTGGCTAGGGTTGCCTTTTGATTGATGTCCGGCGTCTTCAGTGGCATAGCAGGCGACAAAGACGCGTCGTGCTAGCGGTGTGTCGGGTGTATTTCGTTCCCGCGGCCAAGGGAAACAGCCACTATGGAGCGGCCTGTTGTCGCAAGAGATATCTGCCTTGAGCCTGCCACTGTAGAACTCGCGCGACGGAAATTCGCCAATCTGAGGGTGCATTCGATACTGAATGTCTAGCATGACCTTGCTGAATGCACCACTCGAGGCCTCATCACTCGTATATAAGCGCTCAAACAGGGAAATTTCCAAGCCCATCATTTTGGCATACTTCCCTACTGTGCTACGGAGCTGGACATGGTCCCCGACGAGAATGGCTCGTTGACAACCCTTGGTCAACGGGATTAGGGACATGGGCTCTGATTGCTGCGAGGACTCATCGATCAGAACAACCTGGAATCCTTCCTTTCGTAGAAGCCCCAGGCCGGCTCCGGCGCATGTTGTGAATACGAGCCGGGCCTGCCGGATGCGCTCGAGTGCCAGGCGTCTAGCCTTAGAGGCTGAATGTGAGTCGTTCATGTCCATGCCATCACAGGTATATTGAACCAGATCAGAGGACACCTTGCGGATCTAAAAGGAAGTACTTAGGGAGTATGAGAGACCTAGGGCTCGAGAAACACGTACATTGGTAGTCACTCTAAGAGGCTTAACACCCGAAAAGCCCGTAAAGGCCAAGTATCGTCTCAAGATGTTGTCGACGGCATTATGGGTGGGAGCCGTGACGAGAATGCGCTCCTCGGGTCCCTTGCGTAGAAACTCCTGCAGAATGACAGCAACTGTCTGTGTCTTTCCGGTGCCTGGTGGGCCCCAGACGCAGGTCAAACAAGTGTTGAGAGACGCCTTGACTGCCTGGTTCTGGCACTCATTCAAGTCCTCTCTAGCCCGATAATGTACGCCTTCGCGTTGAGGCTTTGGGTCCCATCGACCATTGGCTAACAGAGGATATAAAGCGCATGCATTTTCCTTTTGTTCCACCAACTCAACCAGTGCATCAAACATTGCTTCAGCGGTGACAAAAGAGCCGCAATGCTTCATCCGCCACCGAGCGGACGCAAGATAGGCAGGCGGATACGATAGACAGGCGAAGGTGACCGTCCCTGGCTGTGATGTTTGAACCAAAGCGTCAAAGCTTGCGAGATCAGGCAGTAACACGTTCTCTGGAAACCGAGCCAGTTCGAACCGGACATGATCCCCCGCCGCTAGGCGCTCCAGTTGCGGTGCATCTATACGCCGATTGCTTGTTAAAACGGGGTACGTGAGGGACAAGGCAACAGATTCAAATGCCCACAAGTCGTTGCGCGGGGGCTTTGCCTCACAAGCTTCTTCATTGTGGTCAATCGCGGCGGCAAAGAGGTGGCGCGAGAAGTACTGTTTTGCTGAGGACGATTCAGTAAGTAGGCGCTCGCCCATCGGCTGAAAACATTCCAGGCAGAAGTCCAGCAACAGGGCCGGGGAATTTAATACTAGGGATGCCTTTTCGACCAAGTTTTTGAACGACAGGGGCGACAATGTGTCAGCCTCGCGGCCGAGTTTGCAAAATGCTTCAATGGCAAACTCGCCGATGTACCTGGCCGATTGCAGAAGTGACTGTAGGAGGTACGGGATGTGGGATTTGAGTGATCGACGCAAATTGTCTGGAAGGTTCTGTTCCCATGGGCAGAGCCGTGCAAAGAAGATGACGTTTCCAGGCGCATAGAGCAGGCCTTGGAGGAGGCCATCTAGCAACTCCTTAGGTGCAAGCCATTTGCTCACCGCGCTTGCTGATTCCAAGTAGTGGCAATATATTCTTCCAGGGAGATTGGCCTCGGCATAGTGGTAGCAGAATTGGAAAACTGGAACAATGTTCGACTGCATCGGTAACTGGTCCAACTGAGACAAATCGCCCTTGATTACCAGCGCTCTAACTTCGTCCGTCTGTGAAGACCAATCTGCCGTGGACATCTGCGGGATCACCAATGGAGGAGGCACCTTCCCAAAGAGTGGTGTCGTCTCCAGGGTATCAATACTCTGCAACCACAGGTCCAGCGTTTGGAATGAATGAACATCAGTATTGCCGATAATGTAGAGCTCCTGTATTTCATTAGCTCAACTGCCTGGTCCAATATAGAAGTCATAGTCTCTTACTACAGCTGCAATCCCATGCCGACGTACTGCGCCAATGTGTGTCTGGAGGCTTCGGCTGATGCGATTTAGGGCGATGCTTGCTACCCACTCATGGTTGGTACCTTCGACCACGGTCTGGTGTCGTTGCCGGGCACGGTTTGCTTTACCCTTGTTTTGTCGAAACGAGGCATCGTTGATCCCTGGCTGACCGATCCAAATGAAGGTATCCTGTCGTTGGCGGTTGTACAGCTGCAGCGTAGTATGGTTGAAATGTAGCCTGTACTCGGCGGTCGTGCAATGGATGCGGTCGCGGGCGTTAGTATAACTCAGTGTATGCGGAAATGCAAACACGAGTACCCTTGTGCCAACCAGGGCTTCTTCATGGATTGCCATTCGCTGCGGGATATAGATGGCGATACTGAAACGTTCGTTGATTCGCAACACCAGCAGCTTCCTAGCAAACTGTGGAAAGGTCTTCTCGAGCACTTCAAAGAGATTGCCTAGTCGGTTCTCGACACCGAAAATTCTTTTCCATCGCATGCTAGGGTAGTCGAGATGGAACGGGCTTAGTTCATGCGGTTGAAGTATGTTAGAGCTGAGGAGGCCATTCATCACCAAGGCTGGGAGATCAGTCGCCGTAGGTAGCTCCTGCAGAAGCCAGTGTTGCTGTTCGACAGTGAGCGCACCGAGATCGAAATAAGGCAGGAATTCTGCGAGCTCCGCTTCTCTATTTCTTCGACACCAATCGTAAACCAGCTCGACCATGCGAAACTCAGAGCAGCTGCGTGGCTGGCACAAGATGGTTTCAATGAGCTCGCGCGAGTCGAACATCTCCCAGCTCCCTTGCGCTGCAACGCGCTGTTGGCACTCCTTCTCCGCTGCTTCGTGAAGAACATTGAGTACGAATGACTGGCTGGCTCCTTCCTTCAGCGGCGGCAATTTCGTAAATCTGTCGTCAATTTTGATTCGATTCCCATCAACGCAAAGGGAGTGAAGCTGGTTCAACTCCTGACACTCGCTGCTGAGGGCTCCGTCCTCGTTGCGCATCGCCCATTCCAGAAACAGATTTTTCACACGACCCAGACTGATACTCGTATACCTTGCAAAGAACTCGATCCGGTCATCGGTCGTGATTTTTCCGAAGGAGACGGGTTGTTTGCCGGGAGGATATTGTGCCGCCTCTGACAGTCTCGATGGAACGAGATCAGGGTCCCAGCAGACAAAAACTATGGTTTGACCGTTAGATTGGATTCTCAATCAAGGGACCATGAACTCGAGGATGACTTACAGGTATCCCCATCAAGGTCCCCGCCGGACATCTGGTCTGCTGCCGGACGGCCACCTTTGACTGAGAAGACCACGCAGTCCGTCAGATGTGCGAGCTCTGGACGATCAACTGCTCTCAGCTTTCGCAGGTCGCCAGGATGAAGACAAGGATTGCGAGTGACGAGGACTTCAATATCGCTGATTGTTATCGGGCGTCCATTTCTGTCGTCTGTCACGCGCAGAAAACACTCGCCTTCCTTCAAAAGCTCTCGATTATCACAGATTCCGAATACCAGTCGAGACTCTGGGACAAGGATCCGGCATTTCTGAGTGTCCCGCTTGTTAAGCGTCTTTTTATACTCAGCGGAGACAAGACTGCGCAGCGAGCTAGACACCTGCCCAAAACCTTGCAGAACCAGTTTCTCAGCTAAATCAAACCGATCAAGAGAGCACAGGAAGCTGAATGCAGTAGCTGGATTTGTAAGGGATTGGCGCAGCCGGTCAAAGTGAGCCACTTGTTTCTGGAGAAGGACGACGGTCGAAATACCAAGTGCGCTCAGGAGCAGCACAATGTCGTCATTGAGGTAACCATATGTATAGGGCTAATCTGTCAGCATGCACTTGCAATCAGTATATTCTTTGAATACCTTGGAGTGCTCAACCACCGCAAATGATTGATCTGCAGAGCCAGAGAACTTGCGCATAGAATGTCTGAACCGGAACCAATATTCTTCGGGCATCTTAGGCTCCAGCGAAACAACACCTTTGTAACCCTTGAATCGAATTTGAAACACCGATGGATGATAGCGTGTGTTGCGGCTGATAATTGACAGTTTCTGGGATAAAAGCTTTGCGGCGTTTGGACCGATCTCGCCGCAACCGTCCGTGAAGTTGTACCCGTCTCGTTCAATATCGTCAATATCTTCGTAGCGTGCATCAGAAACGTCCATGGTCGCATTGCAGGAGGAGAAGAGAAGACCGATCCGCTTAGCCTTCTTTGCCACAGTGGTGATCTTCGAGAAGTCGCCTAGCGATTCCACGATAGCAGCCACCTCGTGCTTCGACCCTCGGAGTAGATAGCAAGACCTCGATTTCAACTGACTGAAACTATGACCGTAAAAGCTGTAGGCCTCACAATTTAACGTAATACCTTCTTTGAGCAGTCGAACCAGGTAGTCGGCCGTCTCTCTGGCAGTGAATGTCTGCCACTTTCCCTCTTCGTCGAACTGCCCGAGACGAAAATCAGGAAAGGAAAGATGCAGCAGTCTGTCGGAGGGGCAGGAACCAGTAGCACGATTGGGAACTGTCTTGATGAACCTGAGCTCTAGCTTGCGTGTTTGTGCGTTGGAGACCAGCTCCAGGGATTTGATCCATCGATCAGGGTTCGTGATCTGCGCTGTCGGTAAGTCAGGGACCTGATACTCCCATCTGCAGTCAGTCGTGAGAAACTCCGACTGGAGAATGAGCGAGAATGAGCTGAGCTTCTTCGAGGCCATGGTTCGTGTGTGATGACTGTGTAGGGAAAGCTGAGGTTGACTGCAGTGTTGTGGAGGGGAGGCAGACAGGCAGGAGCAGTGAATGAGTGTTGTGGAGTGATGGAGTAACACTGTGAATCTGTGAATGATCAAAACAAACCACCTCCCACCAATACCTGAGCAGCTGATTCTTTTTGACCATTTTGTCATGTTTGCTCCTAACAGGCGCGAGCGACGTGGACTACCAGGGTTTGCTTCCTTTGGCTTCTTGGAGCGGGGGTTCTTGCAGCCTTGCAGTCTCTTCTCGCCAACGAACAAACCTTCCTTGCTGGTAAGCTCAAACAATATTGACGATCATCCAGCCGCTTTCCAAACTGACCTGTCTTTGGCTGCATAGCTGGTCCATTTACAAGATGCAGTCACCGTCTGTCTATATCATTGGCGCCCAATGCACCGGCAAGACAACCCTCTTCCACGTACTGCAAGACGTCTTCTCCAGAGAACACCCATCCTTGAATCTGCGAGTCATCTCAGAAGTGGCACGAAACGTTCTGAAGAAGCATCACTTCTCGCGCGATGACATTGCGAATAACCCGCACCGATCACTGGAGCTGCAGCAACTGATCCTCGGCGCTCAATACGACGAGGAGAACAAAAACCCTACCGAGCCCGTTCTAAGTGATCGCTCCGGTGCCGACCCCATCGTCTACGGAATTAAATACGGAACCGTCGATGCGCGTGAAATCCTAGAGTCTTCGCCACAATGGGAGTGCCTCCGAGATCGAATGAGAGAGGCGTTGGTTATACTTTGCCCCCCGGTCGCGGACTGGCTGAAGGATGATGGTGTACGGTTGATGGCTAGGACTTGGACAGAGTGGGAGGACACTCATATTGCGTTCTTGGAGGTGCTGGAGGCAAATGGCATTCCATTCCATGTCATCCCCCCGGAAGTGCTGGACTTGGGAGAGCGCGTTCAGTTTATCCTGCGCTTGTGGCACAAACTGACCGGTCGAAACTGTCCTCTCTCTTCTGCCTATATGGTAAAGGATGATGGTATACTGTCGGAGCAGTGACACAACTAGTCATGGGCTATGTATATCTGCTTCCGGTAGAGTACGTTTCTTTCTTTCTGTGTGCCCGGCATGGCCCTGTCGATAGCCGAGAGCAGCTTACTGTATGCCATCCAGTCCAAGGCATCGTGCAGAGTTGTGCGGATGCTCCCTGTCCTTCTGAACAGCATGGTTGCGACAATGGACATGGACTGGATCTGCAACGGTAATAGATGTACATACCACACTATCACCACTATTTAAGTAACATATGGTCTATTTCAGGAACGTCTGTTGACTCTGGGATCCCGTACTGGTGCCCGTTTACTGTGCAGAGCCCGTTCTTCACTATCTACATCGGACCCTCGGGGGCCTATTGGAGTAGACTGGACAATGTAGTTTGTCCCTACTATATCTCCGATTGTTGCAGCCAATCGGCGAGCCCTGCTCAAATCTTACATGGTACTACCTAATTCACCTTAGTGCGGGGCAACTGGGCCATCCTTATCAACCGTTAGGTAAGATCCATGCATCGCCACAAGGTCCGTAATCTGTAATCGATCCTCCGGTAGGCGAAGGACGAGCGCCCCGTTCCACGTTTCCACCACGACGGATATAAAGTAGACCTGCAACGATATTTACTTTCGCTCACTTTGCCTGTCTCCAGGGCGCAGCGTCAGTATGTCCTCGTCGACATCCAAGAAGGCAAACGTCCTCCTTTTCGGAGGCGGCGCCGTGGGTGCCATCGCAGCCATGAATATCGAATCCGGTGGACTAGGCCAAGTCACTGCAGTGCTGAGATCAAATTATCAAGTTGTGAAGAATCAAGGCTATACAATTGAAAGCGTCGATCATGGCAGTCTGAAAGGATGGAGGCCAACAAGAGGTACGACTCTCCTCTGGTCAAGGACAAATGAACTGACCCTGGAGTGACAGTGGTCAATTCCGTCCCAGATGTCGCAAAGGAATCACTCCGACCATTCGACTACATCATCACAACAACCAAAAACTGCCCCGACATCCCACCGACAGTTGCAGAGTTGATAGCTCCCGCTGCAACACCAGGCCACACCGTAATCGTGATGATTCAGAACGGACTAAATATTGAAAAAGCTATTTTCGAGAAGCTCCCGTCTAATATCGTCTTGTCTGGTGTATCCATGATCGATTCCTACGAGGGTAAACCGGGACACATCGTCCAGGAGTCCCGCGACAGGGTATACCTAGGCGCATTCAGAAACCCAAATATCCCATCGCACGAAACAGAAATCAAAGCAGCACACGATTTTATCCGGATCTACGAAGCGTCAGGAAAACCCGACGTCACTTTCTCCGATAACGCCCCCTGGTCACGATGGCGAAAGCTCGTCTATAATGCGGTTTTGAACCCGCTAGCTGCAATATCAGGGCTTGATACATCGAGACTCAGATTAAGCGGGAGCGTCATTGAGCAACTTGCTAGGCCTGCTATGAAGGAAGTTGTTGCGACGGCAGCGGCATTGGGGCATACTTTACCGGAGGATATTATTGATGCGATGGTAGATCTTGATCCGATCGAGTTGTATTTGAAACCTAGTATGTTGAATGATAGTGAAAAGGTAAGCTATGGTTCCTTCTCTATCGGGCCAGCGTGGATGTTCATGGCCGCGACTGTGACTAAGACTAACAATCCAAGGGCAATTTTATGGAAGTTGAGTATCTAGTCGGGGAGCCCGTACGAGAGGCAGCTAGGGTAGGGGTCCCAACACCGCATCTCAAGGCGATATATGAGATGGCGAAGCTTTTACAGTGGAGGACAAAGGAGACGAAGGGGTTGGTTACTGTACCCCCTAAGCGAGGGGAATAGTAGATGCTAGCGACAGGGGGCTTCGAGTGAAGGTGCTGCCTGGTCAATGAAAGAGATCTGGACCAGGAATTCATTACAGCCTGGCAGGTACCAACATTGTTCAAATCTCTCCATTATTTACTACAATGTAACGCTATAGACCACCCTCTTATCAATGACGTCATTTATACCCCGCGACTGCGACTGCAGCCTTGAGACCACTTCCCCTGATTCAGATTTCTCAACAGGAACACAACTCCACAAAGCACAATCAAAATGCCAAAGTTTGTAAGCCATCACTTCGAGAGACTCATTATCTTGATTCCCGGATACTAACCAAACTCCAGACCGCCATCATAAAATACGACAGCCACGACGCATACCAGGCACACGGTAGCCAGATCGAGCAGATGTACGTGCACCAGTCTACCGCCTGGAAGGTATACCCATACTAATGAGGAATGTCCAGAGCAAAAGACCTCTTCACCTCCAAGGGCGCAACTGATCTCGCGCCGTTCTTCTCGACGCGGAGCATGCCGCCTACGCATCGGACTTCGTGAGTATAGCCGATCAACCGACGTTCCCGTTGCGAGAGCCTGGGATGTGGTGAGTGAGTCATTGCTAATAAGTGTCGAATCCAGGTTCAATGTCCCCGATGGAGTCTCGGCTGATGAGCTGAAGAGTGCGGGGTTGCCGGAGGGTGTGCAGTGTGACATTATGCAGGCGTAGAGGAGATACGTTGTTCATGGAATAGGAGGTGGCATTGTTTTATGCGGAAATCAAGTAACTCTGCGTTGCCGCATCGAATTATAGATACATTATTGAGAGGACATGCTTGCCTTCTCCTCGCCAGGGACAATCGTTCCCCTGACTGGCGTGGACTGACGAGCCTTCTGGCCACCCGCTTAAATACAGTGCATTTGTTGTTTTCCTTGAAGTAAAGAGAATTGATCACTTCCAACACAAAAGCTGCCCATGCAAAACCCCAAACCACCCATCATCCTGCCCAACCCACTCCCTCCACCCGCGCGCAATCGCCTCAAGCTCCCTCTTACTCGCAAAACCCCCACTAACCGCCCCCTCCGCAAGGCCCGACCCCTCCATCCTCCTCGCCATCGACTCTCCCCAGTACTGCCGCTCCTCAGGGGTACTAAAGCACCAAGTCCCCGCACTCCGTTCAATCTTCACCCTCTGAAAGCCCGCCTGCACAGCCCAAGCATGGATCATTTTCCCAGGATGCGGATTCCCGCCCTTCTCTTTCGCCATCGTCGTCGTGAGGTCGAGCCACGATTGGATTCCTGGATTCTCAGGGTACCACGAGAAACTATCCGACTCGCGCGCGGAAACAACCCCTCCCTTTTTCGTCACGCGGCGCATCTCAGATAGTGCGCGGACAGGATCAGCTATATGCTGCAGAACCTGATGAACATGGACAACATCAAAAGTCTCATTGTCAAACTCGAGAGCGTGGATATCCCCCACGCGAAACTCGACGTTGGTTACGCCCCGAGCTTTCGCGAGGCTCCGCGCTTCGTCGAGCGGGCTGGAGACGTACTCAATTCCGATGACGTGGCCGTTTGGAACGAGGGATGCGAAGTCGACTGTTATTGAGCCGGGGCCGCAGCCGATGTCGAGGATTTTGATTGGCATGTCTGGTTTGAGATGCGGGAGGAGGTGCGGGGCGGAGTTTTGGGCTCTGCGCCAGCTGTGAGTTGAGAGGACGGATGGGTCGTGGTTTGTTGTGTAGGCTGCCATTTTCAGAGTTGGTAAGTGTGGTAGGTTGATTGGAAAACATTGAAGGTGTGATAAAGATGATGTAGAGCAGAGGGCAGTTTATACTCGCAAGAACAGTGAGGCACTTCGGAATTCCGACAGAGCACGTGACTTATATTCCCCCCGATACCCCCCAATACCCTCAACTGCAGTAACTGGCTATAAGGTTGGTTCCAGAAGTGCTTGTCCCATCTACAAGTATACAAAGACACTAGTCTCTGGGCTCTGTGGGTTCAGGTGTAGATAGCGGTCAACACCCATGAATATGGGCACACACAGAAAACAGCATCATCCCAAACTCATCCACAGTCTTCAACCACCGCTCAACTCTCTCTCTTCGTCTTGCCGACCCCGTCTCTTCAGACCTCCAAAGTTCAGAGATCTGCAATATCCCGTCTGGCCACTCTCTCAGATGCAGATCATACGCCCTCTCCCACTCGGCACGGCTCCTTGCCTCCCATAGTGCCTTAGCCTCCGGCGCAAAGACATCTCGGAGTTCCTCGCCTAGGAAGTTCGGAAGATCGTTTTCAGCATTATATAAACTGCTGAAGAGGTACATAACGTAGATGGCACGGCGCTTGGTCGAGGCCACTATCCATGATTCCCAGGTTGGTCTTGTGCGAGAGAGTTCGGATGTGCAGATGAGGCCGTGCCGGGCTGTGCGGTAGGCCATTTCCATTAGGGTTATCATATCTCGCCCAGAGACAAGTGATTGTTCGTAGCTTGGGATGCTAAGAGGGTTGGAGTACATCAGAAGAAGGTAGGTCAAGTAGGCCTGGAAAGCGGACAGATGGTCTATATCGCAAAGGGTCGAGGGCTGGAGGTGGTACAAATCTCAGCATACTAGCAGCAGACTACTTCAAAACGAAAGTCGATACATACCTCCACAGCTAGCCGCTCCATCTCTAACCGTACAGTGTCCACCACAATTCGTTCACTCCCCGGCACAGCCTGAACCCACATTCGCACGAGGGTATAGCAGTTGGCTAGTGCAGGCGCTATTCGTCCCCCAGAGACTTGGGATCGGTGGACTATTGGCGGAACGTCTTTGTCCTTAATCATGCGATGTGGGTAGGTGCTCAAAACTCGCGATAGAAACTGCAATGTGAACGGTTGATAGACCTTTGAGTTTTCACTTCCGTATAGCGAAGGCATGAAGTATGGTCTGAGCCATCGATCTCGAATATCATCTGCGCTATCGTTCACAGCGAGATGCGTACTGGTTAAATCGAGTTCGTTGTCATTGTTCTGCTCATTAGTGATCTGTAGCTCTCCAGATTGGCTTGGTGTGAGTCCAGCGGTGTTTGGAAGGTTAGGTAGAACTGAAGCTGAGCCACTGATAGCTGGATCAATTGGTGGGCCTGATAAGATGGGCCACGCTGGGGAATCGCTTGCGTCCTGGCTTGATCCAAGTGCTGGAATGGAAGCTGAACTGGGGGTTGTGTACTCGCAAGTCCGACCAAGTGACCTGCACCTCGAGCATCTGGGACGCTCGAGATTACACCGGACCTTGGATCTGGTGCAGCTGGTGCATGCTTTCTTCCTGGGCGGCCGAGGATGCTTTGCTCTTTTCCTGTCTGCCGGTGTCATTATGGTCGAAGTTGGAGGAAAGATGATCGGTGTGAAGTCGGAATTCCGATCTTTGGCGGTCTCCGCGTGGCGAGGTGGGTCTGAACCCCTCCACGCAGTATTCACCCTGACTACATTAACTGTGAGCGCTTGCACCCCACCCTCTACCCCTCCTTCGAAGGTATAGTTCTAGATGAGAGGATCAAAAACATCAGGCAGGGAATGGAAGGCCGAAGAGTCCAAGTCTAGCCAGTCGGCTGGCTGCCAGCCATCCAACATGCCGGGGCTTGGATGGAGATCCGAGAACCCCATGGCCTGTTCCAACGCCTGTTGTTCATTCGGCCCGTTCATGCTATTTTGGGGTATATCAGTCCTATTTATGGAGGTGGCGCAACGCCTGGAGGCCCGTTGCTGTGCCTCCGACCGAAGTTCTTCGAGGATGATTCCGTAGCGATGACCAAGTGGAGCAGCAGAGTGACCCTGAAGGAGGCTTGATCGACAACTCTCCGCTAGTTCTAAGAGAGACTGTTGCGAGTGCTGATCTTCCCGGACAGAGATCGTTGGCCTTTGTTGAATCTCCCGGACGTAGACAACTGCAAGAGCACAGAACAGTACATATTGGGTCCACCACAAGGAATGGAATAGATGCGCATCACTGGCCATACTAGTGATAATTTCCAGTACTTTCCGTGCGGAGTCCAGACACTCGGCCGCCTTGTCCTCCAATGCAGGCGTAAGGGCATCGTTACTGTCATTGTTCAGTAGAAAAGGGCGCGTAGCATGAATCAGAGCATGCAGATACGCAAGCCGAAGAGCGCTTGCCTCGCGCCGGAAGCTCGGAATCAAGGTAGACGGCTTTACTGTGCCCAGATACGATGGAAGTTGCTCGTGCCACAAATTGAGCTCCTCAATTGAACGGTTCGCCGCTGCCAGTTGGTCTACATCTCTTCTCCCACGAACACAGTACACTTCGCCGGAAATTCTTGCAATAATTCTAGCAATCCTGAACGGACACCGAGAGTCAGTCAGTTGAACGAATTGGAGTCATAGGCAGGCACACTTAGCATGCGAAACGAGCGATATTATGTGGCATTCCTCCCTTGGATCTTCTGTAGAAGCACCATGAGGCCCCATGTCCTCGTCGTTGACGGGGTCTGGAAAGTCCTCATCAATCTCATCATCATGCATAAGCCGGGGTCGACCGAAGACGACGCTGAGGTACTTGTCAATAATGTACGCTGTCCAGAAGACGCGCTTGCCGCATTGGCAGGTAATGTAGTCTAAGTGGGCCGGTAAGGAGACATTGGCTTTTCGGGGCTGCCTTCGGTGCAGACCAAGAGACGAGATAATTTGATACGCGTTTCCGAAACTGTACCAAGCGTTGTTCATGCGGGTTGTCTGCAGCAAGTACAGGACTTGGAGTAATCGAGCCTGGGCGGATTCGAGTCTTGGAAATCCCGTCTCGGAGTCTGTCAGTGCCACCGCAGCACAGAAAACAGGATCACTCTCTGCGAGACCCATGTGCTCGTTGCCATCGGAAGACTCGCTTTGCAACCTGTGTTTGCGGAAAGTTGCGATCGCAAAGATGGAAAACATGATGGCGAGTCTGGCATTGCCAACAGCTTGGCTGACTGGCTGGCCATGCGCTCTGTTCCTCAACGTAGTCTCAAGCCAACCTTCTACCGTTTGTCTATGAAGAATGCGGTGCGTCGCAACACACATGTCAAAATAGAACGAAAGTAATTTCCGGGCGTTGTTGTCGCCTGGGAACACGCCCGCAGCAGATTCGTCCCGATGAAATGGGATATCCCCCGCAGAGGCAAGCAATTGGTCAGTCTCAGAAACATTTGGTCCCAAGAATGACGAGCGACTAGCTTGCGTTGAGAGCTTATTCCAAGCTCTGTGGAGAAACGTAAGGTTCGAGGTGGTGCCAACATACTGTCCCTCGATGACCAACTGGGAATTCGCCCCCGGCGTCGCTCTTTCTTCGTATCGGTCGGTGGAGGCCAGGGAGGGAGGAACGGGGTAGCCATGAGAAACCCTTTCACTGAGGGATTCATTCTCATTTCCTTCTATCTGTCGATCCGTCGTTGACGATTGTGGTGTCGGTGGTTTACCCCTACCATACCTAGTCGCAAAAGTGCAAGTCAACTTGCGTCGGGAGCATGTATTGCATGGCAGTGTTCCCGAGCAGCGAATCTTCTTTGCTTTGCAAGTGTCACAGGCGCGACTGACCTTGGGATCCTTCCTTCGGTTCTTTGAGGCGCCCTCGGCCGGTGATGCGAGATGACCGTATGATAGCTGGGGGGTGAAAGCCGATCCAGCCGAATTGCCGTCCAAGTCCATATCGACTCGGTGTACCTGTGCTTTTCGGGAGAAGTCCTAAGAGAAAATCACCAGAAAATCAGGAAACGCCGGAAAAGACGGGGGGAAGAGCTCTCCTACCAACTGAGCTTTCGAAGGATCCGGGGTTGCGGGGTGGAGAGACCTCGGTTACCTAGGGCTTCATCCATCGGAGGTGCTCCGCCTCACGTAGTTTACTAACCAGCTGGCGAGGGTTTGGCTTTGTCAATTGCGGTATGGAGGTATGTGGAATATGCTGTCTGAACGGATGTCATTCAACTGTTTCTCTTGAGGTCTATGTGCAAATCCCCCGATCCGTCTTCATCTACAACTATGCAATTTTGCTAAGTGAAGCAGCAGTAATGGCAGCGTGGATCTCTTGCTCAGCCCCAGGCTCCAGAGGTAGCAGTGGCGATCGAACAGTGGCATGAGAAAGGATTCCGCGTGCCACAAGCGCATGCTTCAGCGCAACTGTACCCTCCATGTGTGAGCCACGATGATAGACGCTCTTCGTCACGGGGAGAAGCTGGTCATGGATCGCCCGGGCTTTCTTATAGTCTTTGGCCTTTCCCGCCTCGATAAGCTCCAGTAGTGGCTCCGGTGCAATGTTCCCGTAACCGACAAGAAAGCCGTCAACATCAAATGCCGTGTGGAGGAGATACTCGTCGTGACAGCTGAGAATTTGCAGGTTCGGCCTCTCGCGACGGATAACAGGGATCTCTGTATCCCAGCGCCTCATATTCCTCACACCATTCTTCATCGCGAATACTCCCGGTTGCGACGCAATATCGAGCATTGTCTTTAGATTATATGTCGCCTTCGTATTGTCGGGGTATTGGAAGAGAATAAGTGGGAGGCCACTGGCTTCATAGACTCGCCGGTATCGATCCTGGGGCGCGCCATCCTGGTAACCGAAACGAAGCCAGCCATGGGATGGATATAGAAGCCCCGCCTTGGCGCCGGCGTCTCTAGCACGCTTTGATTCAAGGGCGGCTACCTCAGTTCCTTCCCCTGTAATGCCAGCAATGATGGGTATCTTGTCGTCGACTGACCGGACAAATGCCTTGATGACGGAGGCTTGCTCTTCTTGAGTGAGGAAGGTTCCTTCGCCGGCATGCCCGAGAACAACGAGGCCTTTGACTCCCTCGATGCCACCCAGCCAACTGCCTAGACGTTGGATTGCGTCGTAATCGACCTCGCCGGTTTTGGTGAACGGGGTGATTGGCGCAGGGATGAGCCCGTGCATATCGAAGCCGACCATCTTGATTGATTTGAAGGTAGACAAGAAACGTTGATGTAGAGATAATGATCGAAGGAGGACTTTGAAAACAATGCAAGTATTTCTGTCGCTTTGGATGGGGATTAAGTGGTGAACTTCAGCAGGTTGTCCGCAGTTATATATTTGTACATCACGGCATGCCATCGCCTCTAGATGTCAGGGCCCCCAAGAACACTCGGAAAAGACGGACTATCGGCGATGTCTAGCGCCTCCAACATTGACTCATTTGACTACATGTCTACAGCCCCGCTGTTCCCGCGCTCTCTCATTCGGATTCCCCGGATTCCCCGGATTCAACGGGCCCAAGCCTTCCCCGGGCATAACCCACAACCATTATCCTGACGGCACTCGAAGGCCCTCGTTCTATTCTGAACTGTCGTTTATTCCACAAGCCCCGTGTGGTTATATATTCCACTCTTCCCCACGGGGTTGGAGGCAGTACTCATGTGGTAGAAGCATCTTGTGATAACTACTACTTAACAACCATACCATGCCTTCCAGTATCCAAGCCGATGTCGAAACCCCGGCTATCGACAAGGAAGCAGCGATGCACCTGGAGCGGGCTCCCGCAAACGGCTTATCGCTCGAAGACGAGGAGTTCCTAGCCAACTTCTCAAACGACGAGAAGAAAAAAGTTCTGCAGAAGGTACGTCTAATCAGCTTTTCCTGCCGGTCACTTACCGTGCTGATTATATTTACCCTTGTCGCAGGTCGATGTTAGAAAATCTCCATTTCCTACAATGCGAGCACACGCTAAGTCTTCGTGCAGTGGCGGCTTATGCCCATGCTCGTCCTTCTCTACTTGGTTGCGTACATTGACAAAACAAACATTGGTATAGCTCTCCTCGTAGGCATGGGATTGTGATGCTGACCATATAGGGAATGCAAAAATCGAGGGTCTTCTCCCCAGCCTAGGAATGAGTGGCGCGCAATACAACGTTGCTTTAGCCATCTTTTTCGTTCCCTACGTCCTAGCAGGCGAGTATCGTCACAAACTGGAATATTCATTGAGCCGTATAGTAACCATTCGCAGAGGTACCGAGTAACATCATCCTCAACTACTTCAAGAAGCCGTCAGTCTATCTGGGGATCCTGATCTTTATCTGGGGCGTTATCATGATGTGCACAGGCTTCGTGCAGAGCTTCGATAGCCTGGTCGCAATTCGATTTCTGCTGGGTCTTTTTGAGTATGTTGATTTAGTTCAAACACCATATTTCAATCTAACAGTTTCCTAGGGCTGGTTTTCTTCCAGGCGCTGTCCTCATCATCTCGAAATGGTACCTCCCCAACGAGACCCAAACACGAATTGCAATCTTGTACACGTCAGCAGCATCAGGGGGCGCATTCTCTGGTCTTCTGGCCTTTGGAATCGCCAAGATGAATGGTTTAGCTGGCTACGAGGGCTGGCGGTGGGTTTGTCTCACTTGTCGGTGAATTTGGTCAATTGTCCTAACCAGCCCAGATCTTCATCATCGAAGGCCTCGCCACAGTCTCACTCGCATTCGCGTGCTTTTTCTTTCTACTTGACTCCCCCTCCTCCAGCTCCAGCTGGCTCACGCCGTCCGAGATCCGCTTTCTCGAGACTCGCCAGATAGCCAACAGTATCCAATCCCAGCCAAGAAAGCATGGGGTTGACTGGCCCGCTATCTGGTCTGTTCTCACAGATTGGAAAATATACCTCCTTATCCTTGGAAGCTGGTCCAATGCTGTCCCAAACTACGCGATGAAATTTACCATGCCTCAGATCATCACAGGAATAGGATTCACCTCAGCCAGGGCCCAGCTACTCACCATTCCACCATACGCAGTGGGCGCACTATCCGCGTATGTGTTCGCAGTCTTCTCAGACAAGTACAGTTGGCGTTTCCCGTTCATCGTCGTCCCCCAACTTTCTCAGGTTGTTGCATTTAGCATCCTGTTCACCAAGGCACCAGCCATCGAGGACAACATCGCGGTGTGCTACTTTGGAGTCTGCCTCGCTTGCTTCGGGTATGAACGCCTCCACTCTACTCCTCTCTACGGTCATCCGATCCGAATTAACATACGCAGAATGTACCCCATCCTCCCCAGCGTCAACGCCTGGAACGTCTCAAACACCCCCAACCCCACAAAGCGGGCCATCAGCATTGGCTACCTCATCTGCATGGGGAATGTGGGCGGGCTCATTGGGAGCTTTATATACAAGGAAGATGAAGCCCCGCGGTATGTGACCGGTTACGGCAACTCATTTGCTTTTGCGTCAGCGGGTATTGTTGCTTGCCTTGTGCTTGAGTTGGTGCTGTTGAAGATCAACAGGGAGAGGGAGATGAGTGAGCGCGAAGTAAGAGAGAGGTATAGTGAGGAAGAGCTGAGGGGGTTGGAAGAGAGGAGTCCTTTGTTTCGGTATACGTTGTAGGGTAGAATATCGTTAAGACCAAACCACATGAGAACTGCTCAAACAGGCCGAATGGCTTCCAGAATACTCTCAGCCAACAAATATTTATATGTACCGTTTGATTATCGGTGCTGGGGCGTGGCGCATATGCAACTCACTCCCAAAGAAGCGCGAGAGTTACAAGGGATCCCTGTTACGAATGTGCGCGATCTAGCGTCTTCGAGCCAGATAATAAAATACATAAGCCTAAGTCCTGCCATATGGGGGGTGCTTTCACGAATTATGCTCCTCGAAGGATGAAGCTGGATCAAGACTGGGACTGTCGCTACCGTTCACCTCACTCTCCGGCTCGCAATACATCCCCGCCAACGATGAAAAATGTATCCGGCACCTTCTTCGTCAACTCTGGCCGAATCTCGCAGACCGGCCGCTCATCGACAAACATCTCTGCTGGGTTGCGGACACCGAGGATTCGGACTTTATTATTGACTTTGTACCTGGGACGGACTCGTCGGTCGTTGTTCTCTCTGGTGACTCGGGGCATGGGTTCAAGATGATGCCTATCTTTGGGGAATTTGTGCAGGATCTTCTTGATGTGGGAGTGTAAAGCCAGGGGAAGTGGCGGTGGAAGATGGGGGAGATTGAGGCTGCGTCTGCGTGCCGGGGTGGGGAGAATCGGGATCTTGCTGGGGTTGTGAGGGTGAAGTTGTGAGCAATTGTAACCGTGCTTTAGTTTGGATAGGGCGTTTTCGTTAGAGATTAAGCTAGGGTGCAATCTGTTGTTTTCTTGGCTACGTCCCAGTGGTGAGAATACTCGATGCGAGAAACTTCAAGGACGGGCTCATCTGTTACTGACAAAACAAACAAGATAGAGTGGGACAAGCTTTGAGCAGACAGTGAATGGAAGCTGAATTTTCCGCAAAACCTGCTATTTAATGTACTAAAACACAGGCCAGGGGCCAGTGGCTGTGCGCAGACACGTGGTGCTTGGCTCTAATCGTCGGCGTCAAGCTACATCAGCCCCCTCATCTCCCCATGGTTCCTTTCTGCACCTCCCCATACTATCTATTGTAGTCTTCCCCGGCTGCGCATTGTTGAATCAAGTCATTCTCTGGAGTCTCGCTTCAATATGTTGGTATTTGGCAGCGGAAGGGAGGTAGTGGCGGACCTGTTGATGACCCTTGCCTGCCTCCCATGTATTTGCGCACGGATGAGATATGAGGATGTCCGTCAAATGATCAAGAGGAGGAAGAACCCTCCAAATTCAGTGCCCAGAGCCGAATGTCCCGAGACAACTCTTGAAAGCAACCCCAAGCCAACGGATATACCCCGCCGACCTTTAACACCCCCTCTGGAAGGGGACAAAGACGCCAACATTCAGATCATGCACCTACAGTTTCAGTCTGCATTTTTTCACAAACTCCCACCTGAAATTCGAGATTTGATCTACATCTATATCCTCAAATTCGAAGCCCCGCTGTTGCTAGAGAATAGAGGCGCTCGACTAGCTAGCAGCCGAGCGGATTACGATGATCTTAGGGCATATGTTCCCGATGTGCTTGAGGCGGAGTTGAAGAAGGCGTTTGACAGCCGCCTGCAAGATCTACAGTACTCGATATCTGGACTTTTGACGAGTTGCCGACGGATGTATGTATGCCTAAATGGCGGCTCTGTTCGCAGCTCCATAGCATACTCTAATGGCAGGCATCTGCTGACAGAAACCTCAGATACTCAGAATCCATCCACATCGTCTACGAGTACAACATACTACGCCTCCGAAGCCCCAGCACACTAGATCTCCTCCCAATATGGATCGTGCCACCCCGACTAACCACAATCCGGTGTATCCACGTGCACATCCCAAGATACTACAGCCGTCAAGAGCACTACATCACAACCTGGAAACAAGGATGTGCCATTATAGCAGCGCTAACTAACCTCCGCCGCCTAATCGTCGCTTTCGCCAGCAAAAATCGGCACGTTGATATGACGCCTTACTTGGAGCCTATGATCTCTCTTGGTGATAGTGAGCGTTTGAAGGATATCATCATCTATGCTGGGAAGAATGTCTGTTTTCATGGACCACATGAGAGGAAGGAGGAGGATTTGGTTTGGCTGAGTGAGTTGCCTTTTATGTGTATTAGAGGGAAACTTGCGTATAGGACTGCGTTGTCGGATCGATATGTTGGGTGTGAGGTTTTGGGAATTAACGAGGATGGGAAGGTCATTAAAGCTTCCAGCTAACGGCCATGGATAATGCGAGATTACACTCGAAGAAGTTTGTTGGGCGCAAAAGCATATGAACATCTGAACGTGCCCCAGGTCCTCAGTGACCGCCAACCCAATCTAGGTACATTGACCTACGTGCCCTTCACCTGCATAATAGAAAGCAGGCGTTGAAGGTGTCGCGCCTTCCGGGTTATGCGCGCTGCTTGCTCATATATGCCATATCTCGGCCTTGTTGAGGAAGAAACGAGGGGGACAGCCCTGGGGCAGCCGAGCAGGTGTTTTACTTCAACTAGGCCCCTCCAGCTGAATCTCTTCATCTCCTGAGAAATTTCCACGATAATTCAGCAAAAGACCAATTTTCACAAATGATGCTCTGCATAGCGATTGGCTCGATGACTGCGGCCTCTAGTTGGCGACAGCTTATGAAAATAGCACATAACGGCGGCTTTTGCCGAATCAGCAGATCGACTAACGTAAAGCAGATCGGCATTACAATGCGTCAGCGATGGTCTAATTAGCACGTCCTTCTCAACTGGAAGCTTTAACGCTTGGCGATTGACTATACCCCGGTTGACGGCGATGTAAAACGATCCCACTCAGTGCGCAAAGGATCACGGTTTCTGGGGCCTCATGTTCGTAAGTGTGGTTCTTCGATATAGTACCTTACAGAATCGCCAAAGTCAAACTCTGAAACACCCCTGCTTTCTATCTATAGTACCCTTGTGCCTCTGAAACCGGGCGAGAAATATTGATTGGCATGCTTACGGTCCAGCCTGTCTGCAGTCTGCACCAGCCTCCGGCCACCCCGTCAGCCGTGTAACAAGACAGACACCGTGAACTCCGACCGGGCGGTACAGATTCTCGTGGCTGGGCGATACAAATCACCGATCCTGGAAATTTTCGAACATCCATATTCCTTCAGCTGGAACGGGCCACGGACCACTCGTTCTCTAGACACCGGAGTCGAATATCCGCGAACGGCTGATCGAAGCGGGCAAAGTAGAACAACATCCAATCAAATATGAATTAAGATTACTGCGCGCCATGATTCGCGGAATTGAGATCGCTCATCTGGACGCCGTTGATCCAAGTTATTTCGCTGGAATGCCAGGGCAGCCTGCGGTCAGCAGTCGATCAAGAGATATTGTCCGAAGGAACAAGGCCCTGGCAGTCAACCCTACGGAGCTTATCCTCGTCATCAAGCTGACCAAGTGCGAAGATCCCCAAGTTTCATCTGTCGGTATATCCGGCTCTCCTAAGCTGAAAGGGGAAAATGCAGTGGACGCCGACGGCGAGCCTCAAAACCATGATTTTGAAACAGACGAGTTGATAGAGAAAGATTCTAGAAGGATAAACGCTTCGTGCAACCTCAGCAGTGAGCATAACGTGTTTGAAGAATGCAGAAGAGGGCGAAATGCTGCGCTGACCACGTTGCGTCAACCTCCATGCTTGCTTTTTTTTTCTTGGTATGTATTTTTATCCCCGCCTTGCAGCTGAGACCTCGCAGCACCGGGCCGGACTGAGACAGGAAGCCTTCCATCTCCTTCAAGCACTGGCAAGATCGACAGACAGAGTTCCCGTTCTGATCACCCACCGACCTATTCTTCCATTGCTGATGAGTTACCCCCTTGCGCAGCGCAGAGACCTACCCAGGTCATCCGAGACGACCTTACGGCACCCTAGACACGAATGACAGGGATGTGAAAACAAATCTCGTTTATACCACGTTTATGTTGCCACGTTTCTTGCGCAACGGAGATTTTACCCAAAGCAATTCATAGCCGCCGTTGGATATTCCTCAACCACATACGTCCAGCCTCATCCCCGCGTCATAGAACAAGGCACTGCTTATGCCCTTACGTGAGGGCGCCTGCTTCGGTCTCCGGCCCCAGCACTTGCGGCTGATCAAGACCTGTATGCGCTACTGCATCTCGCCAACCTCTCAGTGCATGGTCATCGAATCTGACGTACCAGCGCTCATTGGCAAGTAAGGCAACTCGAAACATGCGAGGGATGCGAGCACGAGGTGGGTGGAGCCAAATGCCCGTATCTCGTGCAGTGCCAGACCTCGTGTCGTTTGTACGAGGCCAAATCTTATCCTTGTTTTGTGGGTGGGGTGGATTGGGGCCGGGATAGACGGGGCTTTGCGCCTTCTCGCGTCTATCTACTCAGCTTGGTGAGGATGAGTAAGTGTGTCAGTCAGTAAGCGTCTCAACCGAGCGGGAGTAGAGCGCCTAGAAGGATTCGCTAAGGGAATTATGTTATTGATCCTGGTTCAATTAGACGGGCCTAGGCAGGGCAGGGCCTTAAGTGGGATGGGGGCGCAGTCGAGTCTGTCTTATCTCGACTTTTAAAAGTTGGAGTTATCCTGTTCGGATTGCTGTTTCAGTCCACGGACAATAGCCGACATATACCAAATCAGATACTCGCACAAGCTCTCCAGACAACCTTTACAATGGCAGACGTACGTCGACGCTGGACAACTACTGAGGATGCGCTCCTTTGGGAGCTATACCAAGTACAGGAGAAAGGTATGTCTTCATTTTCATCAGCTCTTTTGCAATATAGATCTTACTAACAGTACCAGCACCCACCGGCAAGTGTCAAAAGATCAACTGGAACGAGATCGCGCGGCATATCCCGGGCCGAAGCAACAAGGACTGTCGAAAGCGGTACTTCACCCGGTTTACTGGCGGACTGCGGAAAGGTTCTTGGACGCCGGAAGAAGACGAGCGGCTGTTCCAGCTGGTGGAGCGTTACCAGTATAGGTGGGCTACTATTGCGCAGAAAATGGAGACGAGAAATGCAGACCGTGAGGACCCTCTAGATCTAGCTTTCCCTCCAGCGGGTGCTGACCAGGGGTAGAATGCTCAAAGCGCTGGCATCATTGCTTGAACCCGGAGCTGGAGAGGAGTCCCTGGTCGGATAAGGAGGTAAGCACCATACTATCAACAAAATATGCGGGGACGAGGGCTAGTCTAATCTGTTTCATAGAACGCACTGCTCCTATCAGCAGTTGAGACGCATGGAAGCAGCTGGAAAGATATCCAGCGATGCCACTTCCCGACGCGGTCCGCGAACAATATCAAGAACCAGTAAGTCCGCTGATTCCTCTCTCCCTTCACACAGCTGACCGGGTTCCTCCAGATATACCATCCTTTCCCGGAAGAACCTCCAAACTATCAAGTTACCACCATGCTGTTCTTCCTCTACCTCTCCGCCTACGCTCCCGTCGTCCCGACGCCCTCCCTCTTCGACATCGTCGATGGCAGGTAACTCGCAGCATGGCGTTTCCGAATACTCTATGCCTCCTTCTACATCCGGATCTACATCGGCATATAACTATGCCTCCCCGAGTCTCTCGTCAACAACGCAGATCTCGGCAGCAGACTACCTCCCCGCAACACCGGATGTCTCGTCAGCATACGACTTCGGCGCCACTGGCTCGATGGGAGTAGGATTGCCAGGAGAATCATGTGGCTATATGCCCCAGTACCAGACGTGTTACTATCCCAATGTTGCTGATAGCAACGGCAACGGCATGATGATGAACCATCCATTGGCAATGGGATACGATATGGACCTTGGACAGTTCCAAGGTGGGACCTTGCATCAGTATTACGCAGGGCAGAGACCGTATGAAATGTGATTGTGGCGCGATTTGTTTTGATTTGATCTACACTGGGTGTTTGAGTAGAGGAGTTAGGTTGGGAATGGAATATGGATGGGTAAGGCGCAAATGTTTATAGACGGGGTTGGGGACCAGGGATTATATGGATTGGACACCGGCGTTTGTTTTGATTCGTTTCGTTCAATAGACTAGATTGTCACTATGAATAGACCGCACTCCAATAGCAATAACCAGTCAGTTGAACTTCAACAGCAACAAGCTTGGCATCTAATATCGAGACCATTACGACCCCCCTTTCTTCGTGAATAACATTCAGGCTGCAGCATCTGACTCACATCAGCAGTGTCCTATCCCTGAAGCCTGAGCAGATGCCAGCCTAGAAGTTTCGTCCAGCCTAGTCCCATACCTATTCTTCCAGCACCAATAGCGATATCGGCCACTGGCGAGGGAGCCATTCGGACCAGTACAACTACAACTTTTAACTCAATAATACAGAATGTAGGACACACCACTCAGCGCGCGAAATGCAGCCTCCAGATGAGGCCATAGAAACGCAAGCTTGCATGGTGTTAGCCCGTTGATTTCGGTACTTAGAGGCATACAGCTGTTACGACACTCGAACGAGGATGATTGGCCACGCTGAACAGTCGTCGCTGGGGTGAAGTACCCTGCTACGGAACAAGAACAATAGTTACTGAGGTGGACGGTCTTGCGAGGGATATGATGCAACATTAAGCATTGACAGCAGGCAAAGACTGAGTCACCGGTTGATATTGGTGTTGGCGATGGTGTTGTTGTGATGAAAGTAGGGGTGTGCTAAAGTGAAGAAAATTTGGTGTTGGATTTGACAATTTATAGCATTGTCTGTGGGTGGGTCTAGCTTGTTTGGGCTAGTGTCGCGTAGCCGAGATGGTGTTGGAGCCTCAGGCAGAAAATGTATACAGCCCAACTGAGAGGTCCTGTTCTGAATGGGTAGCCATCCCACAGGAAAGAAACTCCAACAACTTTGCCTAACAATTCATCCTGGGTCTTTGGCTCCAAGAGTTTCGATTACTCCTTGGGCTCTATCCCATTCAGCTCCCATTGTTGTTGGTAAAAGTGCCATCCATGGCTCCATCATAACTAACTAGAGCAAGAGGGCGAAACAAAGACCCATGTCGACTGATTTCACTTCTCATTCCTTTGTGATTGCCATGATGGCTTTACTCCATACTCTATTGCGTATGCTACATGAACTACAGAAGCAAAGGTGTAAGTAACTATAAGAAGACAAGTCCTCTCCTCTCTCCAGGACGGACAACCTTAAGTCAAGAGGACTGCTTACCTAAAGCACTATCTCTCGAACTGCACCTATATCCATATCTCTTGCTCTTGTCAAAAGGTAATTGCTTGTTTTTTTACTGATTAACTAACCAGGTCCGTTGACACTTGAACAGAAACTATGGCGAACTGCATCCTAAGCGGCACATTCACATTCACATCAAAATCCTACCCGGGACACGGACAATGGCGCCGAATCCGCAAAGGATATAGCCATCGACTATACAATCTTCCTGCAGTCCAAGGGCATCATGAACTACGAGGTCCGGATTTGGTATCGTCCGACCGATGGTACATGGCGGTTCGCTGCGATCCTCTTCGATCAGACTGTTAACACCAGCACCGAGGCGCAGACGGAGGTCGAGACGGAGACAGAGCCAGAGCCTCAACTGAACGCTCCAACCCCCGCGACTCTCAGAGACGTAGAAGACCTCTTCAACTCGCATGTTAACGGCCCCACGAGCTGGCTGATGTGGGTTGATAAGATCAGGGACTGTGATGATCTCATTCCGGGCTGGGAGGAGTGGGAAATGCCAGCTGGAAAGGGGGGTTTACAGTGCCAGACTAGGCTTGCTTGGGATGATTTGTTGGGGGAGACTTATTGAAATTGTTGTGGGAGGGGCCTTGTGGGTAGTTTTGGGAGATTCGACGGTGACAGTGAGGCCTGGGGGTTGCCGTGTTTTGTCTTTTAGCCTAGTCAACAGGTAGTATGTCATGGCATCTGCCATTCCACTATTTATATCAAGAATGATTAAAATTTGTCTTCCTCTACGTCTGGATTACTGTCAGTGGTGCGATGCCAATTTGATATATTGTTTCTAAGTTTCTATATTGTTCTCAATGTTTATCATGCGTGCTGGATTAGCCCATGCCTTGGATGATAATAAGCCGTTATCCCTTTCTCGCCTGAATTTGTCTATTGTTGAGATAAAAAGGAGCACCATAGTCAAACAAGTTCCCTATTCAACTCGAAGTCAAGGCTTTAAAGCCAACCACTACATCAGGAACAATGAGATGAGTGAACCACAAAGCCGCATTATCGTACAATCATACAACTTCCCTCCCTCACTTTGTCCCAAACACCTTCATTATCCCAGCCAGAATGTAAAAGCAGTCACTCCGGCTGTATTGTATCCGGCAAGAATCTATCTTCTTGGTTTGCCAAAGACTTTGCACGTCAACACTTCGTTCTCGAGATATCTAACCCAACCCTAAGTCCATTAATCCGCACATCACCATCACCATGATCTTCCCGGTCCTGGCGCACGAAACCCTCCCGGCCATCCTATCCCACTTCCCCACAATAAGAACTGGCACCCTCTCGCACTGGACCCGCGAAAGCGCACACTCCTTCGCAGCCCAAACCGCGCCGGGAGCGAAGCGTACTCTCTTGCCATCGGGTACGTGCCCACCGCGGAAGCATGGGGCATCTGGATTCAGATTGCAAAGCCGGACTACCTTGGCGCGCAGAGAGCCGGGGAGGATATCTGGTGGGGAGAAGTTCGGGCACAGGTTCTAGAGGGGATGAGGGGTTGTGATGAGGGCTAAATAGGCAGATTGACGCAGACTTGGAAGGGGTTGAGGACGCGGAGGGAACTGAAATCAGCTGCTTTTTGTAACTTCCCAATACTGGTAATGGGATTGATATTCTATCTAACATGGAACGCCGATCGCAGAATTCGTGTACGACGAAAGCGCGTTTCTGGTTCGGTTTGATGGGGAGGTGCAGCAACGTGGTGTGGATGCTCGGATGCATGTCCTATATACTGGGAGAACAAATCCAAGTTGTTTTCTGTTATTTAGAGTGCTTCCAGATAGTATCTCTCTCTCCTATAATATGCAAGTAATTTTGGGCAAACTCCAGCAGATCGGTTCAAATAGTAAAATGGTGTATGAGGGAATCTCTCCATGTTCGATGGCCCAGAACCCACGTTTGTTCTTAGAGTGCCTTATAGTAAACCTGCCTTTTCTTCCACAGATGAATGGTATGACATTGTGAAGTTTCAGTCGCTTAAAAAGTTGCACTTCAATTGAGGCCTCCAATTCCTGGAAATACTCAGAGAAAAAAGGGGGAAAGAGAAAACTGCCTAAGGAAAGGTTTTGAAGCAATCGAGATATCCCGGGGGGCTATAAAATCTCGGCAAAAAGACTGACACATAAATAGTTGCAATGAATCGATCTCCGATTAGAACAACAGACTAATTTGTGGGATGATAGGCTGGGGGTTGAAATATCTACCCCCACCTCAAGCACGCCATCGCGACGCAAAGCAAGGCAATCGCCCTAAACCTCAAGACGACATACCTCGCCATCATGCCTTTCACCTCAATTTCCCACAAATATCTTATTTTCAGCGTAGTACCACGGAATGGCGCTCTGGAAAGACCAAACCTCACACACAAATAATGAGGTCGACGAGTCGTCGCCCTCGCCTGACGATCATGCCCACGATGGGAACCACGACCCCTTGACTGCGCCGCTCAAGCGCAAGCTGCATTCGCGGCACTTGCAGATGATTGCGATCGGAGGTATGTTTTCAATTCCAGTCACTTAGCTATTCAATCATCTCTAACATATCGAAGGAATTATCGGCCCTGGTCTGCTCGTCGGGTCAGGAAAGGCGTTTAGCGAGGGCGGGCCTGGGGGCGTGTTGATCTCATTCTCACTTGTCGGAATTATTGTCTATTTTGTTATGTATGTGAGGCTCGTTGCATATACGCGACATTCATGCTAACATGGCACAGGCAAGCCCTAGGCGAGATGGCGACGGCGATCCCCGTCACCGGTTCCTTCACGGAATACGCGCAGCGCTTTGTCGACGATTCTCTTGCTTTTGGGCTCGGATGGGCGTATTGGTGGCTTTGGATTACTGTATGTTCCACTCCTCTCGCCAGTACATACATAACTGCTTGGTGGAATCCCGTTCAATGTGTGGGTGTTGACGATAATCAACCAACCAGGTCCTAGCAAACGAATACAACGCCGTCTCGCTAGTCATAATGTACTGGACGGACGCGGTGCCTCAATGGGCCTGGATATTAATTTTCTGGTTCCTGTTTCTGGGGCTGGCGAACTTCGGTGTTAGGGAGTACGGCGAGATGGAGTTTTGGTTGTCGTTGTAGGTCTCGCATCTCACCAAAAGCCAAAGGTCGAACTGACAAACACAGAATCAAAGTCCTCGCTCTCATTGTATTCTTTATTCTTGCCATCTGTATCAGCACCGGTGGAATCGGGGGCGAGGCTATTGGCTTCAAGTATTGGCATAATCCCGGGGCTTTTGCGGATAGTATCAATGGCGTCGCCAGGACCTTTGTTGTTGCTGGGACGTTGTATGCGAGGACTGAAATGTATGTTCGACCTGTCCCTCCTCACTCATGAACTGTAATCCCTTAAAAAATACAGGGTCGGTATCACAGCCGGAGAATCAAGCAATCCCCAAAAAGCCGTACCACGCGCCATCAAGCAGGTCTTCTGGCGCATTCTCGTCTTTTATATTGGTACATCCTGCCCCCTCTAATCATACCGCTATGCTATGGTATCCCATCCTGACCTGGTACTAGGAACAATGTTCTTCATCGGCATCCTAATGCCCTACACCGAACCGCAACTCCTAAACTCCTCCTCGTACGGCGCAAACTCCCCCTTGACAATCGCGCTCTCCAACGCCGGGATTCAGCCTGCCGCGCACCTTATCAACGCTCTCATCGTTGTCAGCGTCATCTCCGCAGGTATCGGGTCGCTGTACGTGTCGTCGAGAACGATCTTGTTCATGGCGCGGACAGGGAAAGCGCCCAAGTTCCTTGGGAGAACGAATGCAGCTGGTGTTCCCTGGCCCGCTATTCTCTTCTCGAATATCTTCACCTGTATTGTATTTTTGACGTTGGGTGAAAGCGCGGGGAAGGTCTACAATGCGCTGATTACGCTTTCGGGGGGTATGTATTTTCCAATCCACCATTCCCATCGCACCCCTCCTATCTATCTAGAGACCGTACGCTAACGCGATCGACATAGTGGCAACCTTCCTCGTCTGGAGCACAATCTGCATCGCACACATCCGCTTTCGCCTCGCCCTGACAGCCCAAGGCCAATCCCCTTCCTCTCTCCCCTTCCGCGCAGCATTCTACCCCTGGGGAACATACTTCAGCCTAGCCCTGTGCATTTTCCTCACCTTTTTCCAAGGGTATACGGCCTTCTTAAACCCGTTTAGCGCGGACGACTTTGTGATTAATTATATCCTTTTACCAGTGTTCGCGATCTTTGTGGGCGGGTGGAAGGTTTGGCATCGGACGAAGATTGTGGGGTTGGCTGAGATGGATATTTGGACGGGGAGGAGGGAGAGGGCTTTTGATGAGGGGGAGGATGTTACTGGGAAGGGGAAATGGAAGAGGGGGTGGAGGGGGAGGGCTTGGAACGCGGTTGTTGGGTGAGATGTACAAGTCTTCAAATGAGGTTGGCCAAGAGGTTTGCGTTGGGACAAAATACTAGGAGTACGCGGTGGATATGATAGATTTTGTAGATTCCATTGCAATGACCTTACTAGCCAAGCGCTTCCTCAATAGTGTTTTATTGTTTGAGGCCACTGTCTGACTTGCCGTTGTGCCCCTAAGTTCGATTGTAATATTGCTCGAGCACAAACATGCGCCAATGCCTGTTATGTAATGTGAATGTAAACACTTGAATGGTTATAGAGCTCCAATGCGAGATAGATCAACCTGAAAGGCAACTTTCCTATCCGCTGCTAATGAGACCCTATTGCCTTGTTTCACACTAATGTCAAGGTACTACACTTGCAAATCTACAAAGCAGGAATACAAAGGTTTTGTCCTTTCCCTTAGCACTCAAAAGACACAGGAATCAATCACCCTTGCGACGTCTCAAATATCAGATTTCCGTTGATCATAGTGCGACTTGGACATGAAGGACATTGCTTATACAACAAAGGCCTTAAGCAAAACATACACTCCATGCTGAAAGAGCTCACTGAGACATTGAGTCAACCTGAAGAAGGACAAAGAGATACAAAGCCCCCGGAAAGCCATTGATTGTCTACCAGCGCCGGGACAGTGTATAAGGTCTAGTACCCCCAGCAGCTATCAGCAGACGAAGAACCAAGTCTTCGCTGCTCAACCAGCTCGGTCGAGAACAGCCCAGGTTCATCTCGACTATCTAAATCTGGACTTGTTGGTGCTATTGAAAATCGGTGTCCGATAACCCAGACCTTCGCCTCAGTCTAGATTATTAGCATCCGCCAGACACCCATCCAGCATCTACTTACCTAGCACATACCCGCCACTCAAGATGGGCTACGAATCCACAGACCAGGAAACACCCTACATCCTCTCCGCATTCCTGCGGATCCCAAAATCAGCAACAGCCGTGAAACTCCGCAGTAGGCTCATCGCGGACCTCGCCGCCTCGCTCCGAAACAAGAGCCTAGAGGCCTACAATATAGTCGTCGGATACAGCACACAGCCCTTCCTCTCGTTCACCGCAGGCGAGTGGCTCCTTTGCCTCCAGGTCATCGCGGAGCCCATATGCGGCCTAGACCTATCTCAGTACCTAGACGTATGGCAGACGCAGACATGGAAGATTATGCTAAACGCTCTCGAAATCGTGCACAAGACCTACCGAAATGAGAACCCATCTTCATCTGGATCCGGATCTGGATCCGGATCTGGATTTGAATTTCAGTCATGCGCGAGCTCTCACTGCCCCGTCTGTCTCAGACTCAGACTAGATTCGAAAGTAGAAAAAGTCTACGGCGTCGAAGAAAACATACACTGCATAAGCTCAATGCTCTCTTGGCGATGGCGTACCGAGATCGCGGTCGTCGAAGATATACCATTCCTGGCTGTGAAAGATGGGATGAGCAGCCCGACTATTTGGCTCTGGAGGATGCGGCGGATCTCTGTGGGGGCGATTCTATGAGGCAGATTAAGGCTGGTGTTGAGGGTTTTAGGGAGGCCGGGAGGTGGGAGGGGTTAGGGGGAGGTTGATTGTTTCTTAATGCTTAGATGGTCACCTTTTTTTATTATTATGTGTTGGCGTTGGGGAGTTGAATGGCTATTTTTTTTTTTTTTCCTTCTTTCCATCTCTTGTTGACTTCATACGTAGAGTAGATCTGAATCACTGAGTCGCAGTCACGGCTTCCTACTGTCCTACAAACATTATTGCCCACCCTTTGAAGAAGTACAAGTATGGATCTAGCTCTAACAACGAGCTGTGCTGCGTAGGCCTTTGAGGTACGGTAAAGGCCTGTCTGTCCGACTCTCTAAAGCAGCTTTTGGAAGACGTGGGCAAAAGACATTCTTCGGTGTTGATAAAATATATATTCACTACGCTAATCCGCCGACGAGGAGAGAAACTTATCACACCGAGACAGGTTCAGGATACTCAGAGTCACTTGACACCATCCATGCAGGATCTCAAACAAGATAGGCTTTGTATTTTATTTGTTAAGCAACACAGTAGCACCAAGGAAGCCTTGAGACGCCAGGCCAGACAAGACGATCCCATGAACCTAAAAGGGAAACCAAACCGAAGCGCCCGGGAGCTCAACAGCTTTATGGATGAAATCTACGATGAGTTTGAGTGGGCGTCATCGTATGCGCCTTGCAGGCTATAACTTGTGCCTACGGATGGACGACTGTCAGTTTCGAATAATCAATACCCTATCCCAGATCCGTTCGGCAGAGCCACTAGAAGCTTTAAAACCTTTAGACGCCCGCTGTAGCAATCGCAGTTATTTTGGGGCCCAGGCACAAAGAGGCGATTGCTCACTGAAGTACCTTCGATTTTAACTGGACGTGTCCCCGGTAAATCTACAGAGTACACTGGCGAAGCGATACGCGTGCGCCCACCACCACTAAGGCCACAGAGCCTACCACTCCCTTGTTCAATAAAATGCCTCCACATAAAGAAACACATTTGCTGAGATCTGCCCACGGGGAGAGTAGGAAGCTGCGGCACGCACTCTTTGCACAAAACTTCAATGCAGACGTTACATCCGCACTTTAGGAGCTGCAAAACCTACCGTAGAGGCAGGCCTGCTCCGGATTTCATTCTATTCCTCTGCCTTGATGGTCCACTGTTATCCGCCTCAAAAGCATACGCGCCGAAACTCAAAATCCAAGACACGTCTAGTATCTATCTTCGTCTTCGCTCTCGCTCAGCGCAAGCGACTATCCGGAGCCACGTTGAAATCTGAAATCTAACAGCCAGAAGATATATGCAGGCAGGTGGGTAGAGTAGAGTAGCACGATCGTAGCGACTGCGGTTGACGTGCCGCGATATCAATCTAGATCGGGGGATGAGCACTGTGAACACAACGGCCATGGTCGAGGTATGCTCCAGCCGCTCATTCAATATCATTGGCTCAATTTCTTTTTTTCTGGACACGATCGGAACCTCCAGCGGGAAGAAACATAGCCTCGGACTTTCGCATCGGGGAAACGGTGCTTGCTGCTTCGTATGTGGTAGGTGCGGGAAGGGTAGAGCCTGACGATTAGATAGACTGTTAACAGTATTGGTGACCTGAGTGCATGAAGGAGGGAAGCTTCATTCTTAAGCGGGCGACCTCGTCTCACCACCAATGAATGGAATAGCTAGTGGCCGTGAGTCGGGATGGACAGCATAGACGCAGAGTCACCATGATAGAGTTGAATTTTCGTCCGCAGCGTGCTGGCCTTGTTTATACTCCGGTAACCAACAGGACAATTAAGCATAGAGAAACAGAGCGATGACGTGGCTCGACAGAGCGTGTTAAGATTCGAGACCATTGATGCAAAACCATTAGGCAAGGCATAGGACACGGAGACAAACATCATTCCGAGTCCGGATCGCTAGGCGCCGCAAAAGAACTGAACTGTGCCGAGATGGAAGGACCTACCCTACTCTGTGCGACATCCTAGCCATGGCATGCATCGTCGCGGACGCACGCGTGCTGGAGGCTGGCCGGCTGATGTTAGAATCCGTTGTTTTGATCGCGACTGGCTGCATGACGGACCAGTTTATCGCACACTAGAGTTCACAGCACAGACACCCGTTGCAATAATATACAGCTTAAGATGACAGGCACAGGCACAGACAGGCCCAAGGGCCGACCAAAGACAAGACGAGCCCGAGGGCTTGCGCAGGGGCGAACAAGGATAGAGTCAGCTAGTATGACAGACACAAACTTTTCGCTGTAGTTAGCTCGTTATAGCTAACAAAGGCAAAGGGTCCGTTCAAGGTGAGATTGCGCAGGAGAATATATCGGTAGTCGGTTCTGCCCGCCATGTGACTGCGCCGATATTACAGCTCCAGTAGGGTCCTTTTAGCTTTAATCGCTGCGACCAATCTCGCGACGGATTCCTAAAACGGCTGAGTGGTTGGCGTGAGACACGGCCAATCCGGGGTTGCAGGAGGCCGCGTAGGCACGCAAGGATGAGGACTCTGGGCTTACTCTGTAGTGCAATAATGACATGCTGCTCTGAAGCCAGAAGTCCATGTGAAGTCAGCCGGGCCGGATTTCTTAATCGCCTGAGTTTTGAGCAATACAGGTTTTCTTTTCTCATCCAGGATGTCGATGCGAGCTAGGGCTACCAGAAATCCAGAACGGCCAGATGATAGATCTCACTGATCTCCACGTCAGAAACACTCGATCCGGCCAATTGTCTCACAAGAAAACTCACTTAACCTTGGCGACTCCGGACTCTGTACCTTTATTTCCATTGCAACTGTGACTGCACACTATACTTTGTACTCCTCGTAAATTGAGCCTCTATCTAATCTGTTCTGCGATAGCGATAAGGGAGGGTGGCAATGGCACCATCCCCAGGTTCAGGTTCAGGGTCAGGGTCAGGGTCAGGTCCAGGTCCAGGTCCAGTTCCAGGCCCAGCTCTGTACGATTAAGGAGAACCTTGCAGCTCATCTCCGAAAACGTCACTGGCCCTCTGCATGACCAAGAATGATCCTGGTCCTGGAGCGCCGGTGGGCTGCGCTTGATGTCGCCACTCCACCAAAAATTGGCGGAATTCGCGTCTTGGCACTCTATACAGGACCGTTGACTGGGGTGCGACGAACACTCCTTGTCGGCCATGGTTGATCATTTCCTGCCAGGTACAGATCGACTCGGATTGACCAAAACAAACATAGAGTGTGTTCCGAGGGATCCGTACGGAGTATAGTCGAGACAGAGTCTGGAATGGACCTTCTGCTCAGGCCAGTGTAAACCACCACATCGAAAATCGAGTTAATAACGGACAAATATCTCCGGAATAAGTTGAGTAAATGAAAAGCTCTGGCCAGCCGGGGCCATTGCTAGAAGCGGCGGGCTGGTCGCCGCCGACCCCTCAAAGGGCTTTGTCGTTATTGCGGGGGGTGGTCCAGTCACAGACGCGCTCAGACGCCACTCCCCAGGGTTGTCTCAGTTAAATCTCAAGTCACTGGCCCTAATCCCTGCGGTGGATCCGCAGTGGCGCACCAGCATCGCTTCAAGAGAAGCAACTGGAGCAAATGGGAATCCGGGGGCGGGCCGACTTTGTTAGTGACCAGACTAGCGTTGCATTCGCTACACGACGCCATCGCCCAGGGCTGGACACCCATTGGAAGACTCAATTTCGATTTGCTCATCACCACAGTCAGACTGCCCTGCCAGAGGGCTCATCCAACCCCCCGAGAGGTTACACGCTGGTCGCTGTGCATCTGCTCTGTGACACCGTCGGCGCCCTCGGTCGAGCCCAAGAAATGGCGTCTTGAAACCAATCAATCCAGAATTGGCCAATCTCCTGTCTGACAAGCATCGATGGCGATCTCCGGTCGTTGCTGAGGCACTTCCACCTCTCGGACGCTCTGGAGCTGGCAAGGCCGGGGACACTTCGACCTTGATCGCAATAGCGCTAATTCTTGATCCAATATTGCTAAGAATAACTGTTCCATTCTTTCATTGTCTCCCCCTGATTCGTCTCGCCTCGGCTCGTGCGCGCATGTGAGCTGTTTTCCTGCTTTCCTGCCCTGCTGCACCCCCGTTTCCGGGATATATATAGGGCCCGCTCACTCCCTCTGTCTTTGTCCTCTCAGCAGTCAACTCGATCAGGTCCTTCGTTACTCAGCTTCGGTCCCGGGCACTCGTTTACACCCCAGGCTCTCACAACTCTATATCTTATTCAATAATCTAATACCCACCACCGGCACCATGAAGTTCACCGGCTTGTTCACCCTGGCTCTGGCCACCACTGCCCTGGCCACCCCGGCCAAGCGCCAGTCCTCCCCCGCCGACATCATCGACACCATCTCCGAGCAGGTCTCTGCGCTCGACTCGGCTGTCGACTCCTACTCCGGCGGTGACCCCTCCTCCGTCCAGGACGCCTCCGACACCCTCGTCAGCACCATCAACGACGCCGTCGAGCAGGTCAGCAGCGGCCCAGACCTCTCCAACGCTGACGCCCTTGCCCTCACCGGCCCCGTCCAGGACCTAACCGACCAAGTCGACGGCGTCATCACCAAGATCATCGACAAGAAGGATCAGTTCGTTGAAGCTGGCTCCGGCGGCCACGTCAAGACCTCGCTCAACCAGCAGTACGAGGCCGCGGCCAACCTCGCCGAGGCTCTCTCGTCCAAGGTCCCCGAGGCCCTCGCCGAGATCGCCGCCGAGCTCTCGGCCGGTATCACCAACGCTATCCAGCGCGGTGTCGATGCCTACGCTGATGTTGAGGAGGGTGGTGACGACGACTCGACCACTACCTCCTCTAGCACCGCTACCGCTACTGAGACTGAGACCGACACTCCTACCTCGACCTCCTCCACCCCGGTCATCCCTACCCCAACTGACTCTGAGCCTACCGGCTCCAGCACCCCCACCAGCTCGCCCACCAACTCCCCCTCTCCCCCCGAGTTCACCGGCGCTGCTTCCAAGCAGGGCTTCTCCCTCGTCGGCGGTGCCCTTGCCGCTGTTGCCGTTGCCGTTGCTGTCTAAGCGGTCGACTCGACTCAATCTGCTCGACACCTGCAACATGCATGCACGGATGGAAACGGTAATGGTAATGGGAAATGTAAAACCATAATCTGACGGTTGACGATTGGTAATGAGTTGGAACGGAATGGGAAAAGGCTAGGCTTGCGTGCTTGTGCTCCATGTACATTTCTCTTTCATCTTCATTTTCATTATGCATGTCTGATCTACGCCTCCCTCTCATGGGTCTGGGTCCGGGTCTGCATTCATTATTTTTTCTTTGGATATTTTCTGGGATACACTATACATCCTATAATAAACTGTCTCAGTGGCAATGCCTGTATTGATATCGCGAGTAATGAACTTTATGCTTTGAACTCTTTTCTCGTCTTTTGGTTTCGGTAGTTTGGAATTGATGGTAGATAGATGGGTTGTTGATCAGTCCAATTTTCAAACGTACATCTCCACCTACCTCGTACATTACTCAAACCTTAGCCTTCACGGATTCATCCGAGGCCGTATCAAGTTTGGCACCAACCATCGACATCTTTTCGCTCTTCCAGGGGTTGATCTTACAGACTATCTCACCCTCAAACATGCAAGAATTGGTACGGTCCGAGTCCGAGCCCCACTGATCTTGCCGATTTTGGCTCCATTCCTGGTAAAACAGCCGAGAAAATTCCGGTCCCAGTATAGGTGCGTTTTGTTGGGCCGGATGGATGGGCTATCTCCTTGCCGAAAATTCGTTCTCCTCGAGACAAAGTCAAACACCGGCGTAATTGACTGATCAAGTTATCAACCCTAGATACCGCACTGCCCCAACCTCTCTGTTCCACCAGCAAAACAACGTCAAGGTCTTTATGGCCCGTAAAGTGTCTTTCGCCCGCGGCGATGGTTGTGGATTGGTGTTACCACCTCGGCGAGCGGGCAATCTAATATATGGACAATGCTCTGACCGGCTGGAGGGGTAGAGTAGTTGGAAAGAGTATTCGGCGCGTAGCCATAATGAAAATACCGAGCCATTGATGGATGCAGCGCGGGATGGTGCAGGGCATCGGTAGTCAGTAGGGAGATTGGAACATACAAACCACTGTCACACCGTGGACCCCATGGCCTTTACCGTTAGGAGTGCACACACCCGGGAGGCAACACTACGCAATGCCGGGGCTGCGCAGCATCGGGAACGCACTGCTGCATGGGTCTCGGAGGTCGGCGGGATGCTATGCCTGCATGTTTCCTTGATGCGCTGTGGCTCGCCTCGACTCGAGATGTTTGCATCTAGACTAGCTGTACATTGCCCGTGAAAGGTGCGGATAATCTGGTTACCTGCATATGTACCTTGACACCGACGAGTGGAATCGGCTGGCTCTGGTCCCAAGAGACAAGATGTCTGGAGCCCTAGTCGCCCGGCTGGCTTGAGAACCCCCTCAATTTTTTTCCCCTGCACCCCTTACACCCCGGATTAATGTTCTCCTCCTGCCTATTTCTTCTTACCGTGGCGTCTGTTGAGCTGCAAACCCTTGTTGCTCTCGGAGACTGATTTCATTCTCACGATGGCCATTACTAGAGCCAATTAGAGACGTTGGCATACTATGTCTGTAGAGCCTTGAAGCATAGTATATCCTTGCACTAAGCAACCGTGACTCTATCTATTTACCATCCTCGAGCGGATTATCAACCTCCCGCATCTGAAAATCTATACCCACCACATCCGCAAACATCCATAGCTGTATCAAATCATTAGCTTCATCTCTCGAACAAACGAGACCACATTATACACACCCGACTCTCAACAATATCCCAATCAATCCCATACTCATCCCTAACCTCTCTCTTCGGCAAGAACACGACCAATCGTTCCAACAGACAGTCCCGCCCCCAAATGTCCAATAACGAAAACACAAATAAGTTCTCCGGATGCTTTAGCCGCAACACAACGAATCGCATCCTCTCAAGAAGCGTCTCACAGATAAACTCTGCTATATCCATCTGACGAAAGACAAAATATGTACTCGGCGTAGCGTATAGAGTCATCTCTTTGCTGTATAAAACTGGGAGCGCCTCTGCTGTGATCAGCTTGTTTAAGAGGAGGATCGATGGCGTTTTTCGCGTGACGTGGAAGCGTGGGAGCATTGCGCTGGGAAGACTTGAATTGTCGTAAGCTTCCTTTGCGCGCCGATTGAGGTGCTTGTAGCTGGAGCTGTAGGTGTTCGGATCTAGAAGGAGAGGGTAGATCCGGAAGCGGATATCTGGTGGGAGTGCTAGGAAGCTCATTTTTTTATGGGATGGACTAGATTATGCAGGTGATGTGCGTAAATGGTGTTTATCCCTTTTGCCATGGGTGGGATACATACCTAGTCAACAAACGGACTGGAATCCATGCTCATAACGATTGAATTTCAGGATGGTCAGCCTACCTACCTACAAGATACCTACCCCGCGCTGACTCATGTATGCAGGGCCGCATTCCACACGACTCCACGTCCTGGGTACATCGGAATCTCGACTCTGGGCTGGAAGGGATGATAGGGTACGAACGCGAGATGTTACCAGTTTTCCGGGGGCAGTCAAACAGCACATGAATAGCAGTGACTGGGAAAACTTAGGCCCCTTTGTTCCAGCTGGCTCTGAATTCTTGTATTCGTTCCCAATAACATTCTGGAACTTGGAGCCACTGGAAAATCTACACTTAGCCCCATATACGCTGTGTCTGAATGTACTTTGACCCGGTTTGTAGAAACTGTCATAGCATGGAATGACAATGGTACTACCAGGCCATCTATGAATGTAGAATACATGATATGGGATGGAAAAAGGAAAGAAAGAGAAAGGAATAGAACAAGTGCTATTCATAATCTCGTCATAAGAAACAACAAGCAAGCACTAATACGACAGCCAATATAGCCCTAACACAAAACTCTCCCCGTTGGTAGACTCGTCACATTCGCCAACAACTCTTTCGCGTACGCCGCCGCAGTCAACGCCGCATAACACTTCCAACTCCCGTTACTATGAGAGTCTGCATAATCCGCAACTCCAAGTATAACAAGCGTCGGAAAATCGTTTCCCAGCCCTGCAGCACCCACCTGGATCCCCTTGGCGCCGAATCGCATCTGCAGGAAGTCGCGCACGCCAACATCCGACACAGCTCTGTCGGCGGATGCGATTGTGCCGCGGTGGGCGACGGGGTCTGTACTTTCTCTAGCCTTGCGCGGGATAACTTTCTCCTGATCACAATTGCCGCAGTGCTTGGTATCATTGTCTGCGTGTGTGTCGTTTGCGGAGAAGTACTTGTCATTCGAGACGCCAGGGTACTTGTACGTCTCTTTCTTATCGGGGTACCACTCGAACGCCTGATTCATGTAAAAGGGGATCTTGCCCTGAACGCCTAGGCTACGATCTGCCCCTAGGGCACGGGCAGCGGAGACCAAGAGCCGGGGGTAATCCTTGAATGCAGGTGTATCAGTCAGCTCAGCCCTATTCTTATCTTCTTGGACATTCAACTGACGAAACCCAATCAACCCATTAAAGTTCCGATCCGGCGTCCCAACAACAACATCACCCAGCCTGATATCTTCACTCGCTGTCGGAATCCCACTCCCAATTGTAACCATCACGCCCATACGTATCGAAGGAAAGGTAGCCTTCATCTGCGCGGATATACGCCTCGCTGTATCCATGCTCGGGTCTCTGTTTGGAGCGTACGCCATCACAACCTTATTCCGTCCAATTTGGCCTAGTTCGTAGGAGTTTTCGTCATGGGGAACTCTTGTCCTGGGCGACTTTCCGTAGACCTCGTTGAACATCTCGCGAGCTGCGACGAGCTCGAGTTGACGCATGCAGATCCAGCCGATTGTGAACTCGTCGTTTTTTGGGATGGTGGCTGGGGTCATTTTTGATGGGGTGGGCTTTTGGACGGATATGTTTGGGTTGAATTGAGGCATTTGTGAGGGCACTGGGGGTAGTATAAAAATGGGGGTGGTTGAGAGGTCTAGGCCGCAGTGGTATTGAGGGAGAGTCTGAGGCAGCAGTCAGGGTGTGAGAGGTTTTATGGCTTGGAGCCCTTGGCTATGTTATTGGTGCTTTCTCTTCAATGGCTTTGCTTGCTCAATAAAATCATTGTTTGGACAGAGTGAAGTTTTCATTCACTTAACAGAGATCGCCATGTGTTCATTCAGAAAGCTTGAACATTGGGCTCTAAAGGGGCCTCTTTGCTAAGGATAACACATATAAACTATCCTATATGTGAATTATTCTTGAGCCATGATTCAAGTCTTGGTAAACATGTGTTGCTACCCACTTATAATCGGGCTTACAGGCTGCGATTCCCAGGGGGTATCCGTCCTCAACGCTCAACACCGTCTCAGTTTCCGGTAGTATACCAATTCCTTAGTGAAGCAGTCAATCCGAATCACGTTTCAAGCCTTCCAAGCTAGCGATATTGTGAGCTCTCTGACCAGGCTATTACCTACTCCTATTCCTACTCCATATATGCTTGGGGTAAAGCGTCTTCATGATATATGCTTGGGTAAGGTACCCATGGACTACGTGTAGCTTACTATCTCGTCTGTAACTGACTCCAAAGCTTGAATTCTAACACAGGGATGCTCAAAGTCTCCGTTTACGTCTCTTCATACTCACGTGAAACAGTTGATGATGTTGGAAGTTGCTCTCAAGGTACAAGGTGGACACAGATTTCTACATGAAATCTAGATAGGAAGCTTCAAAGTAATACTTCAAATTAATACTGCAAATAAAATCAAGAAGTCAGACCATGCGAGCCGTCAAAGACAAAAAGATTTTGGTAACGATGCCACACTGCAAACAACCGATCAGCCGTCGCTCACGAGGTTAACCACACCATCAGAGATTCCCGAGTTCTAGCCAAGGGAGCTCAACCCCTTCTTAGTATTTTTGCTCCCCTTGTATAGGCCATGGATAACCACTTCCTATCTTGGGATTGTAAAGGGGCGTGATCACAATGCGGTCAACGAGATCGTTCGTCCGTTTCTCGAGCGTCTTCTCCAGGTCAATCTTGTTACCACCATAAGCGAACCATTCACATCGACCGACTGGTATCCAGATAGCTGGACCCCCTATCTTGCCACTATATAACTCCACGAGTTTACTATACCACGTATTAAATACCTGTGAGTTAGCGGTCACCATGTATCGTCTTCCTTGCTTGTTCATGGTGCCATTTACACCGTCCACTTTCTGGTAGATCCTATTGGCTAGAACGGTCTCTTTGAAGGAAATACTTCATTCAATATAACTCAGGACTATACATACCTTCACCTCAATACCAATCATGTAGAAAGTCATGGTGTCGTTAATCAAGTTGTTGCAGTGCGAATACCAAGTCAGAAAATGTAAGAGTACTTCTTCAACCGTGTATAGAGATTAGGTGTGATGCAGAAAACATTCAGCCTACAGGCGGAAAAGACCCTTTTACTTATAGCCTATGAGCCAATATGTTCCTGTTTCAAAGCTATCAGATGACTTTGTCACTCTCTTCGAGTTCTTATGTTGGTCAAACAGATTCTTTTATGCTTTCGATGTGGCTCCCTGTCTTGTTTGACCCAAGGATAAACACTCACGCCGAGACAAAGGCAGGTGCCTTACAGTGGATATAGATGCTAGGCATTCTATTTTTCTTTGCCACTTCTAATCCATGCACTTTCATTGAGGCAGACCTGCCCTGCGCAAGGATCACTTTCACTCCGCCAAACAATAACAACTGTTTCTCAATCAAGTTTGTGGTTATCACAGGCCTCTGGCTTTACGATTTGAGTTACAGGCGGATTGATTGAATGTGTTAAGGTATCAAAGCTCGCTATTTTGTGTGGTGGATGTCTGTAGTCTTACCTTCCCTTCTACACTACGTAGCATTATTCTACAGCATGAAGACTTTGCCAACGCTAGTAGCTTGTAAAGAGCGATAAAGAACATATCCATTAACCTTCGGAAGTATAATCGTACTATCTATGATCTTTTCAATATACGACTGCTTACGGAACTTGGCCTTTTGAATGGCACGCCTATTGTTTTCGTTCGCTCACCCACCTCGGAATCGCACACATACCACAAATATTCTGTACCAAGTCAACCAGTAGTACAAATAAAAATATCAGAGGGTAAGTCCTCAGATTCTGCTAGATATGAATCCTATCAACCATGAGCCATATCTGTCAGTTGTCTAACGGCTGGCCGATAGCTGAGACCCCCGCCTGTCACCAAGAACCAACTCCAGGTCCCAGGATCCTCATCAAACCAACAACGAACCCCCATTCGTACTAAGACAACTCCCCGTCGCATTCGTATCTCTCATAAAATACAGATACGCCTCAGCAACCTCTTCAGCGGTCCCAACCTTCTTCAAAAGGGTCTGCTCCTCCAAGCCATCCGGTACGCCCGCCTCCCCCCACATAGGTGTGTCCACCGCACCGGGACTGACGATGTTCACTCTCAGCGGCTTCAAATCAACCGCGAGGTTGCGCGTCATCCCATGCAAGCCCGTCAGATAGCCCGCGATAAGTGACCAGTTCGGAAACGGTTTCTCGGATGCCGCGCCCGTAGTCAGTGTCAGTGACGAGCGGTATCCGGGCGTCATGAATCGCGGGGCGAGCTTGGCGACGAGTAACGGGACCGCAAAGCGGATGTGGCCTGCGCGATGGATGGCTTCGAGATTGATACTGTCCAGTGGTTGGATTGGGAGTGCGTCGCCGGCTGTGTAGACGATGTGGTCGATTGGCGCTGCGCTCTGGAGGAGATGTTCTAGATCCCTTTCGACGTGGCCGCTGGACAGATCGCAGACGTGTCCGGTGATTGGAGCATTTGAATTAGAGACCTTCTGCTTCAGGGCGTCAATGCTCGATTGCAGCCGGGTGGAGTTCGAGGAGGCGATATGGACTTTTGCTCCGTTTTCAAGACATGCGGCTGCGACTGCGTAGCCAATACCCGAGGAGCCGCCGATGATGACGACGGTTGAACCTTTGATTGGGGGCATGATGGTATTGTCTTTGTTGCTCCGGAAGTTGTATAAGATCTTGTAGGTTGAGGTTATGCGTGGGCAGGGTACTGTTATATGTGCCTCAGGTGGCGGTTTACCTCATCCAGACTCCACCAGGCATGCGGAGATCGTCGTTAACTCCGGCCGACTGGGACTCTTTGCTGACAGGGAACACAGTCCAAAGGGCCGGATGCAATAATGCTAATGCTAACCTTCCCTTAGTCTCTCTTAACGCCATGTCCCGCTGACAGTCTCGACAGGACTCCTCCTTTGGCGGAGTATCCGGGTAGTACGCCTATTGGAGATATACACAAAATCTAGTCTAGAGACCCCAACCCTCTTGTTATCTAGCCCACATAGGCAAGGTCGCGACACGAACCGGGGACAAAGAATCGGCGGTCATTCAAGGTGTCAAGGTCTCCTATAACAAGCTGTCAGAGTGGCCCCGCGGGCACTAAATAAGCTCATCTCTCCCTGGAGGATCGCGCTTCGATATATTATGGTTATTCACTCGGGGGAGTATTGGGGAGCCCCGAGTCAGAGTTCATTCCCTTTCAATGAGCGCGAGTGTTGGGTGTCTGTGGTAGTAATAAAGTAGGAAGGGCGATAGTAGACTGGGGGGGTTTAACTCTGGTTGGGTGCAGTAACTTCTTTAGTACAGTCCACACGCATATGCTACACCTTGGTCATAACTTGCTACTGCCTACATGTTGAGGCCTCTGTGAGGACTATCACACACTGAAAGCCTTGAATAAATCCTGGTAAGTAAGCAAAGTAATCAGCAAAAAGTTATGCCCGGTGGATTATACTAAATAAGTTACTACACTCAACCAGAGAAGTACATCAGCGGAATGTCAAGATTCACCCCCAAAATGAACACCAACAAGTCATCTTACCCATAGAACACTCGCTAAGCAACTAAAAGTGCTCTAAGTCTTAAGGTCTCGGAGATCATGAAAAGGTCTATACTTGCTTACGCGGACGCTCAAAGCTCCCAGGCCCGGCCCCGGCCAGTTATACTTCCTCTGTGGTAGGGAGTCTTGGGCTTCTATTGCAAATCAATCCAAACGCACTATGCAAGCTACCGAGTAGAAAAAATGAGCATCCAGTAACGACCATAATGAGGTAGGATAGGTGAGCACCACTCATGCAGGTTAGTCAGTCCTATAATTTACCGGCCGGAGACCGATAGCGCACAAGTAGAGTGATTTACCATTGACTACAAACCCTTGTCAAATCATCCAGACTGCACCAGGCGTAAAAAGTACTAAGTTTTCAGGCTATATCGAACCAGAACAGCGAACCAGCAAAAGGCATTTTTACGCCGGACTACATTGGCTTAATGCATACTTGTCCTAGATGGACATACAGAGTAGACAGCTAATCCGTTCCCCGCACACATGGTCACTGCGAAACATCATACACTTAGAACAGATACCTCGAATTGCGTATATCGAATATGACCAGCATAAACCCCCGCATCTTCTCCAAACCCAGAAGCGAGAAAAAGAACGATAATTGAAAGGAGGCCCAGCAGCCGCCCTAGCCTCTCCAGCCCCAGGCCCCAGACCCCAGATCCGGGGCCAGCCCTAATCCCCGAAAGCCACAGGAAGCCAAATCCATACCCATACCCATACCCAGCACGCGGCAGAAATTGGATTAAATCAGATCAATCAAACAGATACCTGCCCCGCCAGAAACTCCGCCGCACTTCCGGCATTCATCCCATACGTCATATGCGCAGCTGTAATAATCAGCGTCCCAGAACAAACCATATCACCCACCGCACAATAAACCTTCGTCTGATCCTTCGGGTAATCCGGGATCTGCCCCTTATCCTGCAAGTTGCGCGTATACCCAAACAACACGACGCCCTTAACCTTTTCCCTCAGACTCTCATCAAGGTCCTGCACTGCCCCGCTAATCACTGCAGAGCCCTGCGAGTACCCGCCCGCGACGATCTGCGTGTCCGGGCACTTTCCAGCAAGCTCGAACATGTCGACGGCAGCTTTAATGGAGCCGGGGTCGGTGTTCTCGGGGAGGAAGTTCTGAACTAGTCCGGCTGTGTAGGCGCCGCCAACGCCCTGGCATGCGACCTTGTCCGAGCCGAGCTTTTGTTTTAGGGAGCTGCAGACGCCGGGGCCGACGACGAAACCCTAGTATACATATTCAGATCAGTATTTTATTCTCGCTGAGGACGGCTGGGAGAAGTGCAGGCGGGTGTACCATGTTCCCCGTCTCAGTAGACCCCCTGGCAAAGATAAACGCGACGGGCTTGCACTCGCCATGCTCGAGGTCATTGGAGCTCATGAACTGGCGGCGCTCAAGCGTAATGGAGCCATCTTCTGGGTTTGGCAGGGGCGTTGCGATGGCTAGCGTAGCTAACGCGGCGACGAGGAGGGCGCGGATGCTGGGCATTGTTTGAACGATAATCGAAAGAAGGATTGGTAAAGAGTTTTGACTGTAAATGTGATGAATTGGATATGGGTAAGGACTATGGCTGGTAGGTAGGGCTTTCGTTCCGGGGGCGTAGCTTGCTCCTGAGCTTCTCGACCCTGGTGTCAGTTGAGGTCCTGACGGGGGTGTATATATACCAGCTTCTCCGATCCAGTGCCCGCTACCCAAGCCCACAGATTCAATAGGAACTAAGCCTCGGTACAAAGGACCCAATTGTTTGAGTCCCGTACCTAGGCTGTATCAGATTTGCGCAGCGACTCAAACGAGACCCATTCCTGGGCCAGTGAAGCAGTAGTAGCCAGTGTCCACGGGTCGGTTCCCAAAGACGTACTGTACGTACATAGCAGGTCCGCGTCCGCAGGGCCAAGCCCATCGCGTATCGTGCAAGCCAAACCGAACCCGTCACAGCCTCATACATGCCTCCGGGTTTGTCTCGAGCCTCGGCAAGAGATCAAGAGCCCTAATCTTTGCACTTTCTACTGGGGCCAGTCAAGACGACCTGAAACAAAGAGCCGCCTGTGTCCCAGATTGTTCGACTATTCCGACAATTGGCCGGAGATTCTCCGGCATAGGGTTAGACCGCTACTGCTACCGGCCACTGTCCTGTGGCTTTTGGTTTGGGCTTGGGTTTGGGGTCAAGCATAGCAATGGTACTATGTAGGGCCGTGCGTGCGCCCATGAGCCCTACAGGCCTAGATAATCATGGGGAGGGAACTGGAATGGGATTCAGTTTCGGGCCTTTCGGCAGTGATCGTTTCACTGGGCGCTGCAGAGAGGATAGGGACCTAGGTATCTGGCTAGATGATAGATTGACTATACGACTGTGTCCGGCCAAACGACTGCATAGTTCAACTGCCGGGATGCCGAGGTGTGGAATGAGAAGATCCATGAAATCTGCGAGCGCGGAGTATCTGCCGGAAACGGGAATACTGTGGGATGAAGTGGAGTTTCCAAGGTTGGTGTTTCAGATGAGATGAGTTTCAGCAATATCCGCCGGGATCGATATCGAATTTTCTAGATCTGATCTGAGCTAATTTTGTTTATTTCACGGTGAAGATGCCTTATCTAGATTAGATACATTCATTTACTCCGTGAGGTCCGCCCGATGCGGTCGGCTGTTGTCAGAATCCACGACTCAGACAAACATAACTCCTGCATCCATGTCCACCGGCACCAACGTCCAAATAACGAGCCTACCTCCTCTTAACCGCCGCCTCCGGACCAGTATACTTAAGCGAATAAATCCCACGCTCGATACTGTTAAGCAGAATATGCCCGCTCGCGAAATAAGGATAAACACTCCAAGACCCAACGAACTCAACCTCGCCACCAATCTCATCATCCTCAGGGTGAACATCGAAAGAGCCCACCTCCACAAAGCTACCACCAGTGGGATCGTCGAAGACAGACGAGACATCAACGATACGCAGCCCACTACCGTAGTTACTCTGGTACGTCAACCCATCAACGACATACTGGTTGTGGTCGATCGATCGCACAGGAGACTGGTAGAGACCCGTGTGTTTGGGGTTCGCGAGATTTTTGATGTCGAAGATGTAGGTTGTTGTGTGGCCGTTGGCGGCGGAGCCCGTGCCGTCCATCTCGTCGAGTTCGTCGTCCAGGAGGAGATAGGAGTGGTCGACTGGGTCGACGAGCCAGCCCTGGTGTGTGTAGGAGGACCCGACGTAGGGTGTTTTTGAGATTTGGATGGGGTTCGCCTTGTCGGTTACGTCGGCGATGGTGAGGGTGTCTTCGTTGTAGTTGAAGCAGATTTCGCGACCGACGTATTGCTCATCGGGGCCGCTGTAGATGACGCATTGCGCTGGATTCACTGGGTTAGGGTCTTGTTGTAAGATAGGGAAGTGAGTGAGGGCTTACCGTCGTGCACGTAGCCGTCTTCGCTAGCGCAGCCGGGGGAGACGGGGTTCGCTGGGTCGGAGACGTCGACCATCCAGAGGCCACCGGCGCAGGAGAGGCTGCGGGCTGTGCCGACGGCATAGATCATGTTGGTCTCCTCGTGGGCGACGATGTTGTGAGAGCTGCCGAAGCCATCGTACCAAGCGGTCAGGTCTTCCGTTGGCGAGAAGATCGTCGGGTCTGCACTGGACGCGGTAGTCAACTGCGAACGTCAGTGTCATTCTCTCACTACTCAAGCAGTAAAGTAACTTACCTTGTTGAGGTCGAAAATCTGCAACCCGTGTCCGGGCGCCTCGGAGCCAATGTAGGCATGGTCACCAATGACCTTGATATCGCGCCAGACGGACGGCTCAGTTTGAGTCGCTAGTCGACCAACATACTCGAGGGAGCCGTCCTCGAGAATCTCGACGAAGGCAACGCCATCGGTCTGCCCGACAACGCCAAATTCGCGACCCTCAGCAGACGTCCAGCCTACATCACATTATTAGCAAAGTTAAGTCAAGGCAAGTCAAGAGAGATAAGACTAGCTCACCCCAAACGTCGTTGCCCTCACGGGTAGCACTGCCCAGAGCCTGATGCGAGATGAAGCTCAACAGGTCGACATTCTCGCAGGAGTATTCTCCCGCCTTGCCCTGGGTACACGCCTTGGCTCCCTCGTCAGGATACCGGTTGATGTTGAACAGACCCTGGGCACGGGCACGGTCACGAGACTGCTTCTTCAGCGACATGAGGTGCTCCATTGTGCGGGCGCCCTGGTGAGAGGCCATGGCCACACCGGCGAGGGAAAGCAGAGAGACGTGCGAAAACTTCATCGTGAACTTGCCCTGAAACCTAAGGAGCGGTCGAAGTCAAGATAATGAGCGAGGTGCCCTACAGGACATCCCCAGACTCCAACAACCCTTATATACCCTCCCTCCACCTGCGGAGAGCACCGCAAGCCAAGGCCGTGACCATGCCGCCGAGACACCAGTCCGGATTTATATGACCTATACTACATCAATATAGGAAGGAGGACAGGAACACAGGATGCATCGGGCATTTAGCTCCGGGAGGGGCTGATAAGATGATAAGTGATAAGAGAGAGACTGCTTCCTTTCTGCAGATAGAAGATTCGAGGCGTGCAATTGATTCGATGAGAGGTGTTGTCCAAGAGTTCGGAGGGCTTGGGTTACAGCGCTGTATATGTAAACGCGGGCTGTGGTTGGACGGTGCAGCGCGCTGTGCGATATTGGGCGGGCGATCAGCGTTCTTGGCCATGGGCTATGTAACCAAACCAGATCACACAAGAGACAATGCGCATGTGGATATTGTTCTTTGGCTTTCTGGGTTGCTTTGTGCAATCAAGGCCATTTTGCTTTGCTTTTTTTTTTGTGGTACGGCGTCAAGAAAGCATTGCGAGCGTTAGGTGTGACCGGGGATGGTACGGTTTCGCGCATCCTCCAGCTTCCTCTGGGAGTCTGGGTTCATGAGATCGACGATCCCATAGAACATAAAGATCCTTTCCAGAAGAACCAAGGCCACAGCATCCCCGCACGTCGATATCCCCCGCTGGTCGATATCCGTCTCCAACCCTGCATGGCCCGGCTAGATACGGGGTCTAGGCCAGGGCCGCCGCTGCACTCAATATCGAGCGTCATCCGGAGTATCACCGACCGCTGAGGACATTTGTGACATATCTTGCATCATACAGTTGGGGTTGCTTTGAAGATACAGGATAGGGAGGGGTGGGAACCTCATACGATGCGAACGAGGCCGGCGAATTCCAATACCATGCAATTCCATATGTACAAAATGTGAAATCAAACTCCTCCCACATGACAAGACCCATGTTCCTGAAGATCCCCGCCATAGAAGATAAGGGAATAATAGTGACAAATGAAACGCCATTCCATCGCTGATGCTATCGATAAGAGTAGTGTGGTTATAGAAGCATTTTCCCGCGTTTGACAGGGCTCGGTGTGCGGGGGTTCCTGGGCCTCTCTCGGCTTCGTCCGGTGATGTTCATGCTCTGAGGGTGGTCAAGCAATAGGGGAACATCCTGTTTTTTAAAGGCCGTGTTCTCTTGGTGCTGTGCTCCGATATATCCGAACCCAGAATGTTGCGCCGGGAGGTTTGAAGGCAATTGATGTTGACCCGATGGTTGGCGGGTGTAGTTTGGAGGTGGGTGTGCGTAGTCGTGCTGATTGAGGCGGCTTCTGAAGGAGCGGAAAGACCAGTTGCTGACAACAGTGACAGTCGAAATCGTAGCAAGGAAAAATAGCTGGACTAGTTAGTGCTGAACCTGAGAAGAAGGTAGGGAGCGCTTACGATAGCTTTCCAGCTAATCGGGTCGATGAAGCTGTTGATGATAATTGCCATAGTCTGAGCCGACACCTTTGCCCGTCCAACCTTGGCCGGATCCCGGTTCATGCACCGCTCCCAATTCTCACAAACAGTCTCCAATGCCGGTAGTCGATCTCCGCCGCCACATTTGTTATCAACGTAGCTCTTCGCGCAGGTCGCCATCTCGGCTAGGATCGTGTCAGACACTTCTTCCGCCGCCTGATCGAACTCGGCCCTGATAGCCGACACAAATCCAAAGACAACGTAGACGGCCAGCGAAAACAGAGAGAGGTTGACGACGAGCTGCGCCCACCAGGAAAGAATGTTAGGCACGTTCGGATGAGCCTCGAGCAGGGCGAAAAAGTCGGAGAATTTCGACGTTTGCACCGGTTGAGCATCATCATGCTGACCCCTCTGCTTCCCCTTCTGTTGTCCCTCACTGCTACTCGGCCGATCACTCTCGTCGTCACTATCCCGGTGTAACTGCAAATCCAACGCTTTATTCCGTAACCGTCTCTTCTGTACCCGCCTCGCCCCCGCATTCGAAAAGTGACTCAGTCGCGGGATTTCGCCTCTCCCCGGGCTCGGCGCGAAGCGTCCGTACATGCCGAACAACGAGTTTCGGTGTCCCTTTGACGGCTGCTCCGGCGTCTCATCGTTATCCGCATTCTCAGGCGACGAGAAGTTCTCCGCCCCTGACGAGAAGTCGATGTCAAATTTTCGCGGCGTCATGAAAGCCGGTTGTGCGAAAGCGGATTTGGGCGTTCCGGGTGCTTGTGCTTGTGCTTGGGATCCCGTTTGCGAGAAGAGGAACGGTTGGGAGTTTGGTTCGCGGAGAGCAGGGATTTGTTTCTTTTCGGGCGAGTCGAAGATATTATGTGAGCCTGACTGGTCAGTTAAAAGCACTGTGAAGGGTTCAAGGGTAGATAAGACGCACGTTTCTTCTGGTTGTCATGCTGCATGCTGAGCTGGTAGAATGGCGAGGTCACGTCCCCCGGAGCGCGGGACTGCCACTCAAAGTCCATCGGACTTTCAGCCGTTCGTTTATCCATCTTCATGAGACGGACACTGGCAGACAGACTGAGGACAAAGGGTGAGGCTCTGGGTGGGAAGTGGAACTGCCAGAACGGAGGTGAAAGGGTGATCTGCGGAGGATTTCACAGGGATCGAGACTTTTTCCGTTCCTTTTGTTTGTAAACAATTCACTATGGCCCCAGCAACCAACATTTCAACCAGCGCCAGTTCCCTACTGTGGTACAACGGAAACATTCTTCTACTAAATATACTGGATGACAATCTAAGTCGACTTCCTCTACGGCTCCTCTGTTGATTATCGCAGGACGCTGTGTCTCCTCAATGTTCTGCCGGTCGGGCTGGCTTCCCCTCACTTTGCACGTTCCCCTCTCCACTACTGAGGACCCTCACTTTCCGGCCACCGACTACACTCTACAACCACCAAGAAGATATGGCAATCTATGTATATTCATTCTGGTGCAATAACAATAAAAAATCGCATCGCCTCCAGCTCTACCACAGTGCCGTCCGCTGCCTTCACCAAATGACCGTCCGAACAGTGTCGAAATCAAGCGCCAGCAGACTCCAAATCGAAATCATCTAATGCGAATCAAAAAGATCTAGCCCAACTCCGGTCCATCGCTGATAATACAAACGCTTGAGGGAAAGACAAGGCGGGAAGAAGAATACAAAGATGGTCATCAGGGAAGTCAGAGCTTGACGTGGTCGACGAATTCAAAGTCATCCTCGTCCGCAAGGTAGCCGATCGAGACTTCGCTCTCGCGGGTGATGAACTCGTACTCCTTGACCAGCTTCTCCGTCTCCTTTGTCTCGAACTTCTCCAAGGCCTTGTCGATCATGTCGTTGAAGAGCGTCGCTCCGGTGACTTCGTACTGGCTGACCGGGCCGTCTTCCTGGTATAGCTCCGGAACAGTCGTCGCGACTGCGATATCGTTGCCCTCGCTCGCTAAAGAGTCGAACGTGCCTTCGCCGAGGGCTTCCTGGACGTCGTTGCGGAAGCTGACCTTGGCCAGAGTGGAGTTGTGATGGGCGTCGCGTACGCGCTGCCGGCGGTTCCAGGACGTTCTATCTTGTTAGCCTAGGTTAGGATAGGACGAAGGGCCGGGTACTTACGAGTGAGGCTTTGCGGGCCGGGTTATCGGGAGACTTCCGTCAATAGTGACAACGCCTGGGCGGGCAGAACGACCACCATGAACCCACTTGGCCTTGTGGTCGTGGAAGCGCTTTGCCGCGGTGCCAGCCTGGCGCAAGTCGCTGTTATCAAACGATCCGGACATGGTGAAGAGGAGTATTGTAGACAGCGAGGTGTGAAGTGAGGCGTAGGTGGTGTAGGTTTCAATAGCGTAGGCAGGACTAGGTGACAGCGGTGCAAGATATACAAAATAGAACAAGGTAGAATGAGGAGAGAAAGAAGCCTGAATAAGCGCTCGAGTGAATCGGGGCTATAGATCGGGTGAGTCACGCAGTCAGTGAAGTGCGGTAGCCAGTCACGGCCTTGTGTCATCAAAGAGCGACAAGGCGTGCAACAAGGGTCCCTGAGTAATTCACAGAGGAACCTTAGCAAGAAGTCGGGGACCTTGTTTGGCAAGGGGTCGATTCGAGTCGAGTCACAGTCGGGGGTCGGGGCTTTTATTATACCCCCATCTTCACTCCAACCTTGGGATCACCACCACGGGGTACTTATCACCGATCAGACCTTCCAAGGTTATCAGGGGCCCGGGCGAGGCGAAGCTGATTGCGGCAGGTGTGAAATGACCCATGGCTGGCGGTGATAACGATCTGATGTCCTATCGATCGAGCACCTTCCCTTCCCTTTCCCCCTCCCCCTCATCTGCGCCACTTACCACTTACCTACCAAACCACGGAGCTCTATTTTCGTCAACCGAGGGTTCCCCTCCGAGGCAGCAGATAATCACGAATTCACTAGTGATAGGATAGGTTCAGCCACAGCCTCAGGCACGTTGTCTGTTCTAGCTCGTCACTTGTCAGCACTGTGATGTCATGCGCTGCGCACCGCATCAGCGCGCATCTCCCCCTTGTCTAAGAGTATGGTGCTTAGGCATCCCAGTTCAAGTTCCAGCGCTAGACTCCCACCTGGCAGGTCTAATCATGCGCGCCATGGTGCAGGTGATCTGTGAGCTCTGTCACCTGCATAGGTAGTGCAATCACGTAGTATTATACTTGGAGGTACTACTTCGGTGGATGCTGTAGGGACTGCCAGGGGCGCATTCCAGTCCAGAACTTGGTTTGCTGGGGGTTCGAGCTCAAGGGCTAGTTGGTGTTGTACGATGACGGAGTGCTTGAAGTAAGCTTACCTACTGAATAATTCCTATTGAGCGCTCTCAAGGGAAATTAAGTAACGGGGGTGAAGGTGGATGGCTCCGGCGAATGATTGTTGGTACGTCGACATTGCCGAGGCTCAGTCCAGCTCCGGCTCTGAACTTCGAGATTCAATCAGTACAACGTAGATCAACCAACATCTCAGGCCAGAGCCATGATGATATCCACGTTAGGTTCATACATTATTTTGTAAACAGGTCGCGCCAGCACGACATCCCAGTCATATAGATATAGTAATACAGTCCAACCTACTCATCCATCTGCCACTCATACTCCAGCGCCTCCAACCTCCCCTTCCGATTTCTCGCGGCAAACCATTCCTTCTCAAACCCATTCGCCCTATCCACCCCATCCCACCTATGCCCCGGCCGAATGCCATACCGATTCGGCTGGAACGCACCCTGGTACAACGGCTTCCCCGTACGACTTGTTCCCTTTGCAACCTTCGTCAGGAACCGCGCAGCAGGATCATTCCACCGGCTCTGCGCCTTCAACTCCTCATTTAGCTCCTCGTCGTCGGCCCGCCTCGCAAGCGGCATAGCCTTCGCTTCTTCAAGCGCGACTCGTCGATCTTCCCTCTCCGCACGCTGCACATCGCCCATAAGTGCCTCTTTCGCTTCGGCCTCCTTGGCTTTCTTCTCCTCTTCCACGCGCCTCGCCTCAGCACGCTTCATGGCGACGTTAATGATTCGACCTGACGCATCTCGGTAGATAGTCTCTTGTGTTCCTTCCCCGTCATCGCCCTTTTTACCCTTCCACTTCGCCTCCTCAGCTCTCCGCTTCTTCGTCTGCGCGGCCACCATCGCGGCCGTTTGCTCCGCTGTTTGGAGGCCCGCCCGTGCACCGGATTCCATTCGTGGCCCGTCGTCGTCGTCGGAGTCATTGTCGACAACCATCGGGTCCTCGTCACCTTCTGCTCTTCGCGCGTTCGATTCCGCCATTGCGTCCGCTAATATTGCATCCGCTGCATCGCGCTCGCTATCCCTCGGCGTATCCGTCGTGGTCCCCGTCCCCGGCGTAGATGTATTCGTAGATGTACCCGATAACGTCGTCCAATTACTCTTCTTCGCCCTCCGAAACTCCGCGCTGCGACTACCACTCACAACAGCAGGTCCGAATTCATTCCTATCTCTTCCCCCATTCTCATGTAACCCAGACGTAGAGCGCAGATCAGGCGGGTCGTCGTCGGCGATAATCAGGCCCGAGCCTGTGGTGTCTATTTCTGATGCGGCGTTCTTCTTGCGTTTCTTTTTTGGGCGCGTTGATGGAGGAGCAGGGTCGGCGGTTAGGTAGTTCTTTGCGAGGTATTCGGCTAGGGAGTTGGAGGGCATTATTGTGGTTTCTTTGTGGTTGGGGGTGGGTTGAAGGTGTTCAGTATGGCGAGGCTCTTATCCGATCACTGAGCGTGAACCTTGAGGCTTGTGAAGATTGATTGGACTTGGCGTGGAGGAGCTGTGATGGGCCGAGTGGGCGCATTATTGTTCTTCCGACGGGTCTTGCTATCTCGTATCGCGTATCGTCGATATCGAGTGAGCTGAGCTTCGGATTGAGCTATAGTCTAGTTATTATCCGATACGCCTTGTATGTGACTCACAGAACTGGCCGATGTGGTGTCATTGCCTACCCTACGCTCCCGTCAAGCCGAGGGCCCATCCATTGTTAATCTGTTACCCGTCGTGTAGTCAAGACTTGAACTCTACCAACGAAGACATATATCCAAGCAACTTCAACAACATCACATCATCACCGCCACCACATACCCAACCAAACAAAAGAAAGCAAAAATGCCCCGCACAGAAGAAGCCGAAATCTGGTTCTCCTCCGTCTACAGCCTAGTCCAGTCGATACCACACGGTCGGGTAACATCCTACGGACACATCGCAGCCTTATTAGGTGAACGTATGTACCGTAGCCACCAACCCTACCCTTCACCCCTACCCACCAGCTGATCCCTCTCCGGGAATACTTAGTAGCATACAACGGAGGATGAGCTAATGTGGGTTCGAGCAGCAAAACGCCCCCGCCAAGTCGGCATAGTCCTAAAGCACCTCCCGTCCCCCTCAAGCGGCGAGTTCTTCCATAGCGGGAATGTACCCTGGCAGCGGGTTATTAATTCTAGGGGTATGATTTCGCATCGGTATGATTATCTCCCTTCAAGTTCAATCATCCTATTATCTACAGTAGCTTGAGGTGGTCTGGTTGGTTGGGTTGAGTTGGATTGTGTTGGGTTGCTTGTGGCTAACGGCGATTATGTATATGTAGGGGGCCAGGGAGTGCAGCGCGGCAAGCGGAGGCTCTTAGGGACGAGGGGGTAGAGGTTGATGGGGATGCGATGGGGGAGTTTTATGTGGATTTTGGGCGGTTTGGGTGGTTTCCGGTTGAGCTGCCTAGTGAGGGTAGGGGTGATGAAGACGATTCAGAGGAAGATGATGCGAATGAGAACGGGGAGGGACGATGACGATGGAACAAAATAAGTCTACAATATGATACCCTATTTAATAGAAAGTCTAGGAAAAGGAGTTTGCGATCTCTAACGAGATTGATGATTGCGCGCCTATCTTCAAATCAACACCTCAACCCATACGTACAAGTTATCGTAAGCGTCAGATAATCCGGACCGTAAATTAATAACATAGTGGGGTTCAAATAAACCAGCGGCATAATACGTATATCCATCCATCTCTGTCGTCACTACCCGGGCGTCTAGTGCAGGCGAATAGAATAGTGAGTAGAGGGGCGCAAGGCAAGAGGACAAGCAGACTCTATATGGTAAAGAATGAGTAGGAGACGAGAGGGAGATAGAGAGAGTATGTAGGTATGATAAGGAGGAACGGTCATGGAACGAACACCAACAGTCGACGGCCCAAGATGTGGTAGATGCGCAACAAGAAATCATGAAAAAATGAAGGAAAATCGTCGCTCGAGACATATAAGTGTCGTTATATCGGATCAAGGAGTCATTCTGTAGTGTACTGCTTATCTTCGCTTCACCTCGGTCGCCCAGCCCTCGATGCCCTCGCCTCTGGTTCCCGGCGCGATGCCGAGGTCGACCTCTTGCATCCCCCGGGTATCCTTCATCCACTCGTGAGATGCCATACCGCCTGCGTTGGCACGTCGTTCCGGTAGCACCTCAAGCATCGGCAAGAGGAAGTCGCTGATGGCCATGGCCTGTGAGACGGAAAAGTGGTATTTCTCACGGAGTACGTCCGGTAACGACCAGTGACGGAGTCGATGGATATTGCGGAGCTCGCCCTTGCGATTAAAAATCTCTTGTGACCACCGGCCTGAGAGGCAGAGCGACTTCGGGAACGGGCCAAGCAGCTCGATGACTTGGGCTATGTGGTCATCGTCTTTGCCGTAGCGGGTACCTGATTGAGGGTCGAACAAGTAGTCGCCGGTGATCAATTCAAAGACCTGGGACGTCAATATTGCACTATCAATGGTTAGTCAGGGAGCTCACCATGCAAGCCATACTCCAGATGTCGGTACTGGCTCCCCATTTGGATCCTAGAATAACCTCGGGCGAGCGGTACTGGCGGGTTTGGATATCGTTGGTAAAGTGGTGGCCGACCCAGCATGCGTTGCCCAGATCTGCAATCTTGACCGAGATAATGCCACAATCTATTTCTTCGTCGTTGGAGGACGACTTGTCGAGTGAGATTCCAGAAACCTCTCGTTCCAGCAGGTCGCTACATTCGTTAGCAAGTTTGACAGATAGATATTGGGTGTACCTACGCAGTTTTCTCCCTTTGCTTTTGCTGCTCATCCTCATCCTTGATGCCGAGCAACTGTCTCATCGACGGAGCTTCCGTAGTACCTGTACTAGTTAGCAAAGCACAGTCGACAGTCGTGCCACTCTCACCTGGCGATTCATTGACAAGTTGGCTCAAACTGCTGTGTGAGTGTTGCGAGCTGTGTTTGAATTCGAAGCTTGTGTTGAGAGGACTGGGCAACGGCTGACTCCCGGTGATCAACGTCCTGCGCCTCCGCCGACCGTTGCGATTGTCCTCTTTCTGTGCCTTCTTCTCCTCCTCTTTAACATATGTCTTGACGATTTGCTCGACGTCGCCGATTTCGATCAGGACGTTCTCTGGTTTCAAGTCGGTATGGATGATACCGCATTCCCGATGCATGTAGTCCAGACCGAGGAGCACTTGCTTCGTAATCTGCTTCACCAGCGCCATAGGAATACCACGGTGGTTCCATTTCTTGATCAATCCAAGAAGGTTCTCTCCAAGCACTTCGAACACCATGCAAACGTGAACCCCGTGGGGCCCCTTGTGCTCGAAAGAGTCAAGCAAGCTGACGACATGTTTCCGCCCGGGGTGCGAAGGCTTCGCTTGAACGATGCGATTCAATAATTTGATCTCGTCGATCGCGGTTTCTGTGTAGTGGGCGGCCGATCGGACGACTTTAAGCGCGACGTGTTTTCCGGTGGTGGTATCGCGGGATAACCAGACGGTGGAAAAGTGACCCCACCCCAACTTGCGCACGACGACATATCGCCCGTTATTGTATTGTTCTCCAATCTGGACGGGGTGGTAGCCGCCCTTGCAGTAATCTTCTGAATCTTCTTCTTCGGCCGTGGTCTCGGGTTCTTCTTCTTCGTCGGAGGAGCCAGATCGTGATGGCGGGACACTGTTGAAGTGAGTTGGTCAGAATTGTGGGTGGTGGAAACTAACAAAAAGAGGGGAAACAGAAGATCGATGGGAAAAGCGAAGCATACCTGTCGCTGCCAGCACCGGTGGAATCGGCCGGTGTCACAGAATCGCTGGTGACGATGGGCTTCAAGTCGGTGCCCTTTCTTCTCTTCTTATTGGTAGTGCCGTTGGTGGCGGACGAAGCGACGTTGGTCGCCATCTGCTTGCCTTTATTGAGGACGGATTGGAGGTCAACGCCTTCCATGGCTCCAGGCGAATGTGAAGGGAGATCGCACGGAGCGAGAAAGGAGGTGACGGATGGGAGATGCGAAAGATGCGAAAGAGGGGTGGATTTGTTGGGCTGGCGAGATCGCAGCGGAGCGAGGGAAGAACAGAAGCAGGTCGGGGTGGTTGGCGGCGGCGGCGGAGCTGGACTGGCTTGGTTTGGACTTTGTCTTGTTGTGCGATCCTGAGGGGGTTTCCGCACCAGCCTTTTTCTAGACGATCAACAAAAGAAAAAGACAACAGAATGACTTTCAAGAAGAATATGAGCAAGGTTGAAAACAAAGACCAGCGCGATAGGAGCGGAAACAAAGTTGGCAGCGGGGCAATTGAGTTGGGGACGGGGGGAGAGGCAAATGACGCAAACGTTTTACAGTCAAGTATATCTGGACTCGACGATGGCTCGCTTTCACTGGCAGTTTCTGTGTCGCGCACTCTCAGTCGCAGTGGTGAGATCGACAATGGAGAATGCCCGCAAGCAGAGGATATCATGCCCAGCGCGTACACCGATGTGGCAAATCATTCATACCCGCTTCTTCTTCTCATTTGTAGTTCGACTACCGGTGGACATTGGAACCTCAAGTTGCATTCTGGGGTAAACTAGAAAAGAGCAGAATATGTAGTGCTACCAAATGGTGCCATCTCTGTCCCAGCCTCCATCAGTGCCTGCTCCGAATTATATACTTTGGCGGTGATCAGGTCTCCCTGCAGGGAATCCGCTTGGAACGTGCGGAACCACGACAGAAGGCGAGGAACAGATGGTAAGCACTAATCAGACTACTGCAGAAGTTAGCGACGATGCAAATCGAGTCTTGCTATATGTGGCTATAGTAAAGCGCCCGAAATGAAGGACCCCAAGAAAAGTCCTGGTGTTTGTGCAGTGGATGTGGCAATACTCTCGCCCCGGTGCATTCTTGGCGGGGTTCACTGCCATTTACCGTGGAATTAGCGCGCAAGGCCGTGTCCTCAATTTGGTGGTCCAACGACAGCTTCTCAGTCCCTCAGCTAATTGTACTGCACCCGCGATCAGGTACTTGCAGGACGCGTCGACGATTCTCCGTTGCGCGAAAACCCTCGAAGCCACGCTGGGACAGATTCGACTGCTGCTAACCAAGATTGGTCTATGGCATGGCGCACCTCAGAATGCTCTCTTCCTGGCCTAGAGAGCCGGCATATACTGTCTCCCTTCAACGACTTTCCTCGATGACTATTTAAGCGTTGAGCTCGCAATCACCATGGTCGAACCTTTGACGTATCCAGACCATGGACTTGGTACGCCTGACCGGCCGACAGATTTGCGTTCAGCGATATGGCTCACTGACGGGTCGGCGGCTACATATCGCCGAGGTTAACTGTCAGGCATAACCTGGATTGAGGGCAAGAAAGGCTATATCTTCTGAACGAGGACGCGAAGCGGCTGATGAGTGCTTGATCTCTGCACATTTCATGCTCAAAAACCGTTTTTTAGGAAGTGACCAAAGGCTCAATATCATCTCAGCGCTATACACTGGGGCTCCTTGCAATCCTACGCCCTCCTTGTTCGCCTTCCAAGGGCACGCAAGTACTTGCGATTCGATATGATAATAACGGCAATAGTGCTCTTGTGCATTTGTCTCTGTAACTGAGGACGGGGCTGAGTTATACTACGCCAATTATATCACGGAGACTCGTGCTCCTCGAGCAGAAAATGGTAACGACAACGCATTGAGAACGGAAAGACTTCACTTACAGCAGTGCATCACTGACTTCATCAGAGTGTCCAGTATTTAGTCAATAAATCGCCAACTGACCGGGTTTCAACTTCATACAGAGACCGTTCTCGCGGGCTCAGGTATGAGGAAGGAGAATTGATCATTGGAGAATCCGTCACGGAGTTCATGAAGACCTGGATGCAGCAAAAATCCCAGTTGAAGGCCATGGCTCAAAGCCCCCTGATATACAACCTGCGGGGCGCCCAGCCAAATCGCCATCATGAAGCTGGATGGTTGCTTGTCATTATAAGACGCATCCCATAAGAATAAGACTGATAAGGGCAGACTTCTGGAAGGAACGTCGTCGAGCCTTGACCGATAAATCGTCGCAGGACGCTTCAATCTGGATTCAAGGCTGGCAGGACAATAATACTGAGTCGTGATCGGACCAATATCAGTGCCGGGACCGAGCAGGCCACGGACTATCTCGGTCTCGCTGCAAAGAAATCGGAAATCTGGACCAAGTTGACATGCGAACCGTGCTCCGCGTGCGGTACGGCGGACAAAGCTTTGAGTCCGAGCTCCGATAACCCACTAGGGCAGGATACAGAGAGAGGTATATAGACCGAGACGCCAGCCCCTGCGATTCCGTGATTCAAGAAGGGAACCAGCAGATCGAATTGGCCCCCATCTGGCCTTGTCGCCTGGGTATTTTGCCCGTCAGGATGTCCTTTGTCAGACGTCGTCATCGGTTCTCGCCAAAGACCTGGACTACACCAACAAGCGCCAACGGAGCCGTCAGCATAGAGCGACTCATTTCGGGCATTTCAGAAAGTCACTAGAAGTGACCGCAGATAGGCAATTCTCGGAATCTAAATGACCAACCAATGGTCCACCATGGCTTACGGGAGCCGCAAGCGCCCGGACACTAGCCATCACCATGGCAAGTAACAACCCACGAAGGGAGTATTGCTAGCAAGCCATGCGGGCGTGGCAGTGATCTACGTACGTCAAACCTGTGGAGTCGTATCAGATTTTAGTGCTCAGTGGAGTACTCTGCAAGGGCACTCGGACATAGAAAGGGGAGATAGCGGGCTGATCCTATCCACGGTCCTAGGCGGAGTTAAGCATCCTACTTATACTCCGCAAACCCTCACAGCGGCAATCCCATTGTTGAGAGACAACAACAACAAAAAAAAAAAAAAAGGCTGGACTTCGCCTTATCTCAGCGAGCCTGCCGACTTCCACCTCCCTTCACAATGGCTGATGCGAAAATCGTCCTGATCACCGGCGCCAACACCGGAATCGGCTACCAGGTCGTGCGAACCCTCTACAGCGCGGATCAGCCATACCATGTTCTTGTCGGCGCGAGATCGCTCTCCAAAGCGCAGGAAGCCATCACCGCCATTCGAACAGAACTCACTTCTTCATCAAACAAGTTGACGCCCCTGGTTGTGGATATCGAGGACGATGAGTCCATCCAGCAAGCCTACGACGAGGTGCAAGCTCAATTCGGGAGACTCGACGCACTCGTCAACAATGCCGGTACGCCCATGGTCCAATACAAGCCTCAGTTCCTTCAAACCCATTACTAACGACGACAGGCGCACAATTTGACCTCCGTGCCGAGTACAGCACCCGCGAAGCCTTCAACAAATCCTGGAACGTCAACGTGACCGGCACCCACATTATAACATCCACATTCATTCCACTCCTCCTTCAAAGCCCATCACCCCGGCTAATCTTCGTAACATCTGGCGCATCTACACTCAAGGGCACAGAGTCACGCACCATCCCCGCAGACCGCGTCCCTCCAGCCGGATGGCCGAAAGCCGCACCCAGCGGAGCCGCGTACCGCAGCTCCAAGACAGGCCTGAACATGCTGATGCGCCAGTGGGATCGGATTCTGACGAATGACGGCGTGAAAGTGTTTGCGATTAGCCCGGGTATGCTTGCGACGAATTTGACCGGGACGCCCGAGGCCATGAGGAAGATGGGCGCGGGGGATCCAGCTGTTGCGGGGCCGTTGTTTCGCGATGTTCTTGAGGGGAAGAGGGATGCGGATGTTGGGATGGTTGTTAATAAGGATGGGGTGCAGCCTTGGTAATGGACTACTTGATTGTCAAGCGGCTGGTTAGGGCACGCTGTAGTAGGAGTGTTGCCTGTCTGCTACCTGCCAAGAATTAATGAAGTGAATCTCTGGATTAGCTTGACTAAACCGCTGCATAGATTAACTATGTCTCGTCATGATGATTCTACAAATTGTAGACAAAGCTGCCATGCCCAGTCATGTGATGTCACCGTGATGTAAACCATCGCCCTACTTCAATACTGCAGACAAGTTATTCTATGAACTTGGAAATCAGAGTAATTCAGAACTTCTCATAAGTTACCTTGTATTCACACATCTCTGCAGAACCATCTCGGAACCATCAGCAAAGTCCCATATCCCGATTTACAATCCTAACCACCAAACCAACCAATCATCTCACACCCTCGCCAAACCGAAACGAACTATACACCCCAGGGTCCCCAACCTAACTCAAGTCAACCCAACCCAACCCAACCCCAAAAACCAATCATTAATCAATAATCATGGCCGCAACACAGGCCGCCAATCTCGTCGAGAAAGCCGTCGGCCACGGCGACACGGCAACCGTGCATACAGACATAAGCAACTACAGCAAGAACGAGGCGGGCGTTGAAACAGGCGAGAAGATCCTTGCTGCTGTTTGGAATGGGAAGAATGATGTTACGACTGGTGAGTTACCAACATGGGACATTGGAAGATTGGAGGGAGAAGGGGTGTGAAGGTGAGGCTGAGGCTAATGTATATGATATGGAATAGCTGAAATGCCCAAGCCCCGCGTCATCGACGGCGCAGATGTTGTTGTTCGTGTGACGGGGAGTACAGTTTGTGGGAGTGATTTGCATTTGTATCATGGTATTCCTTCACACCACAACACCATCTACCAACCAATGGCCTAAACTGAGATATCTGGGACAGGCACAATCCCCCAACTCCAAAAAGGCGACGTCCTCGGTCACGAATGCTGCGGCGTCGTAGAATCCATCGGCCCCGACATCAAAGACCGCAAACCCGGGCAACGCGTCACCGTCTCATTCCCCATAGCCTGCGGAACCTGCAAACGCTGCACCGCCCAACAATACAGCCAATGCGAAAACACCAACGAGAACTCCATCACAAACGCCATGTACGGGAAGCGCACGGCGGGGATATTCGGGTACAGCCATTTCACTGGTGGCTTTGCGGGCGGGCAGGCGGAGTACCTGCGTGTTCCGTACGGGGACGTGAATCTCCTCCCCATCTCCGATGAAGTACCCGATGAGAAGGCGTTGTATCTGAGTGATGTTATCGCGACGAGCTGGCACTGTGTTGTTGATACTGGTGTGAAGGAGGGCGACACGGTCGCGGTTTGGGGCGCGGGCCCGATCGGCCAGATGGCTGTGGAGTTTGCATTCTATCATGGTGCGAAGAGGGTTATTGTTATTGATGGTGGGGAGGGGGCGTGGCGGTTGGGGTTTGTTAAGGGGAAGGTGCCGCGCGTGGAGATTTTGGACTTCTCTGCCTTGCCAAAGGGCGAGAATGTTAGTTCTCAGCTGCGCAAGATGACGGATCACCAGCTTGACGTGTGTCTTGAGTGTGTGGGTGGTGAGTATGCGAAGGGGTGGGTGCATTTCATGGAGCAGATGGTTGGTGCTGAGACGGATACGTCGGAGATTGTTAATGAGATGATTACGGCCGTTAGGCCGTTTGGGCGTGTTGGGTTGACGGGGGTTTATGCTGGATTTGTATGTCTCCCTCTCCATCACCACTCCCTTGTCTTTAGGGTAACATACTGACATGCATGTTTGTGTCCACTAGACAAACCACTTCAACATCGGCTCCCTCATGCAGACAGGCGTCCGATTAATCGGGAATGGCCAGGCTCCTGTGCAAAAGTACTGGAAGGATCTATTAGAGCTGATTCGGAAGGGCGATATCGACCCGCTGCACATGGTCAGTCACCGGTTCAGACTGGAGGATATCGCCGAGGTTTATGCCAAATTTGATAAGCGTGAGGGGGGTATCCAGAAGGTTTACCTTGAGACGAAGCACTCGCAGCCTGCTGCTACGCAGTCGCCTGCTTTGACAACTATTTAATCGAATTTTGGATGGGTTGTGAAGAGTTGTATTGCACCCTAGGATGCCATGAGATGTATTCATTTGGGGTTTCAAATGAACTGAGTGAACCTACAGAATGCAGGAAATAAACGACGCTACGCGCTACGATATCAACCAGAGTCAGAATGAATCAAAGCAAACCAAACACACCCACACATTCCTCATTTAAGCTACTAACACATAGTACACATACATCCACACCCATGATTTTCATCCTCAACCAACCGGACAAGTATCGGTAGTACCAACAAACCAATACCCTGAAAGCGAGTCAAGTGTCCTAACACTCCCCCATAATGTTATCCTCATAAACACTGGTAACCTTACCGGTGTTCGAGTTCTCAATCTCGTACCGCGGGTTGTCCGAGCTGGCCTGGACATTGCGATCAGCTTGCTTGCCGGACTCGGTCAGCACGGACTTGATTGTGCCTGTGCTTGTGGAGGTGTTGGAGTCCGGTCCTAAGGTTTATCGTTGTTAATAGGGGGCTCGAAGATAGGACAGGACAGGTAGAGGTTTGTGCTTGTAGAAGGTTGGGCTGGGCTGGGCTGGGCTGGACAAGGTAAGATTGAAGACGTGTTATGACGTACCACCGACAGGCCTGTACGAGACCATCTGGCCGTTTGAGTAGCGGGGCATTTTTGTTGGGTTATCGTTATTTTGAACGTTGCGCGAGTTTCAATAGATAAGGTGGTAGTGGAGGGGGAGGCGGATTGGGAGGGAAACCAAGAGGCCACATCCTGCATTGATATACCTGGAGCGGATGTCCACCGATGAATCACCATCATAGTGGCATGCACACAGATAAATGACTTACATGGTGGTGTGTTTTTCCAAGCAGCGCTATTGGTGAGTGTGCGAGACAGAGTTAGGTAGGGTTCGGTCTAGACACCTAACGGGCGCTACGGTACATTGTGCGCGCGTACGCAAGACGTCATTGCCACAACCCACCCTGCGCGGCAGGGAAGCCAATCATTCAACTCGGTGGAAGAGACGTCGGTGTGATGGAAACCTATGAGATGAGATTTCAGTGCCCATGAGCTTCATTCCGGGGAGAGATATTGATTGAACTGCAGACTTCACATTCGACGTTTAGGACAGAGAGAAATATCAACTTTTATGAGGACATGGACGATCCAACTTCGGACACTCCGGGCTCGAACATTCTGGAGTTGCATGCTGTCGGGGGAACGAGTGTACGTCTGCAGAAAGGCATTGTGGAAGAGAGTAGTGCTGATTCATCTGGCCAGGCCCAAGGATCTCGACCCGGACAAGAAGACGAGTACGTTATCCTAACGTCCGAGGATTTACCGAGTGAGATCAAAGACACGCATGCCTTTTTCGCGGTGCTTGATGGCCAGTACGTACACCAGATCAACAATCCATCCATCACCGCGAGGCAGATAGATACATTTACTAAGTAAGAACAAACAGCGGCGGGGACATCGTCTCAAAACACGCAAAGGAACACATACCAAAGCTTGTCTTCGACTCTGCCCAATTCAAGAGCGGAGAATATGAACAAGCCCTGCAAGAAGCCATAAATCAAGAAGACGAGTTGTTAAAGTCCGAGTTCCACAAGGGTCATAATAACTTCGCTCTTGCCGGGTCCACGGTGAGTATTGCGTTGGTTGATCTGAGAAAGGGGCTCCTGGTCGTTGGGAACGTCGGCGATTCTCATATCTTCCTGGCTGAGCGGGATGCTGAAAATGGGGAGTTGAAGAGTGTTGTATGTTTTTGGGTCTTGAGGGTCCCTGCTTGATGTATAGGTACTAAGATGCGGTTCCAGCTACGCCTGACCGAGTCTCACAAGCCGGAGAAAGCAGAGGAGAAAAAACGCATCGAACAAGCCGGCGGACAGATCCACGAGCAGCACGCCATAACACGAGTTGGTATATAACCCTCCTCATTTAAGCCGCCACGATGCCACTAACGAACGCACCCAGGCTCCCTAAACATGTCCCGCGCCTTCGGCGACCTGCAATACAAGAAGCCTCTGATCTCCTTAATGACAAACCAAACCGACGCGCAAGAGAGCGCCACCACCAACTCCACAGACCGTACGCAAAGAGACGACCTGATAACCGTGCAGATGTCGTCTCAGCGGCGCGAACTAGGCAAGGAGCAGCAGTATTTCCTCGCCCTGACAACGGATGGGATCACGAACGTTGCGAACGATGAAACTGTTATGCGGACCATGGCGGATTCATTCAATGAGGGAAATAGTGCGGACCAGGTTGCGGCGAAGTTGGTAAATCAGGCGACGGCGACGCCGCAGAGTGATAATTCGACTTGTATAGCTGTTTTTCTGAATGGAGTTGCCGCGAGGCCTAATTTGCAGAAACGGGAGGGGGCTGGGCCTGCAGATTAGTTTTGAAGGTGTGCTTGCATGGTGTGAGTGCTGTTATTGAGCCCGGTTTCGTTGTAGATTCTGGCAGCCATTATTAGCTTCAACCAGCCTTTTTGAGTTTTTTTCTCGCCTTAATTCTTCGGCAAGACCTTTGAGGATGCCCATGTGTACAATGCAAGACCGTCAACCTCAGTCTGTCGGACATGATATTCATGACTCAAGCCTTACCTATACTTCATCCTCCGGCGACACCGTAAATCCACAAGCTAAGCCCAACGCGGAACATAAAGTCGGGCTCCATTATAGGAAAAGAGCAGCGCTGAGCTCACTTCACCCATTTGTTCCACAACATTGAACCTCAAAACACCATGGATCTCAGAACTTTTTGAAATCAAACGCACTTTCAAAATGTCCCAAAACATCTACGATAGCCCAACCTTCTTCAGCACCTACGCGACCCTCCCCCGATCAACGCACGGCCTGTCCGTAGCCCCAGAATGGCCAGCGCTAAGATCCATGGTGCTCAACAACAACCCCACCATCCAAGACACCCGCGTCCTCGATCTCGGCTGCGGTTACGGCTGGTTCTGTCGGTGGGCTGTGGAAGAGGGTCGAGCGCGACATGTCCGGGGAATTGATATCTCGGAAAGAATGTTGGAAAGGGCGCGGGAGTTGACGCCAGAGAACCTAAGCTCGGGAGGAGGGAACGGGATTACATATCTGCAGGATGATTTGGATGTCATTAAGCTGGATTGTGAAACGTACGATATCATCTACAGCTCGCTTACACTCCACTACATCCGTGGCCTGGACAAATTACTCGCCTCGATCTACACCGCACTCAAACCAGGCGGCCGATTCGTTTTCAGCGTCGAGCACCCGATCTACACCGCGCCGAGTGCAGAGCACTGGCACAAAGAGAAGGGCGAAGACTCTTGGTTACTAAACGGGTATGGGAGGGAAGGAGAACGAGTAAGGAATTGGCTGGGACAGGACGTGCGGAAGTATCACCGGACTACGCAGACGTATCTGGGACTTTTGTTAGGGTGCGGGTTTCGGCTGTCGGATTTTGTGGAGTGGATGCCGTCGGATGAAGATCTTGAGGTGCATCCAGAGTGGGCTGTCGAGAGAAACCGGCCGGCTTTCTTGCTTGTTGCGGTGGGGAAGGACGAGGAGAAGGAGAGTTAGGGATAGGATAGGATGAGACTGGATGTGCCTAGATGGAAGGCAGTGGGTATGCATTGTATGAGAAGATGTTAGGTTCTGTTCTGGGCAATATATACTGATAGATGATTTAGAGTTATTGCTACCTTGTGTTCGGATACGCCGCCGCTCCAGTGGACATATTAGGGTAACTGAGAACATAAACACTGGATACACTCTCCTTAGCCACCTAACCCCCCCCCCCCGCCCTCCCTGCACTCTTTCCCATCCTCAGCCTTTAACCCCCTTCCCAACCTCAACCTCAACATCAACACCAGTCATAGTAATAGTGTGATCCTTTCCTCCGTCAAAGACCCTATCAATCTCCTCCAAAGTCTTCCATTTCGTCTCAACTCAAAAGCTCCAAATAAAAACAACAAGCGCTACAATCCACGCCGCATTCATAACATACGCGTTTCACCCATACTCTCCAACGCAAAAGGGAAAGAAAAGACAAAAGCCAGTCCGAGCCCAAAATACATCCACGTGCTGACTCCCATCCCCGGTCCCCGGATCCGGTTGTTCAGAACCTCAGGCGGGCTACAGGTAGCACAGTGGTGTTCAGCCGAGCGAGTATGACCCCATGAAGGCGAACATGCATGCGACGGTGCCGTAGATGCCGGTTTTGTTAGTGCTGCGTCCGTAGTATTTTGTTAGGATGCCGATGAGGAGGAGGAATATTGTAAGCAGGGTTGTTGAGAGGAGCGTGCTGGGCCGCCGGCCGATTTTGTCGGAGAGGTGGGTGCCAAAGAGGCCGTAGAAAAAAACACCATGCGTTGAGGATTATGTCCTGGGTCCCGGTCACCGATTAGCTAGGTTGGATGGTGTCGAAGAGGGGGGTTGTGGTTGAATGGAGGTAGGGCTTACAATCTGAAGTTGCGAGGTTGAGTCGGTAATACCTGCGCTCCTGCGTATCGTCCCGAATTAACTGAGTGGGAAGAAGAAAGTAAGTCAGTAGGTAGGGGAATAGACTAGAGGTCATCAGGGATAATCTCTTACTAGCTAGCAATTTGGTTCCCTGCAATCGTCCTTGTCAGCATCAAGCCACATGCAAGAAAAGACTTAGGGTTAGCCAGGGCAGTTAGATGACCACTCACCAGCAGTAACCGTCGCCAACGCACAACTAAACACCAGACTGAGCCGCCTAAGGACACCTTTACTCCGAATAATCTCTGTGAATTGCATCCTCCCCACTGTCTCCTTCTCAATCCGCATACTCTCCATAATCTCGGTATACTGCTCCACGGCAGCCAGACTCCTCTCATCCCAATCAGCACCAATCTGCGCCAGCACCCTCAGTGCCTCCTCGTTCCGTCCCCTCGCAACAAGCTACCTCGGCGACTCCGGGCAAAACAGAAGCGCCGAAATACAAGGACAACTCCAGACCCCGTGCAACAGAGACGGAAGACGGCAGAACCACGTTGCGTTTAGCTCGGCAGTGCTATACGTCACCCCCGCTGCGATGAGCACGCTGACATAGTAGAAATCGTTGATGAGCCCTGGTCCCCACCCGCGGTACTTGTGGGGGAAGGTCCCGGCGAGGTATGTAGGCGCTACGACTATGGTTCAGGATTCGTCGAAGCCCAGGCCGATGCGTGGGGCGATAAACATGGCTATTGTTTGAGAGGCGGCCTGGAGGGCTATGAATATCAGGGTTATGCAGGCGGCTAGGAGGAATGGTGTGCGTCTGCTCATTTTGTCCACGATGTGCGGGAAAGTTAGGCCGGCTAGGATGCCCTCTATGTACGTGGCGGAGGTGCTGAGGGCAGTTGTTGTGGTTGTGATGTGGAAGTACGAGGTGTAGCTTGGGAGGATGTTGAGGTTGTTCCTGGGGGAGCTCAAGGTTAGTAGCTCTGTCCATAAGAGAGGGAGGACGGAGGAGGTACATCATAGGTGCGTCGAAGCCTACTGTATGGTTAGTAGAAGTTAGGTACCCGGTCAGTGTCCAAAATAGAACCGGCGAGGGACGAGACATACTGCGGACGTGATGGTTGCACATGCCATGAGCATTACTATTACGATCCTTGAGGATCCAGGGACATGGGATCTCCATAAATTGCGGAGTGTCTCCATTGTCCAACTTTGATCAGGAGATATCGAGCCATTGACTGATGGAGCTGTGTGGGCATCCTGACTCCAGGGTCTGCAGTTTATAGTTTCCATGACACATAGACATCTGCACTATGAGGCAGAGATAGCTATAACACAGCCTATAGGTCGACTGAGTATGTCATTATCTTTAATACCCTATCTCCAGGTCTGTGACTAGGCAGGCTCGCTGAGCGGGATGGAGTAGTTATCCGTGCACCCAAATAGTCACGGGTGATGATACTAATTTAATCGCAGTCGGATCGGGGCAGTGGCCGACACAGGGCTACGTGGCTACAGGCACCGCGTTCGCATATCTTATCAACTCTAGTCAGGACCCTTTCCGGGCATGGTTGACCTATTGGTAGGTGGTCATAAGTAGCCCGCTTCTCCAGATGCGAGTACAATATCCTGATTCCAGGGTCCTGCAGAGAACGAAATATCGCCTATTGAGACCGGGAAAATTGCCCCTGAACTGGTATGACAGCAAATTATCTCATCAAAGCCTGGCCTTTCCCTTCAAATCAGCATCAGTAAGAAGAGATGCATTTGCCAGAGCTCGCCCGCCTTTGCTCCCCTCCATCAAGACATTGGCCGGTGCCTCCCCCCCCCCCAACCCCCCAAGTTTTCTCCACCTCCATGCCTTAACAGCATCTCGCTCCAGCCCAACCCCCTCCATAATATCCACCACCCAGTTCTCAATCTTCGGCAGATACTTGAACGCATGTCCACTCCCCCCAGTAGCTACCATTAGCCCGTCCTTCCCAGGAACCCGATCAATGACGAGATGATTGTCAAAACTATCCGTATACCAACACACACGCGTCAAGGCAATATCAAGCCCGTTCTCAGCAAGCACAGGCAAGTGGCTCTCTGAGAACGCCCGAACCACTTTCACAGCTTGCGCTGGGATAGCCGTAAACATGCTACCGCCACCCTGCTCAGACCCGGACCACCTCGTAACAGAAATACTACGCTCCTTCCCATCATCCTGAAGCGTAGGATTGGTATACTTTGTCCCACGATATCCAATCTTCAACCACTCGTTCTCGTCGCGCGGAAACCCGTACAGCCCGCCTTCCGCGCCGTCGCGCATCTTATACTGCCATGACGGAAACCGTTCGGGAGCGAAGCGGTCGAAGAGCGGGGTTCCTTGCTCGAGTTTAAAGAGGACGACTGAGCCCGCTGTTGCTTCGCAGAGGTTGTCGAGAGCTGGTAGGAGGGAGGGCGTCCAGCCGCCGCAGGCGAGAATGGTTATTGTTGCGTTGTGGAGTTTGTCGTCTGCTGTTTTGATGCCTATTACTGTTTTCCTGGTTGAAGGCTCTCTGGAGGAGCCATGGCCATAGCAAAGCGATTGTAGTTTTCCAGCTACTGGGTCAAGGATAAACTTCACACCAAGGCTTCGTGCTTTATGTGATGCGAATCGACACGCTTTGTCTGCGACCGCTACCCGCCTGTGGTATCAAGCACGCCGACATTAGACTTGCCCGCTCGCTTCCTCCTAAACGGATCAACAGCATATCCTAGACCCTTTCTCTCAGCGACTTGCACATTGCTGGAATTTGTAAGATCAAGCTGCGTATCTTTAAAGCCCGCCTTCTTTATATTGGCAATACTCGCGACCTCAAAATCCGGCAGCGTGTCACGATCCGTAAGAACCAAATGACCATTCTGGATAAACACGCGGTCCGACGTTGTCATACCAGGCGGAACAGTCTTCCCACTCTGGATTTCCCCATTCCATGCTTTCCACTCCTCGATTGCGTTGAGGGTTAGCGATTGGTACTCGGCTGAGCTTCCGTACGCAGAGCGGATGATTTGTTCAGGTCTAATCGTTAGCCGGCCAGGACTATGTGCAAGGGGAGTATACGTATGTGTACCAGCGGAAGCAGCATCGCAACCTTTTAGATACGAGTAGAGAGTCTTGTCGTACGGTTGCTTGTCGAAAACTGTGACGTTGTTGTAGCCGCGTCGCGCGAGATGTAGTGCTGTGCTGAGGCCGAAGATACCGGCGCCGACGATGATGATGGGGCCTTGTTTGTTTGGGATATTGGCATCAATCAGGGTGGTAGTTTTGTTTCTTTGGAATTCAGCGAAGCTGAGACCTGTATAATCGCTCCAGGGCGGATATCCGGGCGCCGACTCCACGCTTATGTATCGTTCTCCAAATACAACTGGGCTCGACGACTTTCTCCAACGGCTTTCCCCGAGCCAATTAGCAGTAACCTGGCATCTAATATTATCGGATTATCAGGGTCGGATTTATCGGAGACAGCTTTTCTCAAATCACGGCGTAAGTCACGCGGCTAGGAAGACGCGGATTGAAAGGATACATATTGCGTGTCTTTTGCCCTATACGAAGACCTCCAAGACGCGCTGGGTAACATGAATTTTGAGCCACTGCTAGTGGTCTAAAAATTTCAATATTGCTAGAATGGAGTTGGCTACTAGATTCTCTTTGTATTTGCCATTATACTACTCTCACCTGTCTCTGGCTGTTACAGTGTAAGAGAAGACCACGGAGAGCGACGAGCATGTGAACAGAAAAGTTCAATCTTGTAGGACTAGTATCCGATGAACCTGATTGCTGTACTGACTCAGATACCTTTCGTTTCTCAAACATGTAGTTTATTTTGGCCGGGCTAGGCAGCGAACACATTGCAACCTTTACTTCTTAGGGCTTCTCGTGGTTAGCCCTCACTTCTCACATCACGAGGAACACATCCATGAGGAACAAACTCATTTGCACTACAATACCCCTACACTAACCACCCCCCCATCCCTTCCTCCTGCTCAATTTCAATAACTGGCGATACCGGCCTCCCATCCCTAAAAAGCGCCCTTACATTCTCAAAACACTCCGTCTCCGCCCTCTGAAACGCCATATCCGTCAACCCCCCAAGATGGGGCTGCAAAATAACCCTATCACTCCCTCTAAAATACTCATTCACATTCGGCTCGTCGGGAAACACGTCCAGACCTGCGCGGGTCCCCTTGCCGAACTCAAGCGCTGCAATGAGTGCTTCTTCGTCGATTACTGCCCCGCGCGCGGTGTTGATGATGAACATGCCGTATTTCATAAGACTGAACTCGGCGGGGCCGAGGAGGTTTGTGGTTTCGGTGTTGAGGGAGCAGTTTATGGAGATTATGTCTGATATTTCTAGGAGGGAGGGGAGGGTTGGGGCGTAGATTAGGCCATATTCCTTCTCGATTGAAGGGGGAAGCTGCCGCCAGTTGTGGTAGGTTATTTTTAGGTTGAAGGCCGCTGCTTTTTTTGGCGAGATGAGAGTTTCTCGGTCAGTGGAATTGTTTGTGTATAGCTCTTTCTTCTCGAGGATGCTTTGCACGGGTGGCACTGAAGGTCGGGAGATCCCGAGTTGGAGATTTCGACCCCGCATTCTTGCTGTAAATCCTTGGAGATATCGAATTGCGCAGGCAGTGTATAATGCTTCTGAATATACCCCGAGTGCATCAGTTAGTAACTCGGTAGAGCCCGTACGGTTTTAGCCGTAAATTGTTGTAAATAGATGCTGTGGAACATTGAAGAGGTCTATGTATCTAGTAGAAAAATCTCAAAGTTGGAAACAGGCGTTCGCGTACGCTGCTCAGCGAGGATTTGTTCAGCTATGGGACCGCTCACCGGTGGTTTCAATTGAGTTGTATGCGACGACCCAAAGCGAGGCTTAACGGGCCATGGACCAATTGTGGAATTTGATCAGTTCTCAGCACTGCAGCCGTTTTTCTAAACATCAGTATCATAAAAGGCATCAGCAGACGGTGCCCGGTGCAAGAGCTCCTGGACAAGCCACTCGAATTCCTTTGGGATGGCCAAGTCGTCCATCCCATTGTTGATCCAATCCTGAAACAGAGGGTCTTCAACAGAGGGCTCCGTTTCTACTCCCGGCTGTGCTCGTGATGGGTTAGATAAATTCCCATCACCGCGAACCATGTTAATTGTTCTCTCTGACAGGGCCTAAAAGAGGTCTCGGTATGATGTAGCAAGATTCCATCGTTCGGTAATAATCACATGCACGGTAGAGCATGCTAGGCAAGTGCTGACTACATCCGTTTGCTTGGTTCTTTTACGCACTCTTTCGGACTGCCAGAGTCAATAGATGTAGGAGAGCCCACCGAGGAACGGAATATGCAAGCTTCCCCAAGTGAACTGGATAGAAGAGCTCTGGTAAAGCCTTCGGTAAAGAAGGCACATTTCCCGTGCGCATTTTGCGCATTCGTCGAATGCATTGTCGATTATATCTTTGTTGGGGCTGTCGTTAGGGCCGGCGTATGAAGCGCGGTTTTTACCTTCTTGGTCAACTGAAGCGGTAATGAATGGTCTATAGAGGAGGAGTATTGAGTGGTCATAGGCGAGTCGGAACCATTCAGATGATGCAAAAACAGACAATGGATTGGACTGGCCAAAATCCAGCTGGCTTGGTAAGGAGGACCACCATTCCTCCAGTTCTTCGCGGAGGGTCGAGGTAGTGGTCTCTTGTGTATGAGTAATATCAGAAAAGTGGGTTACCTTGGAGTAAAGACAGTCGTTGAACCTGGCCCATAAGCGTCGTAACTTTACAACATGCAAAGCACCTGTCATAACAGTTGGGGGATCATTTGTGGATGTTCGGACGTTGCACAAATAACCATCTGGGGTGATATTTCCATCATCAATATCGGCAGGAAGCTAAACTGGTGAGCGAGCGTCAATGTTTAGGGAGTTCGTGGGCTACCTCAATGTCAATACAGTCTTCTGGAATACCAACTGGTCTCCCCAGAGTAAATGCGGCGACGCGGTCAATGGAACGAACACATTACCAGAGGCTAGCGCCAATGGGAGACCGTATGGAATATACATCACGGCACAAAATACCTTGTATAGACTCAAGGCTGTTTTGCTCAGGGATTGGCGGCAAATGGACCAGGGCTGCCGCATAGTATTTCTGGCGAATTTGAGCCATTCAATCAATACTTGCTCAGAAGTGACGTACCTCTGCAGTTATGGAGTGATGTTGTCCCAAAACAGCGATCCAATGGCGTATACCTGTTTCTGTCAGGGTTCGAGGTAATAGTAACGTCAGATTGGTTATATGCCATTAGCACAAAGAATAGAGGTATATTAGGTACTTCAGTCTGGATCTCGCCTGGACTGCTTTTGCGAAAGTCACTTTCCCACGTCTCAAAAGTCGGACCGTGCAGCAGAGGGTATTGAGGGTGGATGTTGCCAAAATAGGCCTTGGTTAGTTTTTCAGAAATTGTTGCGGACGGTAGGCGTAAGGGGGCGTCGCTTTCTGAGTTAGAAAAGTGAGATACTTCTCCTTCACCTCTTACACTGTGTTGAGATCCCGCACAAACACTAGGCAATCCCATTGTCGCGCCCACTATACGCGAGAAAGACACGGCAGACGAGGGTCCGAAATAATGAGGATTCGCGCCCGGTGGCACTCAAACATAAAAGAGCAACCTCGGCCGAGAGTACATCAACTGGATGGTCTTCGGATTGCAACGAGGACGAACGCCGAGCTACCTCTGCCGGTCTTGATGCAATTCTGACATCTTGGGCTTTGGCCATCACACTATAGGTATATCAGCACACTGGGTACAACATCAGACATCAAGGTTACCATCAGCTTTCTCTCTTTGCAACCGATACAAGCCAGCATCGTACGCTCTCCACCACGCTTTGGCCGCTTTGCCGCGGGAGGGGTGATTCCGGGGGAACCCATTCTTGATCAGAGCAAGAGGCAGCGGGAAGATTCAATGGATATTGGGCTAGCTCATGTGGTCTAAATAACGTGGGGTCATGCAGGAAAGACTGTAGGAGGTTGTAATGTTGGAGAAAGAGTACCTAGCCGGCCGTGGCTGTCTTATCTTATCTGCCTATCTGCTTATCTCCAGGCCAAGACGGATGACAGCACGTCCACCGCCTTCCCCACTCTTTGCGGTGCCTGAACAAGCGCCGAGGCACCAGACAAGAACCCGCCCACAGGCTTCATCACACAAACTGAGCGAAATCACCGTCGAATCCCCCGTCTTGCTGGGCAGGTCAAGCCAACATGTCGTCTCCGTTCCATCGCCGCCCTTTCCCCGATTATCTCCTCGCCTCTCCCCTCGCCGCCTTCCTCTATCCACTCCACCACCTGCTCCTGCGACTCCGCGGCCCTCCTCGATTGCCTCCTCCAGACGCCCGTCCCATCCGGGTGGTTTGCATCTCCGATACCCACACCTTGGAATGGTCGGATGTACCTGATGGCGACCTCCTCATCCACGCAGGGGACCTGTGCAACGATGGTAGCGCCCGCGAGATTCAAGCAGCGGTAGACTGGCTCCGAAAGCTACCCCATCCTGAAAAAGTAGTTATTTGCGGCAACCATGACAGCTATTTTGATTTCCGGTCAAGACTCGCCGAAGACCGAGACCAGTCCTTCGCGGCTGTCTCGTCATCAACAGCCTCTCTCCGCTCTGTTGACGACTTTGACTCTCCACACTGCATCGACTGGGGCGACATCCACTACCTTCAACACTCTTCGGTGACCGTAACCTTTCCTCCTCTCCCCCAATCGCCTTCCGTTTCTTCCACTCTATTGGCCTCGCGGCCTCGCTCGCTTACCATTTATGGCGCTCCCCAAATACCGGCCATTGTGCCTTTTGGTCCAGAACACGCGTTCACATACCCTGCCCACCATGACGCATGGTCAGGCACTATCCCCACAAACACCGATATCCTGATTACCCATACACCCCCACAAAACCACTTAGACCTCTCACCTGTCTACTCTACCGGCTGTCCCTTCCTCTTATCAGAATCCTGGCGCGTTCGACCCGCGCTCCATGTCTTTGGACACGTTCATGCCGCTTACGGGCGGGAGCCCGTCTACTGGGATGAGGCTCAGAAAGCCTGGGAGCGTATCTGCACCTCGCGACGGTCCCGCGCGGGGAATTCACGCTTCAGCTCACTCTTCGGTCTGCTGCAGGACTTGTTTGACGTCTCCGGTATGTTCGACTCTGCCCGAGTCCTATTTTATGGGGTTCTAGGCGTGGTATGGGCGAAGGTCTGGGGTGGAGAGAACCGGGGAGGATGGATGGTGAATGCAGCATGCATGTACCGTGACTCCGGACGGCTAGGAAATAAGCCGCAAGTGGTAGTTCTGTAGCCCCTACTGTACCCTTGCTGCTCTGCTGTACGAATGATGCAGCTGTTTATTTACATATGATTAGCGATTACCGGCGCCTCCCAGCGGCATTCCATGTTAACAATATACCCTATGTCCCTATTCCTCAGTCGCAAAAGCATGGTCATCCCCAATACAGAAATTCTATTCCGTCTTGAGCCTTGGCTACATATGTCTGCTGCCGGCCTAGTCTACCTACTGTCTACTGTCACCTGTCAATATACTTGACTCTACAAACGCGAGAATAGGACTGATTACTACATAGCACAACAGGAGGTTATGACGTGGCCGCTAATGACCGTGAACCCAACTGTCGGCCTTGCAGCTGCAGCCACGTCACAAGAGCGACGACGAGGGGGCCGGAGACACTACCTAGGTGCCTAGGTAGATAGATATCTCGCTCCGGCCCCGGCCTGCTCTCGTATTTTCATTTTCGAGCAAAAAGCAAGGAAGTGGACACGCGATGTAGATATAGATATACATATCCGTGAGGTAGACAAAGAGCCGTCCAGCTGTTCTGCAGTGAAATCCGAAAAATGGACGAAGGCTCGACGATCGTCAGCCTTAGCCATCAGAAAGGCTAATTCAAATTGTGCAGCGCTGCGGATGTACAAAGAGAAAGCAAACCATTCCAAGCCCAGCCCAAGTGAAACTGCGATCCTGAAAGAAAAGGAAACCGAGAAAGTCTATAAATTGAAGAAGTACCCTAATGCAAGTCCGATTGATGTACAGCCTGCGCCTTGATTGGCAGAAAGAAAATAGTTCACGTATGTCGTCGTCAGGGAAGTACCAGTACCGATTGCGATGGTCGAATAAATATATACAAGGTACAAGAACAGAACCAGGATTACCAGAAATAAGGGTTGCCGTAGACGTCTTGGTAGCACTGGAAAACGTCGGGACAGCTGTGACGTTGGTTAGTGCTAGGATCGAAGAAAGAGCGGTGGTTTGTTGCAGGAAGGGTGGGACGTACTAAACGGGTTCTTGACCGAAGATGATATGCCATGTATACTCCATCACCCGCGAGGTCATATCATCGGGGAGATCATTCGTAAGCACCCAATTGTAGTACCGCTGGTAGTCGCTCAGCGGCCGCTTAAGGACCTGTTCCCGGGAGACTGCAAACTGAGAGCAACAAGGGGCCCCAATGACCTCGGGAACGTTGGTGTTCCCAAACAGCGCCTTCCATGCATCTGGGTAGATCTTCTCGACGTTCTTCCCCGGTCGAGGCGGGTTGCGGTTCGGTCGGATTTCGTCGGGGCAGCCGGGTGTTTCCTGGCAGCGGAGGTTGGCGTAGCCGTTGCGTTGTACAAAATCGATTTGCAGTGACCGGACCGACTCCACGTTGCTGTAGTCCATTGTGTCTGTGTGCCAGGCGCCGGGCCAGCCATCGCGGTGGCTGTGGATGAAGACGATTGTCGAGGGGAGATCGTCGTAGTGCTCGACAATGTATTGGAGGTAGGCGAGAGCTTCGCGGCCCTTGTTGAGGGGGGTGTGGCGGGGAGCGTTTGGGTCGTCGACGACGTAGATGAAGTTTCGCCAGCTGGTACAGTCAATATTTATCGAAGGTCCCAAGTACTGGAAAGAGATGCACGTACTCTGTCAAATCAGCGCTGACCCAATTCGTATCCTCCGCGGCCAACTTGGCCATCACGATAATCCGATCATTTGGAACAATAATAGGTGTTGTGTCGTAGTGCTGCGGCATGACGCCCGAGTCGCCCTTTGACCACCGCGATTTCCACTCGGCGAGCTCAGAGGGGTCCGGTCGGCTTCCAACGTTGAATACCCATCGCGGCAGTGGGCGAGGGACTTGTGGGCCAACGGCGAAAAACTGGGAGAGGAGGAAGATGAAGCAAACGACGAGGGCGGCCGCCCCGATGCGGACGGACAATCTCATTTCATAACAATCGCAAGAATAAAACCAAATAAAAGAGTGATGGAGAAGAAAAACGAGAGACGAAAGGACAGACAGATGGCGGATAGCGATGGGGGAGGAGAGGACTCAGGGGATAGCGATGGGGGAGAAATCTGGACCGGGACTTGGCGATGGGACCTACGCGGCAGAAGGGCCCGGATTGGTCCAGGGGCCTGTCAAATCTTGAGACTCTTGAGTATCGATACCTACGATACAGGCTCGAGAGAGAGGAAACCTCTTCTTATGCTGTCTACACGTTCAGCAGAATTCAGTCCCTTAATATCACCAGAGCTATTTCCAGCCCAGCGGTGGATATTGTCTTGGATTCTTGAGACTTCTGGCCGCCGATGAGTCAGCCAGCCTGTCTCCCGTCGTGGGCCAGCAGTCAAGAGATTCACACCACCACAATAATCTCGGTAATCTGATTGCTGGGGAATAATCTGGTAGCAGATACCCTCCTCCAGGGTCTACTAACGTAGATCTGACCACTTTGGCGGCGGAGTTCGAGATAGATAGTCGCCAGGGTCCAGTCTCGAACGTCTACCGTGTCGGCCGCCGACCGGTATCCATATCCCTGACAAGACAGCGAATGGGAATTAGTAGGTGAACAATCGGACTCTTCAGCCGACTCGACCATAGTCTATAACCAATCCAAGGGTGACTTGTCTGTCTACTCTGCACGATGGTTTGCTCGTCTGAGAGAACTTCGTCAAGATGACCCTCCATGTGACACACACTAAACTGACATTGACAGACGCACGGCCAGCAAACTTTGAGGCGGGATCTTCGGGGCTCATTTTACTCGCGACGGGCTAGACTCGATCGTCGGGCCCGCTTCTATCATGCTGTTAGCGTCGTCACGGAGATTTTAGACTACAACTACGGAGTATATAACCAACAGAACTCGTCATAATCTGAGAGTATCCGTATATGCCTGTACTGTAATCAATCATAACTACATGGTATATAACATCATCCATGTACAGTTCGCCAGAAGAGCGCCAGCGCCCATCCAGTATGCAAAAACACAGGTAACCAAACCAAGTCAACGCCGCCAAGCAAAAAAGTCCATCAAAGCGCAGTGCGACCTGAATCATATCAACAACATGTCCCCTTCTTCTTTACAATTTCAACCGCCTCATCCCCATCGCCCCCCGCACTACTCGGCGGGAACATAAGCCAGCTCCGCCTCTTGTCATTCATCCCGAGCCGAAAACTCCCTCCACCATCAATCCCGCCCGGCATCGAAGACGACGGACCCCCGTTCTCAAAAGCCGACGACGACAACACACCAGGCGTCGCCAGACCACCCATCGCCTCCGCCTCGCGTCGACTCCGCTGCTCAACTAGCTTCCTCGCAATGACCCGGAACACCTCCTCGACGCCCTCGCCGTCCTTGGCACTGATCTCATGACAGCAGTCCCACCCAATATCCTGCCCCCAGAACCCACTGCTCCGCTTACTATCGAGCCCCATACCCATTCCATTCCCCAGCATCACGCTCGACGACCTTCCATACGTACCAGGTCCGGATCCAGGTCCGGGCGTGACCCCGGAAGTCATAATAGGCGTCGCACTCGGCGGCGGCGTCGACGCCCGACTCGGATAAAGCTGCTCAGCAATATACGCAATCGTCCTCTCAAACGGCACTTTCCGCTTGGCCGGGTCATCAGTAACGATATCGCTCTTTGTCCCAACAACATGAATAACGACACGCTCTTCCTCCGTCGCAACGTTCTTCTTCAACTCATTCAACCACCCCGTCATTTCGACGAAACTGCTCTCGTCCGTGATGTCGTAGCAGAGAAGGCATGCGTTCGCGCCGCGGTAGTACAGCCGCGATATACTCCGGAACCGCTCCTGGCCAGCCGTGTCCCAGATTTGGAGACGCACGGTCGTGTCGGATTCGGCGTCGACAACGCGTTTCGTGACAAAGGAGGCGCCGACCGTTGAGGGGGTGGATTTTGGTGAAAAGGCGTTTTTGACGTAGCGTTGGACGAGGGAGGTTTTGCCGACGCCTGGGTTCACGGTACTTGTTAGTTATTTTTTCGGAGAGGTTGTTCAGAGGACGGAGTTACCCTGTGCGCCGAGGACAACAATCTTGGCTTCGAGGGAGGAGCTCATGGTGGGGTTGGAGAGCGGACTGCGCGGGTGAAGTGGATTTGCATGATCTAGATGCGACTAGCAGGACTGGTAAAACAACCGCTACAGAGGGTAACAGGTAGGGGGGAAAGCAATAATAAGCCTGAAGCGACCGTAGAAGGCTAGAAGCGAGAGAACAACTGGGATGGAAAGTGAGGGGCTGAGGAGGCGGAACGAGGCTGAGACGTGAAACTGGATTCCTGCAACGATCAGCCGATCCATCGCAATCAGGTGTTCGTCCTGTGTCCAGTGCCGGGCGCTTTGTCCAGGGCCATTTCACTCCACTCATCACTACTACGTACTGTTTACTCTCACACTGTATGAGCGACTGCTTAGACAATAGACGGTGGCGACCCTCGTCAGCCCCTTACAGAAGTTCTCTGCAGTCTGCAGCTGAACTCCCTGCACAGCCAAGACAGCGCATCTCGATCCAAGCAGGTCAGTTATGAATAATCGCGCATGGGCCTCGAATCTTCGCTGGGCAACCTCCAACCCAACTACCAATCACCGGCCCTCCTTCGCTTCGCTCACCTGGCCGCCAGGAGGTCGAAATAAGGTGCGATGCAGGTGACTTGTAAAGGTTGGGAGTCGCATAGAACCACCAACTCCCGCGCTTCCCATAGCCGAACTAAACTGAACTTCGACCAGAGTCCAGGAGATTTACATCTGACAATGGATGGAAAGGGACATTTCAATATCGACAACTCTATTGTCTATCATATTTTAAAGGTAGAAGAATATAATATCGTCATTTGTAACGGTATACAAAAACTAAACATAAACAAAAGCAGATCGCCACCGCCCGGGCTCGCGGGTTTGGGTCTGGGTGATAGAGAACAGAACGTAAGGAAAGGGAGGAGTAGAAGGTCATTCGCAGCGCAACTGCGATCAAATCGTGGACATGAAGATATGATGTTTCGTGGAGTGTTTGTGAGAAGAATGAAAGTCTTTTGAGAAGAAAGATACAGGCGTCGCAGAGGCCGTTATTGTGTAAGTAGTTTAGGTATAGTTGAAGTTGTGGCAACATCCGCAGTGGACATCATGCGGGTGTCAGAAAAGTCAACCTGGGAAGAGGTAGGGTAGAGCCCACTAGAAATAGATTACGCATTCCCCGCATCAGAGCTATTGCTCCCCCCAGCAGAGATATGCCCCTTCTCCACCTCAGCCTCAGTCTCAGGCGTGTAATTGTACCTAGCAGCCTCGGCCTCAATTTCATCATCACTAAGCTTCGGCAGCTCATGAGACGCGCGAACATAACTAATTCCCTCCGTGTATCCCTTGGCGAAAATAAGATCGACTTCCTCAAGACTCCGGTTCGCGGTCTCGGGGTAGAAGAACCAAACGACGGGGATGAAGAGGGCGTTCCACGCCGCGAAGAACAGGTACGTTCCCCAGCCGATGGCGTCGACCATCACGGGGGTGATCATGACGACGGTGAAGTTGAAGAGCCAGTTGTTGCAGGTTGAGACGGCGTTGGCTTTGGCTCGCGTACGGACGGGGGATAATTCAGCTGGGTATAGCCAGGGGAGCGGGAGCCAGGCGGCGCCGAAGGCGGCCATGTATAGGAAAAGACCGAAGACGGCGCCCTTGGAGGATTGTTCGTCGCCCGGGATCAGGCAGGCGAAGGTGATGACCATGGCCACGGTCTGGACCGCTGCACCGCCGAGGAAGAGCTTGCGGCGGCCGATGCGCTCGATGAAGAACCAGGAGAAGGTCGCGAAGATGGCGTAGACGATCATGTTGATACCGCCAATGAGGAGGGCCATGTCGTTGTCCTGGTGCAAATTTTGCTTGAGGAGGAGAGGGAGGTAGTAGATGACTGCGTTGCAACCACCGAGTTGTTGAAAGACCTGGGAAGAGGAGCCGACGAGCATGCGGCGGAGATGCTGGCTACGTCCGCCGGTGAGGAGGTCGCGGAAGCTGGTCTTTTGGCCGAGGGCACCGGATGCGCGGAGCGAGTCGAGGACGAGCTGCTTCTGAACTTGGGCCTCGTGGTCGTGGACTTCACAGCCGGCCAGGGCGGCAAGGACGTACTCGCCTTCTTCGACGCGATCCTTAGAAATGAGGTAGCGGGGGGAGTCGGGGAGGTACCACATTCCGATGATGATGACGATACCGAAGATGATCTGGAAGGCGATGGGGAAACGCCAGACGAGGTCATCGGGGCCATAGTGGGCGCCAAAGTCGATCCAGTAGGCGATGGCAGTTCCGATGGCGATGATACCACCTTCAATACAGATGAGGAGACCACGGTTGCTGGTCTTGGAGCACTCGGCTTGGTAGGTCGGAATGGTCGAACTATATCGGACATGGTCAGTAAATGGAACGAACGCTTGTCGAGCCGAGGGTGCAGGGGCCGAGGCCGCCCGACGGGCCGACCTTTAGTCATCCCGCTAAATGGCCGAGCCCTCGCTATGGGGGGTATAGGAGATGAAAAACTTTACTTACGTGTTCATTCCGTTTCCTATACCTGTTATAACCCGACCGAAGAAGAACTGGAGCAAAGGGATGTGTCCGACAAAGCTTGTGACTTGAATAATCACGCCAATGATCATCACAATAGCACCAGAGAAGATCATCCACCGACGACCGGTTCTATCGCCAAAGATCAGGGCGAAGATAGCACCTGCCAAACACCCTAGCTCGTAGACGGCCGTCACGAGGGCCTGCATGGTAGAGTTATCCTTTGTCGCCGTGAAGACATTGTTGAACGCTGCGTCACTGATGATACCGGACATGACACCCTCTGCTGTCGTTAGTTGAGTTGATGCAACCATGGTCATTATGAGAACTTACGGTCATATCCGAAGAGCAGGAATCCCATAGTCGCTACAGTAGAGACGGTCAAGGACAGCGGCCTGCCCCGCATACCGGCGAAAGAAGGCGCCATGATGGTTGGCAATCAAGATAAGGAACTAGAGCTGCGCCAGATTGAGCCTAGTGATTGTCTTCTCTCAAGGTGGATAGTATCTTGATAGAAGGAAAGAGGAGTGAAGGCAAGGAGAGCGAGGGAGAAGGCGAGAAAAACAAGAAAGTCAAAACGTGGAGAATGAAGGGGAAAAAGACGGGGGGTTATATGTATACCCAGTCTTCTCCAGAAGTCCTGACATGGGATATGGTGGGAGGGGACACGAGGCAAGGATCCATCCCATATGGTTACTGCGTCCGGTAAGCGTGGCGACGATAGTTGGCGTTCGCCAAACAGCATTGAGGTTGAAGAAGAGGTTATCCATGGCGTTGCAGTTGTTTGGCCAGGACGTCTTGTGCAGCACATGCTATTGACTATACCGATGACCAAAAATTTAAGCAGTGGAGCAGGAACCGCAAGCATCTCGATGGGCACAGCTCCCCTAAGCATATTCCATGGGCGGATCCCCGATCCCTCAACTTGACGATGGCGTCTCCACATTGCCCACCGTGACATCACATATTGGAGCCGCTGCAGGCCAAGCCTGCGAAAGAAAAGTCAAGAATTTTAGACCGAAACCTTGTTGAGCAACTCGTCCGAGAAGGATGTCAATCAATAATGAATAGTCATCTGCATTCATCATCATCATCGTCACTCTGCTTTCCTTTCTTATATGACGCCTTGCCGACCACTGAAGTCAAAAATAAACTGCGCAAATCCAGAGCTCAAAAACAAAACGCGAACAGAACACTGCCACTTATCACTAAGAACCTTGGGAATAGAGCCGACTCGCCAACTGCACGGGCACAGAAACTGCCTGAAGTTGTATGGCGTCCCGCGGGCTCGGTAGCCGCGGACCAAGGTCGGCACGAATCTTAAATCTTTCGGGACATGGTACAAATTCGGGATGCCCCGTTCCCGCTTCTGCCGGCCAATGTCCTTGCTCTCTTTTGTGCGCTGTCGTCATCCCTCGCAACCACCACCACCACCAATCGCAATGCACTTCTACGGCTTACAGTTCATTCACCTTTCAATCGCCTCCTTGAAACCCCGGACAATAGCAGCAGTAGAAACAGGGTATTTTGGTTGGCAGCCACACTCGTCATAATTCGGTATCGCGAACCGCCTTCGGCCGCTCTCCGGAACAGGAACTGGATTGCATAATATGACATGAGTAACACGATCCACTCCGAATCGCCCATGGAAGCATCTCTATATGTAGAACTTGGTGGAGGGAGATGAGATGAGATGAGATGGCACTGGCAGAGGGCTTTTCCCCACCGTGCTAGTGCTTCTGCCTGCAACAGTGCCGAGCACCGTGCAGCTTAGGGCTCGGGCTCGGGCTCATTCAAAGACTTTGATTATATGAGTTGGACTGGGAGCACACCTACTGATAAGCTAATATCTCTATTCTACATATGTTCATCATAGAACTTCCGATAGTCCTTCAACTTCAGCGGCGCACAGAGATCGGAGTTGACGCTATCTTGTAGAGAAATGTACTCTGTACACGAAAATATGGTAAAAGCAGTCGCAATTAATGTCGAGTCGCACGATTTACTGCAGCTTCGTCCATCCGCAAAGATCGACACGAACGCCTGTCGTAAACAACTACCCTGTAAATCGCATTCCGTAAGTAGTCTCAACGAGATTTTCTGGCACCATGCAAGATGCATGTCAAACTAAGACAGCGGGATAGACTTCATAAACTCCAAAAATCCCAGCCCTGCTGGACATTACAGAATAAATCCCCCCAGAGCAGTGGCATGATCCCTTCTTCTATCCTTATCTTCAGATAAGACACCCCTTGTAGTCTCTAAGCCATGTGCCAGGACATGGAGAAACACGGAGAAACACGCGAAACCCCGTGTACGTCAGTCAGGTCGTCAGCAAACCCCAGGCCCCAGCTTACATTTTGCATTCACGAAACCCCTCGTGCAAATACATAGTTATCAGTATTCCTCGACTCCGAAGTCCAAGCACTATCCCATCCCGTTCCGTCCCAAAAGATAAAAAAAAAAAATGGGGGATGGGCAAAGCCAAGCCCGATCGCCCTCTTAACTAAAACAAGCCTACGCCGAGAAAGCGAAGGATGATTTGACAGTCGCGGTTCGCCCATCAATTGATTCGATTCGTGAAGAAAGCCCATATCAGTCTCCAGCGTTGGTGAGGTGGACCTGATTCTAGTGGGTTTTGTGGAGTTTATGGTGGAGATCATTAGTTACTGCGGGACTACTGAGGTGGTGGGTTCAACGTCATATTCTGCGAGATTTTTGAGGTGGGTTGGACTTAGGGGGTATGGTTATGATGAATAAAGCTAGGATTGGATCAGGCGGTGAGAGTTGTTTGGTGTGCGTATTAATATTGGGAGTGTACCTCTGCTGTCGCGAGGGTACTGGAGACCTAACCCACGGTCACATGTAATCTGGATAGCCCTATATAGTACTACTGCAAAAACACCACATATATGGCGGGGTGAGGAGATTTGTTGGTCCATGTCCACTCATCGTCGAGTACTCTAGGGGGTCTCATAGCTAGAAGCTAGACGTCAATAGACCTAGATAGAAAGAGAAAAGAGAATAAAACAAAAGAGCACGGTGTTCATTCAAAAGGCAAGGATTTCAAGGAATGACAGCGACATAGTTGAAAAGAATAGCCCGAACTCCCCCTGTTTCTCAACCCTCTCTGCTCCCGGCACAAGTCCCAAGATAATGAAGCATATCCCGCTTATCGAGGCAGACAGTGACACTTGTAAAAGTAAGCGCACGACAACCTCGCTTCTCTTGAGATGCTGTTATTTTACTTCTACCTTCTGGGACCTCGAGTTCCAGAAAAACTGAAGCGAGATGGAGAAAGTGTGGGCACGTTTCTGGTGCAATGCATCGAGCTAGTTGATCAAAGACATAGTCTTGCAAGTTACAATTTGATCTTAGGGACGATAACGGTGACCTGATAGAACTCGATACTTCACGGTCAGTGGTGATCTCCCAATGCAGATTCAGTAACCTTTACATCAATTTACGGGCCATATCACGTCGTGCCGTTTGGAGGCGTCGCGTACATGGCCCGAGGCTGAGAAATCGGGTAGAATATCATCGCAAGGCCAACATATAAGCTAGCCTAGCCTAACTGTTCCCGTCACTTGGTAAATGCAACGTTTGAACCACACAGTTACTAGCTATGCCATCGTGAGAAGAACTCACAGTCTGACATGCGCTGAACCATACCTGAGCCTTGGACAATTCAAAAGCTGGATAAATGCCCATGCAGTTTCTCGAGGGGAAGATGGGGGAGCAATAAGTAAACAAGTAGGCAGAGTCTCTGGCCGTGGTCTGTCCAACCGTTTGACCTGGTGCATTAATGTACTCACTGCAGCCAGGATCCATCAAGAACCTCTCTTAGTAAAGCACCCATGAGGTACCATTGCTTTCTAAACGTCCGACGTCTCTATCTCTGGGCTCGGATTTCAGCATAGTTGATGCGTATAGGAAGATCTCGGTTAGATGAAGGGATTAATATCTGTCAAGATTGAAGTTATATATATATAGCAGCTTAATGACAATAGTAAAACAAATCTAGCCGTGAGTCTAAAAGAATGTCAAAGGCACAAACTGAGACAGCAATTGTAGTTGAGTTTATGATCATGCTTGGATGCTTCATTCCGAGAGATTCAGGACATGCTTGAGAATGATTAAACCATGGGAAGTTTGCAGACAATAATCACATCAACCCCAAAGCGTCAGGGGTGTCTCTCTCGTGGCTTTCTGATGCCACTAGTGTCATCAATTTCTCACCAGTGTCACTGTGAACACGTTGGGAGTTTGGCAAGGGCGTGAGAAACATCTTTCGTTCGAATGCCGCGGTCGGGAAAGTAGCCCATGCAGTCCACTATGGAGAAGAAAGCAGCGTTACAAGTAAACCAGTAAGTAATATTCTCCTCCTTACTGTCTCGTGGACCCCAATTAACTGCGTCCGGCACCGTACATGCTGTGGCACAGAAGTCTTTGATGTCCTCTGGGTATGGAGCTTCGAGTATGTACTCTGTTTCTTCTCCGTGAGCAGGATTACTCTGTTGTTGATCTTGGGTGTTAGTAATTCTCTCGTATTGAATGGCATCTGAAGGGCCTACTAAAACTCACGTTGGTATCGATGGCATGCGCCATGGCATGAGTAGTCAAAACTCGTTGGAGAATGATCTCCAAGAACCTTTAAATCTATCCAAGGCCGTTACGTTAGATGTGAACCACCAGGGAGTGCTTTCTTTAGTAAGCCACTATCAAGTGTCTCGAGCCAATCCTGGAAGGTCTCTTCGCAGTGTGCGATGATTTGATACCTATTTTCCCGTCGTCAACACCACTCTTTCCGGACGAAATACAAGATTCAGTAGTTATTAGGCCAAACCAAGACACTAGGGCCTTACCTGAAGGCCTATAAGGTAGACTATGGTCGGAGCGTCCATGATGTACTATTCAAAACTCGGTAGTGGATACTGGTTTGGTAGTTAGCAGCCAACTTGCAGGATTGGAATGAGGGTGAAAAAGATAATGAGTTGGGCTGTAGACGAGGGGGAAGCCAGGATTTGTACCCCGAATGATGCATAACACGGCTCGCTTGCAGGTATCATAACGATGAGATTCCTTCTATAATTGATCTTTCATGTTTCTTTTTAACTAAGAAGGCTGAAGATCCCTTTTCTCAGATAAAGAATAAACGAGAATCTTTCTTTGGGATAAAGCCCGTATCGATAAAGAGTCAACAATGCGCACAGGGGTCAAAAGATGTCAAAACTCGGTCTTCATTCTCTATCCTGTAAATTGACGAAAAAACCAACTGATAGTCTATAGGAGCCATGTATCGTCTTCAAAGCTACCTTTGTTAAGTCTCCGTTTCTGGTCATGGTCTGTTGAACTAGGGGCATGGTAGTGGGCAAGCTATTTGATGCATCATGGCCTTACCTTTGTTCCCCTGTGCAGCCTCTAACAGAGACAGAGGCTCCCGTCACTTACGAAGAATACTGAGCCAAACGCTATCGGCACTTGTTCTCGATGGCTAATGCTAGTTCGCATCTATATGCCTTGCACAGGGTATCTTTTAGTGTGGGTTTGGGATATTATCGACTTGGATCAAAAGGGTCCACGCAGAGGTACGAGGAGGCACCCGCAATGCTCGGATTCTTCCACCCTATTTTCTGGCCGGGCCCCCGCTACCCCTAGAGGACACTGTGGTAGGTCAATGGGTCTTTTCTGCTTATTTATCCTGACTTTCGGCTGGCCGCCTCGTCCTCTGAAGAGCGGGTGGGGGTATTTGGTCCCTACCATTTCCGCGTTTTAAGGTGGAACATTCCCCTGCAGAGAGAGAAAGAACTATTAAATGGACCATAGTCAGAATAGTCAGTTACAATTAGTATATAAAAGCATCCAACACTTCAAAAGTACTGAATCATCCCAATCATATCTCTCGCGTGCCGTCAAGATTTTCCTCCAGTCCTCGCCGTGGTACATACAACCATAACAATAAACATAACCCGCATTCACCAACCCGCAACCTTGAAAAATGCAATATACACAAGTCAACATAGATAAATAGGTATCACCAAATCAATAAACAACCTTCCCCTCTCTTCCCCCTTTCATCCTTGCCTCCCATTAAATATAAATATCAACCCAATGCACTACTCTCACCTCCAACGCCGCGCATCCACATCCAAGCCCCAACCCAGTCCAGCCCACCACTCAACTCAGCTTAGTCCACGGCAATAACTTTCCGCACAACTCCAAATCTAAGGAACAGCCGTAGCCGGCCCATCATGCGGCGGCGCCGGTCCGGCCGTCGTGGCGGGCGGGTTCTTCTCGACCACGGGCGAAGCGTGCTCGCGGCGGTAAGACCACAGCGAGAAGAGTTCGAGGAGCATGCCGAGGAAGGTGAAGATGCTGCGCGCGTGGTGGCTAGTTAGTTACTTGAGTTTGTCTTGTTTGGGTTTCTATACATGGAGACCCTGGGTAGGGGTAGGGTGCGGAGGTGAGAGAAAGAGAGGGAAGAAACGTACAAAGCAAGGAAAATAAACGACTCATTCGCCTTTTTCTTACTGCAGCCTAAGTACGGCGGGGCATTGAAGTAGCAGTTATGCCAGTTATAGTCTTGCGCCGCGAAGATGAAGGCCGTGAGCCAGCTGGTAGGTTGTTAGTAACGTATCTTGGTCCTGGCCCTAGTCGTTTGTGGTTGTGGTTGGTATTAAAGGGAGGACATACAGGTACGAAAAAACAACATCAATAAGGAAGACAAAGCGGCTGAGCATATTCGGCATGAACGGGGAGAGAAAAGCCGGGAGGAAGAAGACGACTGAGAGGACGGCCTGGGAACTTCGTTAGCGACAGCCTTTACCTAGGTATATTCGGGATAAATGAGGGGTCTAGACAGACGTACAATGACCTCCTGGTAGATAATATGCTGTCCGCGCGGACCGTGATGGATAAAGTACGACGTTATGCCCATGACGATGACGGCGCTCGCCCATTGCAGGGCACGGGCTATGAGCATGACCGGTCGAGCGAGGGCTTGGCGTGGGGCCATATTTGCGGTTCTGAGTGATACTAGATGGTGATTATTGGGCTAGAGGGAGGGATATGCCTCTGGGGAGGAAAAAAAAAAAAAAAAAAAAAAATGTCCGCAGCGCCTCAAGGGAGTAAGGCAGGTATAAGGCTGAGTGAAGAAGCGAGTAGGAAACTGGTCTTGCAGGTGGCTAGGACACGAGCTTTATAGTTGCGGGGGACAGTAAACAGGGAATCATTGCGTCTGGTCTGGTCAGCCCACGGGCTGGCGGGCAGAAGCCGGCAGTAGAGGTGTACGATGGAGGTAGGGCTTGCGTCAGGGTGCTTGATTGACCCCGGCCCAAACCCAGACCCAATAGACTATCTAGAAAAGCTTCCATTCCCCAGCCGGGGTTCATTTTTCTTCCAAGCTCCTTGCGTCGAGTTGAGCTAGACATAAAGTCAGTGATGATAATGGCTGTTTGCGGTCGAGAGAGGAGGGCACGGCATGGGATTGCATGTCGTCTTCTCCAGCTCATACCTGCGTCACTTACTTGTTTTGCTTCTGCACAGTAGTAGACTAGAGCAGTCAAGAAATGCGAAACACCGATCCGTCCAATGCGAACAAGCCAACAAAGCCGGGGTGCCGGAAGGCAAGGAAAGGATCGACCTATGGCGACTAGACGCGCCAATTGCCGGACCAGGGGTGGTGTGTTGTGTGATCAGCGAAGACTGCAGAACTAGGGCTAGCTGCCAATTGATCTGCGATGCAGAGCTCGACTGGCACTAGTTAGTGATCACGGGTTGCATGACGTCCGGATGTCGCGGGACCACGGTCATTCTTTCCATGGATATAGAGAGTATTGTAGAGCTCGTGAGTCGTGACTCGTAGGGTACCTATCATCTGACCTCGACCTCATTGACGTCGTGGCTGTTTGGTCGAACCGACGATCCCGACCCGGCGAGCCGACTGGGCCGATCATATGTATCTAGACTGCTGTTTAGTCACATCTAGGTCGTGCATCGCACTTGTCACCAATGTCCCCCATTCACCGCTGTTCCTCTACCCATTGCATGCAGGTTTTCGGGGACGAAAGTCCAAAAATAAAACATTAAAGGCCATATGGTGCAGTCCCTTACTTGCACCCGGCAGACTACTGCTACAACCAACGTAGTGACGAAATCTACATTGGGGTACATTCCCTGGCATTTGTACGGCTGGGCCAAAGCTTGAGCTTAAATACGACCGAGACGCAAGGGTGTATGTTGCAAGTGCCTAACTAAACTAAACAGTTCGATTACCCTACCGACGCCAACTCCAGCTCCAGCACGCCCTACCCTGCTTCCGCCCTACCACGACGTAACGTTTCCTAAATCGTGTTCCTGGTAGAGTTAGCGACAGCGATAGCAGTAGATTGGTTTGACATACCTTGAGATATTCACTCCCCTTTTCCAGGTACTCCTCGCGCGACACGGATGACTTTGCGAGTCCCGGCCCGGAGGCCCATTGCGCTGCTCCTTTCCAGGCGTCGAGGATGGGATCCGCGGCGCGGCGAACGGCGAGCTGAGCCTCGAGAGGGAGGAACGCGCGGAACTCATTCTGGAACCGCTCGTCGAAGTTCTGGAAGAGGGTGTTGCCGCCTGTTAAGAAGACGTCGCGCAGTAACCTCGACTGTTCTTCAGGGTTGGAAAAGCGCTGGTTGACAATGTCCGCGGCGATCTCGACGACTCCCGCCTGGTCGATGCCTGCAATCGAGGGCTTAAAGGCAACTTCTGGTACCCGGATTCGTTCGACGTTGAGATGAATCTGGTGTGCCTCGCGCTGGCTCTCGGCGTCGAACGGCCATGGGCCACGAAGGAAAACATGGACTAGACTCTTTGTCCAGTCGGATTGGGCGGCGAGGGTGTGGTTTTCTGTGAATTCCGGATCGTACTCGAGAAGTTCCTTTTCCACGTTGTTGAGCATTCCGCCGAGGTCTTCCTCTTCTTCATCGTCGCTTTGCTCGCCGGTGGCCACCGTTCGGTAGACACCCCAATCTTCGTCGTTGGCGCCAAAGTCGTCATCGTCGCCGCCTCGTCGTCGCTTCTTAGGGCCGTCTGCTGCGAGGTTGGCGAGCGTTTTCATGCGCATCTGGCTGGCTAGTGATTTGCGGTTGCCGAGATCGGCCTTCAACCGGTCGCGATCTTTGATCCGTTGCAGGAGGTTCTAAACTTGTTAGCTTAAGCTCGTAGGTGTCAAGTGCAGCTTACCTGACGCTGTGCTCTCCGTTCAGCGACCCAGCCTTCAGGGTCATTCTCGCGCTTCTCGCGATCGAGTCGGATCTCCTCGTCTCGGCGCGCCTGTTCTCTTTCCTTCTCCTCCTTTGCGCGTTGCCGAGCCTCGATGTTGGACTTCATCAGCCGTTGATGCCGCTTCTCCTTCAGGCCAGCCTCATCTAGCTCCTCATCCGGGACATCTAGTAACGGGAAAGTCTCCTCCTGTTGTTCCTCCTGTTCTTCGTTCCCCAGATCCTTGTTCCTTGACCGCTTAATCGATCGCTCAAGGTCCCGGATCAGTCGGTCTAGGTGCGCCTCGTCCTTGAGATCCTCGGCATCCAAAATTCGCGTCTTCTCTTTCTTCGTTTCGGACTGAAGGCCGCGCTGTAGATCCTTGTAGTATTCCAACTCTTGCTCCTTCTTCATCAACTTTTCCAGTCGCATCTTGGCGGCTTGCTCTTGCAGCCGTCGTCCGCTCTCTTTCTTCCTCTCGGCGATCCGCGCAAGCTCCTCCTCTGTTTTCTCGGGCACAACGTGCTCGGTAAAGGGATATTGAATGATGTGATCTCGGTCTTCCAGTCCTGTCCAGTCCAAGTATCCGCTCAGTTCTCGGTCGTAGTCCTTTGAAACATAACAATGGTTGTGCAGGAGGTCCTCCATCTGGTTTTCCGTCATCTTGCCAGGAAATGTCGGGTATTTCAGCCGCATGAGCTTATGTAGGTACTCCGAAGCGTGCATACCGCCAAAATTCAAGCGCGAACAGTTGGAAAGCATGGCTTTTGAGTTGAGCACCGGGATGACGTGAGTAGAGGTGTGTGAGGAAGAAACGATTAAACCATCCGTTCCACGGTTGTACCGGTAGGAGAAAAGCGAATCGATTCCGTACGCGACCGATGGGGCAGAATAGCACTCGAAGAGGATCTCGTTCATCACTATAACCGTCAGCTCAGCTTCGACCCAGCGCAAAGTTATTCCTACTTTTCCTTGGGTAACTCGGGTTCGCGATCGGCTCTGTCATGACGATTGGCCGATCAACGCCGCCATTCGCTCCGTCAATTCCAAGCTTGATAAACAGATAGTCCAACACGCCCTCCATTACGTCCCAGTTGCCCACCACGCTAGTACCGGGGTCGAACGCGTACCGGAGCTGGCCGCGCGTAGTCGCATCGACGTAGGCATCATGCCCGATAAATTGACACGCCTTGTTCAGTTTCCGGTCTCGGTATCGACTCATCACGGGGGGGAGTATGAAACGGGGATTCTCGTCAAAGGACCAGCCGGATTTCACGAGATGCGAGCCTATTCAACGAATAGATATTAGTTATTGCCCTGAAATGTACTATAGAATCAGACGTCTCACCATTGTCAATGACAATGGCGCTCGTATCAGGCTTGGATTTGCTCTGTTCGTAGCCATCGGGCTGCGGAGGCTGGTAGCCCTTGAAAGGACGCTCGTAAGCATTAAAGATCTTGGACGGTGGTTTGGCGGCACGCTTCTCGGATGAATTGATGGAGAATCGCGCAGGGAGGACCGACTGCACGGAGGTGATAGCCATGGTTTCGGCTGGCGTAGGTCAAACGGGGATCTCAGGAGCTTTGGCTGATTACCGCATCGCTGCGTGTCGCGTACAGCACTAGAGCAGCTGGGGGGTATGATAGAAGTTTCGCAGGTGATGAGGATGTTGGAAGGAGTGGGAGTGTTTGCGGCGACATTTCAGAAGAGGCGGGTGGACTTAGGATCCCCAGCGGTGGAAGAAAGTCTGGCCAGTGCCAAGACCGGCCATGTCCCCGGATCTACTACTGCACTGCGTCGATACTACCAGGCTATAGATACAGATATAGCATCAATTGACTACAGAGTGTAGAGCAGCATAGCTAGGATCAGGGCATTTCAAAGTAGTTTCATGACTGCGTAACTAAATCTGAGATATCTATGGTTGAGGTTCACATCGAACGCCGAGGTATATGTCTCAATCATGACGGCTCCTGGAGATTCTCCGTAGCTATGACTGATCAGCGGAGAACTAGAGACCACATCAAAGGACATACCTTCTAAGTGAAATAACACATTCGACTGGTAGTTCTTGAACATTTGCGCCACCAGCTCAACGTTCATGTTCTGGATATTGATGCCCTGGAAGGTAGTGCGTGAGTTGACAGCTGCTCAAAAAAAAGAGACCGAAAATTATATACCTGAAGAACTGTGTTCATGTCCATGACGGCCTCGTTCAGCTTTTGCTAGTGGTTGTCAGTGCAAACTTGGAGGTTGAGTAAGGAGGCGGGGAACATACAACATTGTTGATGATTCGAGACAAGAGAAGGGCTTGCTGGTGCTCGTGAGGGCTCTCCTGTAGACCCGTTAATACCGCCAAAGCTGCATTGACGGGACTGTATGATTTTCATTGCCATGCTCACCATTTTTGCTTCTGCATTTGATTCGGTTGTTGTTGATGGGAAGCGGATGTTTGTTGTCGCGGATCAGTCACGTGATGGAATTGCAGTAGACGGCCGCAGGAGTGATAATATTGGTCGTATTGTCGTTTCTGGGACTGAAGCTAATTGTTGCTATCTTCTCCAAATAAAGGCGATTAAATTGAGGCCCTACGGATTTGATGCTCTGGCTGCTTATTGACTCTCAACACAATTGAGCGCTCCTCCGCCCGTTGCGAAGGCCCTTCTCCTTCTCATCACCTCAGTTATCCATTCCATTCCCGCATCGCCTCCTCTTAGAAATCTCAATCAATCATCATGGCCCCTCCTACGCAAGCCGACAGCGAAAACCACCAGCTCCTCCTTGACAGTCTCGACATCGCGGCAGTCCCACGCCCCTTCCGCAGCCAAACCTGGCGGCCCTTTCAACGCCGAAACAAGAACGTCAAACAGCTCCTCTCCGACAGCTCGCGCAAGGAAGCCTCCTCGCTCGCTACGCAAGCAAACTCCGGCGCAACGACTCCCGGCGCCGCCGGCAGCACCGACGGAAGCCAGACACCTGCCGAGGGCAACCAAAAAGGCGCCAACATCGCTCAGGCTGCGCAGAGCCTCCAGACTCTTGTGCTAGAGAAGAACGCGCGCGCTGCAATTTCGGGACCGTCCGTGACGTATACGAATATCGAGTCTGCGCCTTCCCTGCACCCGTCGCAGCAGCGGCCGTATTGTGATATCACTGGGCTGCCGGCTTCGTATACCGATCCGAAAACGAGACTGAGATATCATGATAAGGAGGTTTTTAGTGTGATTCGGACTTTGGGGCAGGGCGTGCCTGAGAGCTATCTTGAGCTCAGAGCTGCCCATGTTGTGCTCAAATAAGGTGTATTCTTCTACGCAGAACATTAAGCACACCTACGACAGGATAAAGTTGCAGAAATAGTGAGATACCCGTTGTGAGGATACTGTTATTATCGTCTAACATTGATGATTCTAGGACTATCTGACAGAATGTACGACCAACACAGTCAAGCTCTTCCACCCACCATGCCCCTTTCGAGACAGGCTCAAGAAAGCGCTCCGGCTTATTCGTGATCTTGCATTGTATATATACGATTGATCTTCGCCTTGTGCTCGAAGCACTCGACCCATACCGACGCTCCACGACGGAACATCAGTTACAGCACCCGAGGATGCTGTTGCCACGGCGTATAGCTGGAAGCCAGCTTGAAAAGGAAATAATGCGGTTCGAATCATGCCATAGTAGCAGGTTGCGAGCAGAGTTGCTAGAAACGCCTCCATCAGGCTCCGATTTGGGATTGTTTTCAGCTCGACTTGTCGAAGGGGCAGACAGATCCGCCGTTAGAGAATCACATTATGTTCCTCATCGTTATCAAAGGGTTAAAGCTGCTGTCGTTGAGTTGCTTCATTATGTAATTTGAGCGGCCAAGTAAGATACTCCGGCCGTACTGCGTAGTAGAGAGTTGACCGAATGTGTTGTCGAGTAACGGAGAGTGCAGAGCTTTCCCGAGAGTCGGTTGTGTGGCTGTTGCGGACCCCTAGACCGCCTTCTCAAAGAATCCTAGCAGTCCCACGCCAAGACCCAAACACGGCAGAATTTTTGGATTATTCGTCGCAACCACAGCGATTGTTGATCAAGATCTCCGAGATCTGGCTGGAATTTGCGACGAAGCTCAAGAGGACGTGGTCTATACCTGACCCAGAATTTGAATCCTTTTCCTTTGTTCTTGTCGCCGGGTACGAGTCCTCGACCACGGCCGCACTCCATCCCACTCCTTATCAGCCCGCGGACTGCGATGCTAACCTTCCACAAACAGTTTCAGGATCGTCGTCCTCGGCCACCGCACTCGTCGCACCTACAACCCGACCTTCACCTTCTTACACGCCCGCAACAAACCTCTCTTCCTCTTCCTCGTCGTCTCTTCTTCGTTCCTAGAATATCTCCACGAACTCGCCCGAGATGCCGTCGGTATGGATGACAGACAACCAAAGTAAGCGCGACTCCGAAGCCATGCGATGAAATCCCAGTCATGCTAACGCATATGCGAAAATATAGAAATTGGGGTCATATTTTGTTCCGGTGGTATGTTTAATGTCCCGCTGAGCCGCCGAACGCCGTAGCTTCAATGCGCCGCGCTATACTGGCTCCGAGCCACGGTCATAGCCATGGTCACTAACTGTCGCGCGATCAGGGGGGTTATTCCTATTCGGCGGAGTCCTTATGTTTTTTGATCGGTCGCTGTAAGTCTTCCTGGCCTCCTCGCAATTATAGTAATAGAGCCGTGATTAACAAACCCTTTAGATTGGCAATGGGAAACGTACGCCTCCCCTTCACTTCTACCCCCAAGTCGCATACCAAACCACACGTCACCTAACCATCATCCACAACTAGATCCTCTTCCTAATCGGCCTAACCCTAATAATCGGTCTCGAAAAAACCCTCACGTTCTTCTCCCGCCGCCAAAAACTAAAGGGCACCGCTGCGTTCGTCTCAGGAATCCTCCTCATCCTCCTCCGGTGGCCGCTAACAGGCTTCCTAATCGAGCTCTACGGCCTCTTCATCCTCTTCGGCGACTTCCTCGTTACAATCGGTCAGTTTGTGGGTGGTGTACCGGTTATTGGGCCGTTTGTGCAGCGCTTTCTGGAGATTTTGGCCGGGGGGAGGCGGAATGCGGAGTTGCCGGTTTAGGGGATCGAGTGATTTCGCGTTCTTTTCGTTGTATAGAGGTGGGTTGGGGTTGGGGGTATTAGATGGCTTAGGTTCGATGGGGGGTTTGAGTTGATTGAGTATTGTTTATGATACATGAGGTTGGGAGGGATGGATGCATAATGTCTATATTGCTATGATTACGTATTATTATATTCTATATCTAATGACTCTGGTGTGCTGGGTCTGTGGCCCTACGCATCGATTACCTTCCATGAAATAAGAATCGAAACGCAATTAAGTGCAATGACTCTAGGTCTTAGCTGCGCCAAATGCTTGATACGGGGTTAGTGCTTGGGAACTAATGCGAGACACGGCGTGGATTGAGGTCGTTTCAGAAGATTTAAATGCTTCCAACTTGACAGGTGTCTTTTGACGGCTGTTGATCATAATTGAAACCGTAAGTGGATATCCACAGTTCATTTTGTACCATAAAGTACATATTGAAATATTTACGCGTTCGACGCAAGATGAAGAAAGTAGAAGAAAGCACCATCGTGATTTACATTAGGCAAACACATTGTCTGTCTGATTCCAAGACTAACCGGATGCAACGTCGTCATCTATTGGCCGTTGATGAGGTAGTCGCCGACCTTCTCAATGGCAGCAGCGGCATTGGTGGTCTGAACGGCCTCGCTGTGGTGACCTACGAGGATGCACGAGGGGGTCCTGACAATGATGGCGCCCTCCTTGCCCTAGAGAGTCCAGAATAATTAGCATTGTGACAAGACGTGGCGTTCAGGTTCTAGATATATCCTACCTTCTTACCGTAAACACTGCGCTCGTCGGCCTTGATGGCGAGGAACTTCTCGCCGCCAAGTGTGAAACCGTGCTGCATGGCGTAGCCGCTGTCACCGAAGGCAGAGCCAATACTGGAAATATCCTGGGGAGAGACCTGTCCTCGTCGTTAGCGATGTGTGTCACGAAGTTGACTCGGGCGGGCGGCCAGCCAGCGCACGGCGGGTGGCCGATAAAAGGCAGGCGTACCTCGAAGCCAGCAGATGTAGCCTCAACACCGGAGAAGTCGTAGCTGAGGATAGCAGCCTTGTCAAACTGGCCAGATCCCATCAGACTGTGAGGTTCTGTTGTCAGCATCGATGCGGAGGTCGCGGGGGTTCTTGTTTGGTTAAGGCGGGGTAACGGCGGAGGCACGGTACCTGGAATCGACATATCCTAAGTGAGAGATGCAGGTTAGCTGCAACAGCTCGGTGCAAGGGATTCAGGAACAACCGAGACGTACCTTGCCAGATAGCAGAGTGAGCACCCATGGTAACGGTTGGATAAACAAGTAGCGGGGAACGGAAAAGGGGAAACGGTGGGAGAGATGCCTGAAGGAGCGGCAAAGGAGTGCTGAAGAGGGACGGTGGAAGGTTTCAAGGGAACAGAGGGAGATCGGCCAGCGACAGGGCTGTTGAAATTATGTATTTGCAGTGATGCGAGAAGGAAAAGAAGAGTCGGTAAGGAAAGCAGAGCAGAAGGTGAAGGTGAGCTGGGAGTGGGTGAGGTAAGGTGGGGTGGTGGATGCCTGACTCCTGAGGCATAATATGTCTGCCCCGCCATTTCCAGCATTATTACTATAGAATTCTTCTCCCTGCATCAACTGCTGCACGATCATGACTTGGTGACTGCCTGCGGTACGCAAGAGCTCAGTTACTATGTACGGCACAGCGCGAGCGCCAAATTATTCTACAAGCTCACTGCAGTGCTACGGAAACACGATTACATATGTCTGCGAATAGCATCGAGTGTGCCGACCTCACCGACTCATGTCTTAGGTAGACTACCACACCGAGTCCGATGACAAGCGAACGACAAATATCCCGAATAGTACTGCGATACGAGTACTTGGCCCAGGGTCTTAAAGTTCGAACTTTAGGGTGAACCTCTTCTGAAACTGAAACGACGGAGCATCACGGGCTCACGGACCTCCAGCTATGATTTGTTCCAGATTCAACAATTTCTACCTCCATCTAGACCCCAAGCATTAGGAACCCCGACTTTTTCAACTTGAGGTATGGATAAATTGATATCGCATCTTGCAGCATCAACGGTGTACATCCGCAGAAACGGCCCGGCACGTGTGGCTCTTGTCAGGTGCCGATCACCTGTAGCACTTGTCCCTTTTGGTCCACGCCCTGCAGAATCATTTGCCAACCCTCCAGCGCTCCTTCGTTTCGAGTCTCAACAGACTTCGGTCATGGTCAGATAGTGCCACTGGAATACAATGCTATTGTCCACTTCTTCAAGACGCCGCGAATGTGCGCACCTCGGAATTTGCCATCCTTCCGCCCGCCCAAGGCACCCTGGCTTTGATCCGATTTTGCACGAGATTTAATCTAACCTCTGCCGACAAGCGGCCATCCGACATTTGCGAACTATAGAAAGTGCAGAGCACTACATCGTGCGGGGTTTTGTATCAAACAACATCGCCAACCGTGATAATTGCAGTCCAGATTGAAGATTCGTCTCAGGCGTCCACCACCGCGAACATCGCATCGGAGTCGATCACCGTCCAAGAAATCAAGACTTTGACGTTGGTTATCATTCAGCTCACGAGTCTCATTTCGTTTAATTAGATCTCCGAGGTCTGGCGTCATCTCGGTTTATTGGCTGAGCGGGCCCTGTTTCAGAACGAGCTGAAACCAATCGTGAATCAGAAAGCGCTCGCGCCGAGTGCTGCGTATTTGCCGGCCGCGCTGACAAGCTTAACATCTGCGCAACCACAATTCCCATTTCAAACCCTTGGATTAAGCGGCCTGCGCTCCTTGAGCTGTCGCTGATGTATTCAACGTTGACTGGCTCGGCTAATTATCCCTCAGGGCTGACCTTGGGCGGCTACAACAATCTATAGTGCTTATTGGTTGTTGGTGGCCCTACGCTAATCAATCCCAGATTGTCTCATATTATTTAGATCTTAGATGTGAGACCTTGTAGGGCCCACCAAATCTCTGACAGTCCTCTCACGGAGGGGGTATGGGCTTGTCGCCCTTTTAATATCGCGATCCGCCCTCTCCTTTCGTGCATAGCTCTCTCTTCCTTTTTGGATGCTTCAGTTCCCTCGGTCTTCTGGAAAGACGTCCGCTCTTTTTTTCTACTTTCTATGTTCAAGCTTCACTTCGGTCCCTCATACACACCGTTCCTTCAGCACATACGCTTTTAATAGACGACTCCTATGAAACAACCCTAGTCAGCCATGACCAAAGGATGTCTAGGTAAACCGCGCACGCCGCCCCAGGCGCAAGGCATCTCCAAGCCCTACTTGAGATACACAGATGCCCTACCAAGGAATGACCTCCGTGATATCGACCGCAACGTCAGTTACAGTCGACCGGTCGTCAACTTCGGACAGTCAGACAGTCGCAACCAATCTCCAGTTCCTGACTTTGAATTCGGGGCTGCTGTACCAACATCCCAATCCACGCTGGCGTCTGATACCAATCTTGGAGTGGACGAGTCCATGATTGGAATTGCCCTAGGAAGCCCTCGAATGCTGGAACCAAATCATATCGCAACTGCACCACGGATCCCACCGCCCACACCCCCTGACGATGCAAGAGCTTCTTCAGCCCTGCGGCGAAAGCCAAGCAAGTGGAGGAAGATTGGGGGCATGTTCAAGGCAAAGAATGCAATGTCTCCCAAGGCAAACAAGCCATTCTACCAGGTTCGCGCCGGGCAAACTGGCCCGGAACAGGGCTCTACCCATTCAGTAGACTACAAGTCTCGACGTGGATCCGAAACCAAGACGGGGCCGATTGAGAATACCGAAGTATGGCCGTGCCTTGTTTCGGAGAACGAAGCGTTGACGCATCAAGGCCAGTCCAAACCACCGGCAGGATCATTACTCCAGGTGGAAATCCCTCAGATCGCGGAGATGGAAAGATACAGCGTGATGTTTGGCGGTTTGCTCAACAAGAGCCAGCCCTCGCTGCTGGACAGGCGAAGCAAGACGCTGGACAATTTGACTATCACCGGCAAAGAGGTTTGTTCACTGCCGTCTTCCTATACCATATTCATGTGCTCATAGTCCTAGTCACCTCCGCCGGGGCCACAACGACGAGCAACTTCTCCAGCACTATCAAAATCACCCAACTTTACCCTTTTCCCAACCATGCCAGCTAGTAAGGCCTCAAAGGTCCTAGGGAGTCACAACCTCCCTCAAGGTCCAAACCCTCGGCCCAGAACCCAGGGGTCCCTCGCAAACCAATCTCAAGAGACACTCTTAGCCCAGAGAAATCTCTCGCCAGATATCCACCCCAAAGCATCCCACCGCTCACAAGGCTCCGTCACATCCTTCCTATCCTCAACCTCAATAGGATCCAATGACGAACCCCTCCTTATCCACAAGATCGAGCCAGTTCGCACCTACGCCGGCATGAAAGAGCCAAACTGGGTCATGGTAAACCGCAACCCACCCACCCCATCCCAATCCGACTCTCCATCCAAGAAAAAGCTCACCATCAACACTCGAGAAATACATTCACGGTCAGACTCAACGAGTAGCAGCGAGTCAACACTCACATCCACAAGCCTCGTATCCTCTGCCTCATCGCCAATCCTCTCGCCGCTAAACACAACCCGCACCGGAGCCTCGCCTCCAAGAACCCAGAATGGCCTCGACACCAATTCCCAGGGACCTGCGCAGAACCCCAAACCCATTTCCTTCCCACCACCCCGTACATCTTCCCGCACCAACGACCAAAGTCCAAGTTCCAACCATAGCCACAAAGCCAGCAACTCCCAGACCGAAATCCCCACAATCGAAGTCTCCATCGCGCGCTCGGTCTCCGTCTCAAAGGGCAAGAAACAGATGCTTGTCCCTGTGCGCACGAGAGCGCCAACCTTCAACTTGAGCCAGGCGAAGACGCCGCAGGTTTCGGGTCCACAGGTCGGGCATCGGCCGGGGTTGTCGCAGGATGCGAGGATCGAGATGGTCTAGGGCGGCTTAGTTGGGTGGAAGGTTGGACTTAGGGTTTAGTCTGGGTTCGAGTTTGATAGGATTGGGTTGGTCTTAGGGCTGGTTTGGCGTTTCTGGATTGCATACGCATACCTTGTATATACATACATACATACATACCCCTTTGGTTGTACTTGTGGTCAATTTCTGTGCTATTTCGGAATTTTGGGGTCTTTGGGTCTGGTTCAGCGTCAGTACAGTGTCGGAAGTATCGATCTTTCAGCTTTCAGTCATTATCTATACACTTGTATCTCATTTTGTGCATATCTCATTTTCAGCGAAGATGTTTTATCAAAATTGATGAGTATGCTCCGTACACAGACTGTCCTTGCTATTCTGACCCGATCTGTACTATGGCAATTTTCTTCTTTTCCCCGCCCATACTTCTATTGATCTTTTTCTACCGTTTCGACTCTTAATATTCACCCGAGACAGCCTGTCCATTGGTCCTTACCAAGGCTACCTACACGTTTTCTAATACTATCTTACCTCACCTTCCTCACCCATTCAACAATTATGCGCCATGCGCCATTATTTCAGCGCCCGTTTCCGTACACGTTCACGCATCAGCAACGCATACAGATCCTGCATGTTCTGGGTTAAACCAAAGTCGCCTAAATAATCATAAGAAGCACTAAGTATGCCCCATCTGGCCTGGCAACGGTCAATCCTACTTCAAGACGGCGCAGATCTCTCGTCGTTCATCGATTCACGGTATTTTACGAAAGGACCTGGGTCAGGGTGCCCCGTCTCGAGCTCGTCATCACTGAATCCGTTTGAAAGCTTCGGATCTTGTGAATGGGATCTCTCCACCACTCCTCAACATCCCCATCATCACCATTTTCGAAAATGCATGATGCGGAAAGCCTGGTTTCTTTCTCGCTATCCAGCACTGTCCGGAGTCCCAGCGCATGAGGGGAGGACTGGTCATAGCATATATAGGTTGGTCCGATAACTTTTGTCCCTGTCCGCCCTAGTAAACACCCTACATATGGTGGTCTCATATACCACTACACAGAACAGAAAGTATCCCGTAAGACCCGAGAAAGACGACATCAACCGTTGGTCACATATGCCGGTGAGTTCTACGTATAGCATCCGATTCAACGACTTCAACGACTGGACTGAGGTGGCCGCGCATTGGACGCCGAGGCTAGCGTAGCCCTAACTTGGCGTACCAAGTGTGAGGCGAGAGACTCAAAGTCAAGAGGCGGTAGGTCGTCAACGTCTACGTTCGTGGAGATCGGGTGTTGTAGATACGTATGTAGACCTGCTAGTCCGGTGCCTGGAGCGCTGCCGGGTTCGAATCATCAGCGATCAATCACCAACACCAGCATCATCACAGTGTCAGCCACCGTCAGAGTCCGACTACGACCCAGTAGAAGAAAAATGCGGAAATGGGGGAGGTAGCAACGGACGGTCGCTGGGCTATGCGGGGCATTGGGTACTTGAATTGTCTCATCCATAGATCAGACGCTCTTACGCTATGCATCGGACACAATTTTTCATTTGCGATAGCGTGCCTACTCTATACCCAATCTAATCTACTCCTTCGCCGGCACACTCGACTCAGACACAATCTGCCTCTCAACTTCCTTCCCTTTCCCCTTGCCTGTATCATCACCACCACTGACACCCCCAATAGAAACCTCAACACCATTCAAAACCCATTCCATCCCCGGATACGAATCGCTAATGACGCGCACATTAACCCGTTCTGGGACAGGTAGGCCGCGCGGGAACTTGACCGTCGATGTTGTCGATATGTGACCTCCCCCGCGGCCCTTGGGCTGATTCCTGCTCCACGAGCCCGAGGCCGAGCCCTTCCCAATCCCCTTCTCATTCCTATTATTCTGATCCCGACTAGGCCACGAAACCCTCTTCAGTGCAAGCAAATCCCCATCCGCGCCATCAGACTTAGCGCCACAAACAAGCAGGAAGAAGCCCTCCGTTTGGGGCTTCGGGAATCGCGGCGCGTAGATCCGGAAGTCCGGATTTGTAGGGTTATTCCTGCGCGTAAGCGAGACTGTTATTCCGCGTTGGGCGGAAGAGTGAGGCGTTGAGATGTTTAGACGCGGGAGATGCGTTGTTGCTTTTGTGAATTGGGCGTGGGTTTGGGGTGGGAGGTTTAGTTTGCTGGGGAGGGAGGTGATGGCGTTGTAAGGGAGGCTTGTCAGGGCTGTTAGGGAGGCGGGGAGGGATTTATCTTGATTAACTGGGCTTGATGGGTCAATGCCCGGGAGAATTGAGAGCGGGTGGTCGTCCGGCCATCGGCCTGATTTGATGCACTGCAGGAGGGTAATGAATGAAGTGCATGTGGCCGTGTACCCCAATTCCGCCATGGCGTCGATAGAAGCTTGGATGATACGAATGCTCTGATCGAGGACGGACGTCTGGTCACCGACGTAATCTGAGATGGGGAGGTCGATGCGAGACATGTATGCCTGGAGAAGGAGGAATGCCTTAACGTGGGGATCCCACATGGGTAGATCGCCCATGGGTTCGACGGAGAGCGGCAAGTTCCGCGAGAGCTCGGCGTTGATGAGATCTTCGTTGTGACGGACGGGAAGTTCGTCAAATTCAGTGGCTGAGCACATCCAGCTCAGGACGTCGTGGAAGGATGGGGCCGGTTTCGCGTGGGCGAGTAGGTACCGGATTGTTTTGTGCGCGAGGTAGTAGTAGCTCATGATCTTGCCAAAAGGGGTTGCGTCGACTTCGCCGGTTGCGGAGTCGAATATAATGCAAGAGGATTCCGAGAGCTCGCCGAGGGATTTGTCCACCAAGTTAATCATGAAGTCTTGCGCGAGGGTCTGGGCTTCGAGGGAGTTGTGCTGGTTTGCTGAGATTTCGAGCCCGTAGTAAGAGGGGTTCTTGTGCAGGCGCCGGAAGAAGAATGTCCAGGTCAGATAGTCGAGAGCATCTTGTTTAGTGGTTATAGTCCCGGCAGAGACTTCAGCGCCCAAGTGGTTATCTAAAACCTTGTGGAGCGTAGACTCAACAGGGAAACCAGTATGCAGGAAGTGTTTGTAAAACGCCTTCTTCGAATCTTGTGTGAAAATACGTGCAATACCAGAGTCGTCGAATTGCGGCCGTCCCGCACGACCCAGCATCTGCAGAACGTCAGTTAGATCCATGTCCTTGTAGCCCTCTATCTTCGCGTCAAAGTACTGCGTTCCCTTGACGACGACAAGATGTGCAGGAAGGTTGACACCCCACGCGAGGGTACTAGTGGCGACAAGAATTTGAATTTTGTTGTTTGCGAAGAGCTCCTCTGCTAGTTGGCGGTCCGACTCGACCAACCCAGCATGATGCAGACCGATACCGAAGGAGAGTGCCTCGCGCAGAGCATCATCCTTTACTCGTTCAAGGTTTAACTGCAGGTCGTCCTCCGACATACGAACAAACCGACGCGGGTTATCTTCCATACCACAGAAGTTGATCAGGTCCTTCGCAGTCAATCGAGTCTGTCTACGAGAGGCAACAAAGACGATCACGGGTTTTTCAGGTGAGTGATTCTTGATGGCCAGGAAAGTCGGTCTGTTCATCGACTGCATGAGCGGGCAGAACCCACGTTGCTCAGGGAACCCATCGATAAAGATTTCCAATGGAACAGGGCGAACGGAGTGCCGGAAATTGTACAACCCTTCCTTAACGCCCAACCAGTTTGCAAGGTCCGAGGCATTGGCGCAAGCCGTCGACATGCCCATCAATCGAACCGAGCCCTTTGACTGCGAAGCGATATAGTTCATACGAGAGACGATAATCTCGAGAATTGGCCCACGGTCACCGCCAAGTAGATGGATCTCGTCAATGATAACCAAGCTCACCTTTCGGACATAGTCTCTGGTTTGCCAGCTACGAGAGATACCGTCCCATTTTTCAGGTGTGGTGATGATGATGTCTGCGTCTCGGATTGTGCGCGTATCAGGCGTGTTGTCTCCCGTCAGCTCGACCAGTTTCAGTCCCATGGGTGCTGTGACACGCTTTCCCCAGTCCAGTACACGCTCGCGGACGAGCGCTTTCATAGGCGCGATGTACACGACCTTTGAGCCTGGGCGTTTTCTGAAAGCCCACCACATCGCCAGCTCTGCAGCTACGGTCTTTCCACTACCTGTCGGTGATCCAAGAAGCACATTCGCCGCGGTGTGGTAAAGAACGTGGAAGAGCTGAGTCTGCATTGGATTGAAGTACTGGAAGCGTTGGCCGTAGAGCTCTTCGAGGATTGGATTGTTGAGCGCAGATATGGGGAGAGGCTGCAAATCGAGAAGGTCAGTATACACACTCTCCGTGTCCGGACGGATCAGGTGCTGGAACGAAATGGGCGTGACAGTCTCGGCTCCCAGCCACCGATCGGAAATTGCTCGAACATAGATCTGGCTTGGTAACGGGTCCGAGAGAGGAATGGTGAAGTTGAGTTCGTGCTCGTCGTAGAGCTTCTTCCGACTAAGGATGAAGTACTCATGGTGATAGATCTCAGACGTTTCTGAGTTCTCCACCCAAACCCAGTACGATTCGGAGGCGCCGTGATGTCGGTCATTCCAAGTGAACTCGGGATAGAGCATTAGACGCACACGTAGAACGTCGCGGTTGAGCGGCGCAATCTCAGCCTCGACACTCAAAGTCGGGAAGTTATCCAGCAGCTTTGCCAATGTCTTGCCCATCTTCTGGTTATGAACGAGTTCGCCAAGCTCCGCGACTTCCATGTCTCTCATCGACTCCACGGAAGACGACGGTAGTCTCTCGTCCAAGTTCCTCAGAATCGGCTGCGGCAGGTCGAATTGGCGGAATGGGTGGTCGAAAGGCCATAACTGTTTCTCGATAGACTTGCACATCGAGAGGAGAACCTGGCACTGGTAACCCCATCGTCGATTCAACGCGATCATGAACAAAGCACGACAAATGCGTGCTGCATTTTGTGCTACGTACCCCATATCCGAGACCAGGGCAAAGTCCTCAATTCTAGCGCGAGATATAAATGACTGAAGCAGAATGTTGGTCTTTGCTTGTGCGGAGTCATTGCCGCCTTCTACTTCAGTCTGGACCGCTTCCTCGCGAAGTCTGGTGAGTTCCTTGGACTCATTGTCGCGAGATTGGATATTGTCGAATTCACCACTCATACTGATCATTCGCAGTACGTCGGCTTCGCCAGACCGGGGTCGCATCAGTTCGTTGAAGATTTCAATACTGGTCTGGAGGACGTAATATTGACTTGCGATTCGCCCAACATCTTTTGCTCGAAGTTCCTCGGTCTTCTCATTGTAAATAATCATCTGACTCTTTTGCAGAACGAGAGCAGCTTGGATAATGAGTTGGCGGCGACGCAACACAAGTCCAGGATCGTCTATCATCTCCGCATAGTCGATGCCATAATTCCTCGGTTCACGCTTCATGCGCACAAAGAGATACGAATATCCCAACCACTGCACTGCTTCGGAAACCGACGTGACTGTTCCTAGAGCGATCTCGGCGTTCAGATTGTCCACGAGACGGCCAGAGAAGCGGGACTCGATCGGTTGTTGTGAAGTTACTGCAGAAAGATAGTGGTTCAATTTGTCGTGCGTCGTACAAATGAAGCCGATACCTGTATCCTGGAATTGCGGACGACCAGCACGACCAAAGATCTGCATGACATCCAGGATACCTAAATCGACGAATTTACCCTCTTGAGGGTTGTACAGTTGAGTTCCTTTTATGACGACCGCCGCAGCCGGAAGGTTGACACCCCAGGCAAGCGTAGCGGTACAGCAGAGGGCTTTGATGAGTCCTTCGGCGAACATGCGCTCCATGAGGTTGCGATCGCTTCGGCTCATTCCAGCATGATGCGTGCCGAATCCGCTAGAGAACAAATCGCGCAGCTCGCGAGCACGAGCATGCTTCATGTCCCGGAGAGCGTTGGAGTAGTTCTCATGTTCATGACAGCTAAAGAGTGCCTCGCATCCGTCTTGGATAGCCATTTGCTTTAGCATCCGCGCGGTCAATACTGTGTCTTTGCGCGAGTGCACGAACACCATGACCTGGTGGCCTCGTTCAAGCATGTCCCGGACCTTTTCGAATGCTACGGTGTCGATGTTGTCGCGAGACTGCTTAGAGCCAGGCTTTCCTTTGACACCAATGAAGTGCTGTTCAAGGGGCACCGGTCGGAAAGAAGAATCAAAGAAGAACAGTCCAGCCATTTTATTGACCTTGAGGAAGTCGGCGACGTCGACATAGTTCGGAAGAGTTGCCGACAACCCGACAATGCGAATGAGCGACTGCGTGCTTTCCACCTGTCGCTGAGTTCGAGCAACCAATGACTCGATGACCGCACCTCGCTCATCGTGAAGCATGTGAACTTCATCGATAATCAACAAGCGGACCTTTTGTACAAGCTCTGTATCACCCGTGCTCTTCCGGGTCACCACATCCCATTTCTCAGGGGTGGTAACGATGATCTGGGTTTCCACGATCTCCCGTTTCGTCAACTGCATGTCACCAGTCAGTTCACGAACCTTGATCCCGAGCCACGCAAGACGTTTTCCGAGCTTTTCAGTGACTTCGGCTGCAAGAGCTTTCATGGGAGCCACATAGACAATCTTGAAGTCGTCCACCAGAACCGAGAACTCGGTGGCCTCGGGCTGTTCAACAGGGTTTGGAAGAGTGTTCTTTCCGATGGCGTTTAGAATCGTCAGCATAGCGGCGTCGGTCTTACCCGCACCAGTCGGAGCGCAAATGAGCATGTTCTCGCTGGTCTTGTAGGCAACATCGTACAGAAGACTCTGCATTCTGTTCAATGTCTTGTAACCCTTGAATGTACCCTGACAAAGGCCATCCATAGACGAGATTGAAACGAGCTTCTGCTGATGCCCGAGAGTTCCAACTTTCGCAGCAGGAACTTCAACTTCCGTATACTTTGGCTCATCAATCTGCCTACTCCCTAGCGGCAATCCATAGCTCTTCCCATTCAACGCAAGCACATTTCTAGAATCATGCGACTTGAACACATGCGGATACTTTGGTCCCTCCCTCGTCTGCTCCGGCATCAAGGCCGCATTCTTATGCTCGAAATCCTGCCGTCGAAGAGCCTGCTCTCGTTCAGCCCTCGTCTGCAGAGAACCCGCCGCCAACCCATCCGTCTGCGCCCTTGTTTTCCCCGACCCTCCACCCAAGCTCCCCAGTATATCCTTCCGATGCGCAATCAGCTCGATCACGAAATCCAGGTCGTCAAACCCGACAATCTCTGCCAGCGCCATCTGCAGCTCGTCATCGCCGCTATCTGCAGCCAGAGCGGCGATTAGCTGTTGCGCTGTCTCCGTCGCGTCGAGCCCGGGTTGTTGGATCGCGAGAAGCTGGCACCTCTGTTGCAGCCATGTCTGGTCGTACTGCTTGGAGGAGCAAGGAGGGGAAGGAAGGTCGTCGATCGCGTCGAAATCGTCGCTTGTCGACTCGTCGTCGGAGCTGATCAGGTCCCAGACATCGTCGACTGTTCCAGCGGAGGAGGAGTGTTCGTCAAGATCGAGATCGAGATCGCTGCCGTAGGTGAGCTGGTTGTCGGCGTTGGCGGGGTCCTTGGTGAGGTTCAGGTCTGCGATAGCCTGGCGCATGGCGGCCAGTTGGGCGAGCCATTGGGATTCGATGGAGCCTGTTCCGTTCATTTTGGCGGCTTCCGTAATTCAAGTCTAGATTGAATTCTTGCAGAGGGGGGTTCAAGGTGAGGGAGGGAGGAGAGAGATAAAGAGAAAAGGTGAGGTGTTGGTCGTTGGAGTATTGCAGTGTTTGAGCCTCAGGCATCAATACTCTAAGAATCAGCCTAACCCGATTTGGCACTCACCATGCAGCGCCTGCCCTAACATGAGTCACAGTTGCTCTCTAAAGAGTCATAATGGCTCTTCTTGGCATAATCCCCTCTTCTCTGTGCAGCCTGGCATTGGATACCTAGTACAGAACTCACAGGTATGAGCAATTTGGCTCTAAAGCGCATTGAATGACGAAAAGGGTAATGTTGTGTAAGTTTGTGCTGTTTATCACTCAACAACAGTACAAGTTTAATGGCTGTTAACAGCCATATTCAAGCATTGGCTACGTGGATTCTACCCCCAGAGACAGTCACAAAGGCCCGATGCCCGAGTTCGCTCCCGCCAGCTGTGTTATGGCTGACTTGGAATAGTCACGGGTGTCATTTCACATTGCGTTGTTTATTGAACAAGATGAACTATCCACTAGTCGAGTAACTGGACGAACTTGATAAATCTGCGGCTGCTACCATCCCCCCTAAGATTTGCCACTAACAAGTCTCTCGGAGTACAACCCTGCCCTGTGAGAGAAGCGTCGGCTCCTTTATTAAGAATGTAAGAAAGAAAGTTTTTTCTGTCCCATTTTACGGTCCACCAGCAAGTGTACCATATCGTATGGCTTCTTCCGTCCAGGGCACTATAGCCAATGGCAGAGTTGATGAAGCGATATCGACCCATCTTCAAGCACGCGTGCATTGATGTCGGTTCCGGAGGCTAGTAGGTGGTCAATGGTCGCTTGACCGAGTTCTTGTAAAGCATCTAATCGCTGCCCCTTGCATATTATGTAGTCTGCTAGGAGGCGTGTTGGGAAGAGGTAGAATTCTTGGAGCATGAACTTGTCGATGAACCCTATCCAGTCCCGGACCTCCTCCCCGGACTGAGTATCCTAGGGCCCATAAATGGATGGATTGTAGACCCTGCGAAGAGCGAATTCACACCGAATTAACACTTCGGCTATGTCTCCACGTTGCACGCTGCACCTCAAGAGATACTATACCATCGTGCGGTAGTCCAGATTCTCTCTCAGCTTCGCTAGCCCCCACTTTTCGAGAAGGTGTTCCAGGCACGAGGGGGCAATCCTGTTGGGATAGGTCTGCCCTTGCTTCCTCCTCGGCGCTTCATTGTAACCATTGTGTAGATTTATCAATCCCAATGCTTTGATTAACCAAGCTTCTCAGCCAAGTCCATTAAATTTGTCCATGAGTCGTGGGCAGTCTATTCGCAGAGCCACCACGGCCCTGACCAGAGAAGCCAAAGTTTCCTACTCAGTACTCTGGATACTGAACAAGAATTTGGCAGATCAGTTCCTCACCGGTTGTCTAATAGCTCTTTAAAAGACAAGAAGGATGTTGCAACAAACGATCTACCAACTCCCAATCCGTGCGCCAGCTCATGAGCACGATAGAGACAATTAAAAGGGTACTAAACATTGACCCCTGTGCATCTAAGGGCTTTGAGAGAAGGAAATAAAATGCAGTATAAGCCCCAAGGATATCGACCACACATAAAGAGCCATCCGCTGACCAATTAATCTAGACCTGAATTTTCTCATCTTCTGGGATCGTGCATCTGTAAGTTGGCAGAGTGACAGATTTGACGAACTGCCCAAGCGGTAGATCCAAAGGCTTGCTTTGCAAATAACTTACCACATCCTTAACGGGTCTAAGCATGCAGATCATACTTTGAGAAAGATTGAAGGGAGAATATTCTACGTCGCCAGAGGATAACTAGAGAGTACAGGGGTTGACGTTCTGTAGTCACTGATGGAAGACTACTTTCTTTCAACCTTGATCATGTTGAGCCACTTACAAGCATCAGGTTCTTTGAGGTATGGAATAGTGCTTGTGTTTGATATGTATTGGAGTAGCGACTTAAAGTCTGCCCCAGCGGCTGACATCACTCTAATCCTAGAGCTGAAGCTGATACACGTCAACATCCCTCTTCACCGACGCCATACACAGCCCCCAATCAAATCAGTTTCCAAGGTTCATACCTTCACGTTCCCATCCCCACCGTGAACCCCAGCCCCCTCCTTCACCATCCCCCAAGACTTCCAACCCCTCTCCGCCGCAGTCCCAATGCCATAATCCGCATCCCTCATCCTCCAATCAAAAATCTCCATAGATACCCAGCCTTTGAATCCCGCCTCAACGATCCAAGCCCTAACCACATCCAGAACAGGCGTGTACGCCCCGAACTCCTTCTCCAGCGGGAACGGCCGCGCATGCTTCGACCAGGTAAACTCAGGCGCTTCGCCCTCAATATACCACTCATGGCTCTTGGAGAAGGGCGGGTCAAACCGCTCGGCATCAGATAGTTGCACGTAGAAGACCTTTTCGATGGGTATTGTCTCCACGAAGCGCCAGAGCGAAGAAGAGAGTCTCTCCGGCCCGTCGGGGTAAACACCAGACTTCTCAAATGAACTCGCCCAGAGCTTCGTGAGTTCATGGAACGTATCGACGCAAAGACCGAAATCATCTCTATTCACAAGGTTCACGAGACGCAGGGCGTCGTCCCATGTTGAGTAGACCACGCCCCAAGATAATGGCTCGTATGCGAGTTTTATAACTGGTGACGACGAAGCAGCGAGGTCAGAGAGTTGTTGCATCTCCGAGACAATCACGCTTTCGTCAGTAGTGCTGTTGTTCGCGTCATACTGCGATGGAATCTGCAGGTACGGTGCCCCCAGGATCCGCGCGAGATCGAGCCAGTGCGACGCGATTTTGAGACGCTCGGTTAGTGGTGTCTTGGTGTTCCCTTCGAAGTTCTCGAAGGGCGCGAGGGAGAGGATTTCAAGGCCTAGATTGTCGACTAATTGGCGGATTTGCTGTGCGGCTGTAACCATTGATACATTTCGGGAGGTGCAGTACCGCTCTAAATCGCCGTAGACGATTTCCAAGCCCTGGAAGCCGGCGGATGCAGCAGAGTGGATTTTATCGGAGAGGTTGTGGATAAGGGATTGGCCGAGGCAGGACGTGCCAATTGCAATTTTGTTGGTGAGGGTCATGGTCGTGGTATCCTGATTTTGGTCCTGGGTGGATGTCAATCTGGAACCTGGGGAAGTGGTCTGGAGAAGCTACGGTGATATGGATAAGGTTCTTATACTCCACGCCCTAAGCCCCAGGGGCGCCCCGGAAATCAGTTTCCTCATCTCGGACATGTTCGCGCCAATGACACTAATCGAAGTTCGAAAAACACCCCCGATAGTCAGAATCAAGCTTCTTGGCCCATTTAACCGCATAGAATATTCTATACAAAGTATCGCAGATCTCGGCTGTACATGCGAACCCCCCTCCCACTATTCTACACCTCTTCACCAGCCAATCCCCATAACATTCGTTTCGGCATTCTATATTTAATCTATTGAGCCAATTTATCCAATGCCTCTCCTTCAACCATCATTTTGAGCCATTCATCCATGCCTTTCGCGCCCACCTGCTTATAGAACTTAATACTCGGCTCATTCCAAGTAAGCACGCTCCACTCCAACCTCCTCCCCCGAATCTCAACAACCTGCCGTGCAAGCCACTTTAACAGCGCAAACCCATACCCGTTCCCCCGTGCAGCGGGCTGGACATATAAATCCTCAAGGTATATCCCCGGCGCGGCGCGCCAGGTAGAGTAATTGTAGAAGTAGAGTGCCATGCCGACGGGGATCGGGGACGGGTTGGATTGCGACGCTGGGGGGGTTATGAGGGCTGTGTAGACAGTGCCGTGTTTGGGTTTTTGATCGCTGGGTTGTTCATTGGGGAAGGAGAGGGTGTTTAAGAGGGATTCTTCGGTTGCTTCGACTTCGTGGAGGGCTTTTTCGTAAGAGGCGAGTTCGCGGATGAATTGGAGGATTAGGGGGACGTCTGTGGTTCGTTTCAGTTAGTGTTGGTGTGGGGGTTCTCGATGTGGTGCGGGTGAGGGGCAGAATGCGATGCGATGCGGGCGTACGTACCATCTGGTGTTGCTAGTCGGATTGTTGCGGACATGATGTCTATGTCTGGTGAGGTGTGATGATCGTTCAGAGAAGGAATTGGTTCAGTTGCGACTCTGGATAATGGGTGGAATGTTTGGACTGCGAGGATTTATGGGAACCGTAAAACCGTGGAAGTTGGTCCGCCCTGCGGGTGACATGCTCCACTTCGACTACATCTATGCCGCAAGAGCTGTAGAGTCTAGACGTACTAGATTACAATTACAAAGCAAAAGTCTGACTCGAGTAGTCTGGTATTATTTCTATCCTAAAGGTATGCTAAAACTGTATTAATATAACACATAGAAAGAATTATGTACCCTAAACGTCTATACAATGGAATATCTACCCAGACTACTTCGAGGTTATCGCCGCCATCCACTTTTGCTCGTCCGTTCTAGCAAAGTTAGTATTGAAACAAGAAGGGAAAGGTGAGTAAGACCTACCGATCAAAGTGCAGAAGCATCCCCAGAACAGGTATGAGTTGCTTCTGGTAGTTCTTATCTTTCTGTTCCAGGAACTGCAGAAGCACGTTCTTCAGGTAGATGTAATCAATACCGCCAGTCGGTGTATCGCTTCGTTGTGTGGACGGGCTGCGAGTCTTTGGAACAGGCGACGTGACTCCCCTCCGGGGGCCAGAGTCGATAGATGACCTCGACGACTGCGGCGCTCCGAAGCGGCCGTCCTCGGAAAGCATATTGGATTTGCGCATCTTCTCTAACCGCGAGTTGGTCTGCTCTACCGAGCGGCGCAGCTCGGCCTTTTCTTTCTCGAGGTCGCGGACCTGCTTCTCGCTCTCGTCTAAGCTCTCGCGCAGTCGAGCCATGGCCTGCTGGACGTCGTTGAGCTCTTGGGTGGCTGTCTCTGCCTGTGCTTCGAGGTGGTCTCGTCGCCGCTTCCAGTCTTTCTGGGAGTGCTCCAGCTCTTCCTTGTCCTCTTCGGCGCTTCGCAGGTTCCTTTCCAGTTCACGAAGCTTTGTCTTGAGATCTTCCAACTCGCGGGCACGGCGTCGACCCTGCGCGCTGGCTTCGTCCTCGGCGCGGTCACGTTCTTCGATAGCCGTCTCCATGCGCTCCTTGAAATCACGGGCTTTTGCATCAGCGCGGCCCTCAATGTCGTTGAGAAGACGACGCATGGTTTCGCCTTCGCGGGTGCGTTCGCTGAGAAGGCGATGCGCATCGGCTAGTTCCTCTTCCAGGCTCTCACATCGCTCACGTGCCTCCTTCATTTGCATGCCGAGTTCGGAAGCCTGATCGCGCATGCTGTTCATCAAGCTTTGCGCGCTTGTGTGCTGAGCCGTCTTTAGTTGCATCTCCTCCCGCATGCCTTCGAGATCCTTGTTTAGCTGAGTGGTCTGCTGCTCGTATTCCCCTAGCTTCGTCCGCGCTGCCTTCAGCTCATCTTGGACGTTGGAGAGATCCAACATGACCTTTTGTCTACCCTCAATGGCTTCTTGCTTTTTGCTCTCCGAGTATCGCAAGTCGGATTGGGCGACTGTCAAGTTCTCTTCCGCTTTTAGTCGACTATCCAGCTCTTGCTTGATCTTCTGGTTGAGGGTTTTCACTTCTGTCTCGCGGTCTGAGATCGAAGACTTGAGCGTTTTCACTTCCGCTTGCAAATCGTCGTGCTTGCCTTCTAAAGTCCTCAACTCAGCGGTCTTGTTCTTGAGCTCATCCTTGGTCGATTTGAGCTCCGCACTTTCGGCTCTGAGTTTCTTAAGCTCGGGTTGAATCTTCTGGATGGTTTCTCGTAGATCAGTGATATCCTTGAATCTTGTCGTGGCGAGCTGCTGCGCCGCAGAAAGTTCCGTTTCATTCGTCGTAAACTTCACCTTGAGCTTTTCGTATTCATCTCTGAGGTCATTGTGAGCCTTTTCAGAGTCTGCCGACTTGGACGCGCTGTTTGCGCGAAGGTCCGTAATTTCTCCCTCCAATTTCGAGATGCTTGCCTCCAAAGCTGTCTTTTCCGCCATCAACTCCTTGATCTTGTCTTTCGCTTCGACGTGCTCTTGGCCAATATTGAGAAGATCGTCACGTAATGACTCGATCTCCTCCTTAAGCCCTTCCTCGCCCTTTAGTTTAGAGTCAAGGCGATTGATGGCCTCTTCCTTCTCTGCCAGTTGCTTCTCCAGACCCTCAACCTTCTTCTCGAGCTCAAGCAGTGCTGCATTCGATTCGACCGGTTGGGAGTCTGGTTGGGGTGCTGGCTGCGTGCTTTCTGTTTCCATAGCCTCTGGTGCCTTGCTCGTATCCTCGCCAGACTTGCCACCCTTCTTCTTCTTACCCTTCTTCTTCTTTCCACCTCCGGCGGCACCGGTCGCATTGCCGGGTTGCTGTGTGGCAGGCTGTGTCATGATTTCGGGCTTGACTTCCGTCTGCTCTACCCTCTGCTGAGGGGCAATCGCTTGGCGTAGTTCTTCGAAATCAGCTTTCTGACCCTTCATGACTTTGTCCTTAGACTCCTGCCATTTCGAGTTGCCCTCTAGGTTGCCATCGAGATAGCCTACGACTTTCTTCAGGCCGTCAAATTCTGCAGTCTTCTTATCCATGTCGGTCTTCAGACTGGACATTGTCTCCTGAGTTTCCTTGAGCTGTGTCCGAAGAGAATCCACTAGGCCTTGTAGTACCCCAAGTCGCTTCTCGTTGGCTTCCTTTTCCTGCTTGACTTCGTCCAATTTGGACTTCAGCTCTGTCTGCTGATCGTCATCTCCGGGCTCGTTGGCTTTTGTCTGTAGCTGTTCGATTTCATGCGCCTTTTGTTGCAAATCAGCCTTTAGCTTCTCGACCTCGGCGCTTGCCTCGGTCACAGCAGCTTCCGACTTTTCAAGCTTGGACTTGAGCTCATCGATTTCACTCTGCTTTGAGGTCTTCAGACTTTCCATCTCCGACTCCTGCTTGTCCTTGAAATCGCGCAACTCGACAAGTTCGCGCGTGGCAGATTCAAGGTTCTGAACCATACCCTCAGTCGATTCACGTGCAACCGACAAGTCGCGCTTTAGGTTTTCCGCTTGAGACTTTAGGTTGTCGACTTCCTCCTGCTTCTCCTTCAATTCGGCCTCCAGTCGAGGAATCTCATTATCGAAAGAGAAGAACTCCTCGGATTCCTCCTTGGTCTCCTTGGGCGACTGTTTCTCGGCTGCGGTGACATCCTTATTGTCTTTTGACTGTTTGCCGACGCTGGCGCTTTCCTTGATGCTGTCCAGTTCATCTCGCGCGGCCTTTTCGGATTTCTGAGCTTCCTCCAGTTTGCCCTTGAAGTCTTCCCTCTCGGTCGTGACGCGCTTCAATTCTTCCGCTACCAAATCACCTTTCAAAGAGATCTGATTCAAGTATTCTGTTAACGCTTTAGGCTCAGCAATCGATGTCAGGGGAGTGTTCTCCCGCAAGGCGGCTTCAAAGGGCTCGATGGATAGGACGCGAGAGTGGGCTGATCGGTATGCTTTCAATAACTCTATAGGGACAGATTAAGCAGCTAAGTCTTTGCCGTGACAAGAATAAGTCATACCTTGATAACGCGACTCCAGCTTGGTCAGCCTCCGCAGCTTCGCTTTCACCTCAGGTGGTAGCTCTGGCGCTGACCGAGTGGCCTCGGCCGGTGTCGCGCTCTCTTTCTCGTTTGTCGTTGTTTCCGCCGCACCCTCAGTCTGTCCAGTCTTCTCCACTAAAGTAGAAGCCTCAGCGACACCCGACGACTCTGGCCGAGGCGTACCCGACCGACTAGTAGACGAGTCATCATCTCCAATAGCGAATTCCGGCTCGAATTCGGTAGGATCTGGTCCGCGCACAGGGGTTCCAGTATTCCGTCGCTGCTGGGAAGGTTGTCTATTCGGAGGGCGTCGAGCGGAATTAGAGCGAGCGAGAGATTCCTGAGATGAGCGTTGTCGAGCTTGTTCCTCTGCGATGCGCGAGTCTATTGCTTCACGGAGACGCTATTGACGTTCACTGCGAGTCAGCCTTCTGGATCGTAGTCTCTGCAGTAAATATGCGGCGGATATACCTGGAACATGGCTGTGGCGGGCCGTCTTGGCCAAAGCCACAGGAATTAAAGAGCGAGAGACAGAAGAGGAGAGAAGTAGAAAACAAAAACAATAAGCGACTGCAGTTAGGAGATAGTAGAAGGGAAACAGGTGATCAGACGGATTTGGCCGGGCGGAGAAGCTGGACAGAATAATGTGTATGGGGCTGAGAGGACACGGCCCGGGGTCTAGACACTCCTTCTGTACTCCGTATATATGCGCTTGATAGCTAGAATGTCTCTTGTTGCTTAAGGAATTGATTTTATGGCCTCGGGATATTCGTGACTTTATCAAATGTACGGGCAGTGGTCTTATCTTCCTCTTGAAGGGCCTGCGTAGCTATTCATTCTGTATTTGCCATTTGCGGCAGAGGTATATAATTTCGCAGGAAAGCATAAGTTGAGCATCTTTCGCCACTGGACAGAACCAAGCCATCAATGTGAATAGGTTGCTTTCACCACTTGCTTCCACTATTTTGTGCTCACCAATAAACTAGAAAGGCCACTATTAGTGTTTTCTACCTTAGTGATTATCAAAGGTCTTTACTGTTGTGGTTGCCTGCAAATCATGTGAGCGCCAGCTGAAGACCTCAAGCTCCGGATCAACGGCCAATCCTCCACCACATTAACTTCATTTCAACTCATCGGTCTCGGGCAACTGATCGATTCGCTCTTGTCTTCTCGTCCTCGCTGACCTTGTCCGAACCAAGCACCCCGACCTGCGACGGCCCTCCACGAGCTCCCCTCCTGTCGCGGATCGACAGCCAGCCATGTGTGCACGTTGCGGCTCGCCTTGACGATGGTGTTGCTAATCGCTTAGCCCTCCATAATTTGTTGCAGTGTCACCGGGTGAGGAGTCCTGCAACCTTTGCGCAAGTGCCGGGTTTAGCGCTGTTCTTTGAGCAAGCTTCGAAGTGACGATGGCCAACGGTGGAGCTTCTCTTGTTACGCCCGCCCAGCTAGTACATGCGTCACCGTCCTCCCTCTCGAACACCCCCTCCATTGCACCATCGCTGTCGACTACGCTGCCCGCCATAAGCGCCAGCGTCTCTGGCTTCCCTCGCCTAGCTCCTCTTCCCCCGTCGCCGTTGGTATCCCTTCCAGCTCCGACAACCATGGTGGGGTGGATCGGTTGGGTGTTTTCGCTGGTTTTCCAGACGATTCCAAGTATTCTATACTGGGTTATCACCTTTGCTACCATAACGCTGCCCAGATGGCTCTTTACGCTCTTTTCCATGAGCTTGACGTTCACAATGAATTTTACGACGCTGTAAGAGCTGCTCCTCTATCCGTATTTCAATTGCTGCTTTTCAGGCATCGGAATCCACTGACGTATGCGGAATTGTTCCTTAGGATGTTGATCGTGCTGGCGCTGGTTTCAACCGTCAGCTGGTTCATTCGCTATCGTTTCCTCAACATGTACAGCCGCTTGCCCCCGGAGCCCCAACGCAAAGAACCACAACTCGATCTGTTCCCCGATGTGCAGGAAGGCGACTCGAAGCCAGGATTGGCCAACTATCTGGACGAATTTCTGAGCGCGATCAAAGTCTTTGGTTATCTCGAGAGACCCGTATTCCATGAGTTGACGCGCACGATGCAGACGCGGAAGTTGATCGCGGGCGAGACACTTCAGCTGGAGGAAGAGAAGGGCTTTTGTCTGGTTGTGGACGGCTTGGTTCAGATATTTGTCAAGTCGATGCGGGAAGGAAAGCATAACTTGAACGGCGAGCCGATCGAGTCGTCTGACGAAGAAGACCAAGCTCGGGACGGGAAACAAGGATACCAGCTACTTACGGAAGTGAAGAATGGCGCCTCGATGTCGTCGTTGTTCTCTATCCTATCTCTATTTACAGAGGATATACACTTGCGCAATACCGAAGGCTCCGAATCCAGCATGTCCAGTGTGCAGCCAAGTCCTGCGCCAGTGCCCCGATCGTTTTCGGCCAGCCCAGCCGTCCTCCCGAACGGATCAGATCATGAGGACGATAGCACTACGATTAACGGGGATGGAGAACACCTGCCGCCAGTTCCTCCTTTGAACCTAGGAGAAAGCCGCGCGCCTCCACACAACCCTAGTGACCACGCCAAAGCGAAGCGACGAGAGCGACTGAATCGCCGGAAATCGGTGCATCCAGACATTGTGGCTCGAGCTATGGTAGACACGACGATTGCGATCATACCCGCCAGCGCTTTTCGGCGCTTGACGCGACTCTACCCCAGAGCTACTGCTCATATTGTCCAAGTGATCCTTACACGACTTCAGCGAGTGACATTTGCAACAGCGCACTCCTACCTCGGTCTCACAAACGAAGTTCTGGGCATCGAGAAGCAGATGACCAGGTTCACTACCAAGGATTTGCCGAACGACATTCGGGGTTCGGCTCTTGATCGATTGAAAGGCAAATTTTTGAAGGAGAAGGATCGATTAGGTTCTGAGGAAGTCACAAAGGGTATTGCGTTGCATAATCCCTATGCCGGGAGAACGCGTCGGTCGGGCAGCTTTTTGAGAAAGGAGGCTGCTCTACATGCGAAGATGGCGATGACACGGCGGCCCATTTCTCTTATGAACCCGGACCGGTCTCCTACAGAGCGTGACACGGGTGGAGTGAGCCCTGGGGACCTTCTCTCTACAATTCAGCTTTCGCGATTTGGGCCTAGGCATGAACAGTTCGCTACGACACCCAAACTACACACCCCTCTGACCGAGAAAGAACGCTCCCCCATGCGCCGCTCTTCCCTACAACGCAAGGATTCGGTTGACGAGGATGCTCTATTCCGCGAATCCGTATTAGATTGCATTATGGAAGGCATTGGCTTGACTCCCAGCTCACATGACGCACTTCGCAAAGGCGCTCGCTCGGGAGAATTGTCCCCCAGATTGGTCTCGTATGACTCCCGTCGCCAGAAAGCCGTCTTTAGCAACAATGCATTTGGCTTCATTGACGCCTACGAGAATTCCGGAGATGGTGAAACCGAATCTATGATGTCCATGTCTGTTACAAGTGCGGGTGGTACATCGCCCATTGTCAATTTGAGGGAAGAGCTTCGCAATGAGATAGAGATCGTTTATTTCCCTCAAGGATCCATTCTGGTGGAACAGGGCGAGCGTCATCCGGGACTGTACTATGTTATAGACGGCTTTCTGGATGTCGGGGTCCAGGTCAACGAGAAGGGGGAGGATCTCGTTGGGATCTCGAGACCAGGTCAATCGCAATTGGAGGAGGATCTTTTCCCGACGCTGAAGCATACACAAACGGCTACGTCGCGCGGCGCGACCAATGCGGCTTTCACGAATGAGTCGTCAAGGCGCAAAAGGGCGTCCCGAAAGTCTCTTTACATGATCAAGCCGGGTGGAATGCAGGGCTATGTAGGCGCGATGGCTTCTTACCGCTCGTATACCGATGTCGTCGCGCAGACGGATGTTTACGTAGGGTTCCTCCCGCGAGCATCCCTAGAACGATTGGCCGAAAGGTATCCAATTGCCCTTCTGACATTGGCAAAGAGGCTCACAGGCTTGCTTCCGCGCATGCTTCTCCATATCGACTTTGCTTTGGAGTGGGTGCAGGTCAACGCCGGTCAAGTCATCTACCATCAAGGCGATGAAAGCGACGCTATCTACATCACGCTTAATGGACGTCTCCGGTCTGTCCACGAGGGGCATGGAGGCAAAATGACTGTCGTCGGTGAGCATGGTCAAGGGGAAAGTGTTGGCGAGCTGGAGGTCATGACCGAGTCGACGCGGCCAGCTACTCTGCACGCTATACGAGACACCGAGTTGGCAAAATTTCCTCGGTCTCTCTTCAACAGTCTCGCCCAGGAACACACTGGAATTACCATACAGGTGTCTAAACTCATTGCTCAGCGGATGCGGGATCTAGTCGAGAATCCCATGTCCGAGCAAGGCGAGCCCGGTAATACCGGCAATGTCAGGAACGCAACCTCAACACTCAACCTTCGCACTGTTGGCATTCTTCCGATAACTGCAGGTGTCCCGGTAGTCGAATTCGGCAATCGACTTCTCAATGCTCTTCAACAGATTGGTGTTACCGATGGTGTCACATCTCTGAACCAGGCCGCTATCCTGAATCACCTAGGTCGGCACGCTTTCAGCCGCATGGGGAAGCTTAAGCTCTCACAGTACTTGGCTGATCTGGAGGAGAAATACGGGATGGTCCTATACATTGCTGACACTAATGTGAACTCCCCATGGACCCAAACATGCATTAGTCAGGCCGACTGTATCCTGTTGGTGGGCCTCGCGGAGTCGTCGCCCAACGTCGGCGAATATGAAAGGTTCCTACTCGGCATGAAGACAACAGCACGGAAAGAGTTGGTGCTGCTGCATTCGGATCGGTATTGCCCTCCAGGGGCCACCCGCAAATGGCTCAAGAACCGTGTCTGGGTTAACGGAGGCCATCATCATATCCAAATGGGCTTCCGACTTACGGCCGAGCCATCCCATCCACAAACGAAACGACTCGGCACAGTCCTGAAGCAAAGAGTTCAAATCCTCCAGGCCGAGATCCAGAAATACACCTCTCGACGGATTCGGCAAACGCCACTTTACTCGGATCAGACACCATTCAAAGGCGACTTCCATCGCTTAGCACGCCGACTTTGCGGCAGGGCAGTCGGCCTGGTTCTTGGCGGAGGCGGTGCGAGAGGTATCGCTCACGTTGGAGTCATCAAAGCTCTAGAGGAAGCCGGCATACCTGTTGACATCGTCGGTGGAACATCCATCGGTGCCTTTATCGGCGGTCTGTATGCCAGAGATGGCGACGTTGTTCCCATGTATGGCCGCGCAAAGAAGTTCGCCGGCCGCATGGGGAGCATGTGGCGGTTCGCCCTGGACCTAACCTATCCCTCCGTCTCATACACAACCGGCCATGAGTTCAACCGCGGTATCTTCAAAACCTTCGGCGATAGCCAAATCGAAGATTTCTGGCTCGAATTCTACTGCAACACGACCAACATCAGCCGCTCCCGAGCCGAGTATCATTCCTCCGGCTACGTCTGGCGCTACGTCCGCGCATCAATGTCACTAGCAGGCCTCCTCCCTCCAATCTGCGACGAGGGAAGCATGCTCCTTGACGGAGGCTACATCGACAACCTCACGGTAGCGCACATGAAAACACTCGGCGCAGACGTGATCTTCGCAATCGACGTCGGCTCCATCGACGACAACACCCCGCAAGGCTACGGCGACTCCCTCTCCGGTATCTGGTCTGTAATAAACAGGTGGAACCCATTCTCCGCGGTCCCCAATCCGCCAACCCTCTCTGAAATCCAAGCGCGCCTCGCCTACGTCTCCTCCATCGACAATCTCGAACGCGCCAAGAACACCCCTGGCTGCCTCTACATGCGCCCTCCCATCGACCGCTACGGAACGCTCGAGTTCGGCAATTTTGACGAAATCTATCAAGTTGGGTACCTCTATGGTAAGGAGTATTTGCAGAAGTTGAAGAGTGAGGGGTCCTTGCCGCTGCCGGAGGAGACGGAGGAGAAGAAGAAGTTGCAGCGGACTCTTGCGCCGCGGCGCGCTAGTATCTAATGACAATCTCATGGACAGTATCGATGATGATACAAGTGTTATAGGCACCGGCCATTTACCGATTCTTTCTTTGAGCGATAAACTCACGTTTATAGAGTAGCGATTTTTCTTGAAATGTATGCATCATTGCATATTTGGTCCATTAGCTGCCATCATTTCCATCCTCGAGTATACCGTACGTGGCCTGGCACTTCATGAGACAGTGACAGCCGTCGAGAATCCAAGTAGTATAGCAGCATATATACTCGGTTCCAGTGCTGTAGGCTCAGTATTAGTCACAATTTACTTGAAGTTAGGCCTCGGGGCAGGGTCCAGGGCCTGGCTTGTTTGTTACTAAGGTTATTATCAAGTTCTTTATCAGGTGCAGGGGAAAAAAAAGAAAAAAAGAAAAAGATGGTCCCAGAGAGGCTCGAACTCTCGACGTCCGCATTATTAGTACGACGCTCTAACCAACTGAGCTATGGAACCCGTTGTTATGGTACGATGTATTTAGGTTGTATACACAAGCCTAAATCACTTTACTCTGAGCTGAAGCGTAGCATTGTTTTGGCGGAGTATGACCAGGGCCAGATGCCCTTCCCGAGGCCACGAGCTTGACTTACTCCGTACTCTTCGATGAGTATAGTCGCTGCATAAAGTATATCTCCTGAGCCGTCTGCCAACAGTACGGTATGCTGAGATTTGGAGTTGGCGTGGCTAGGTGTGGATGTTTTCTGCCTTAACATGGCGTCTAACATGCCAAAATATATAAACCCCACCCCTACCGCTCTTTGCGAGTTCATCAATCCTTTACAGGATACAAAGTAACAAGAACAATATGCTAGAAGGTACACCCTGCAAGCACGATGATAAGACATCAAGATACCAGCTTGCGCCACTTGTGAGATCATAGCGTGTCAGATAACGCACGATCTGGTGGCAGTGGTGGCAGCGGGCCATTGATCGAGTGCCAAGGCCACACTACCAGTCGAGCTTCGTATTGCCGATGACGACAGTCCGCTCCCTCTCCTTTATTTTTATCAGCCCCCCTCAAACCCCCTCTCCCTAATGGGACGCACATATCAATTACCTCCCTAGGATATCTGCTCAACTATTCTACCTAGTTTTCACCTCCCATTCATTCCCCCTCTACACTGTCTCGATAAATGGCTTCCTCCTCCGCCAAGGGCGGCTCGCATACCAACTTCTATGCGGACTACGTCATTCAGTATAGCTATGCCAATACCGGTAGGCAGGACTGCACCTCCGAATACGAGGGGCTCGTATTGACTTCCGTGATCATGTCTAGGTCCGTCCAGGGCTTCCGAGGAGCTAGAGCTGCTCCTCCGGAAATTATGGGAGGTCGGACTCCAAGCTGAAGTGCGGCCCGGCGAGGACAGCAACCTGCTTGTTTTCGTCCGCGCGTCGAGGAAGAAGAGTCTGCAGCGTGCTGTTTATCAGTCTCGGTACCTTGGCCCTTTCCTAACAACTGATTCTGTGATTGATGGCTAATTGGGATTGGTTGTTCAACTTGTAGCATTCGCAACTGGCTCCATGGCGTCCGCAGCTCCGAACCCGAAGACGAGGCTTCCGCCGAACCGCAGACCGAGTCTGAGCGACTGCGCATTATAAACCACATGATCACGCTGCCGCATGATACGGGTGGTGCGGGGATCACGCCGAAGCATGGACACTGGAAGAATGTGATTGCGGTGTTTCCGTTGCATGACGAGGGCAAGAATCGGGAGTACTTGACGGATTGGAGTAAGAAGACATTTTTGTCGGAGGAAGACTTGGATCAAATTAGAGATAAGTTTGGGGAGAGTGTGCGTTGTCCCGATTGACATGGTTGGTGGCGTCGAGCTAACGGTTTTGATTAATGCAGGTCGGGTTCTACTTTGCGTTCTTGCAGTCGTACTTCAAGTTCCTGCTTTTCCCAGCGGCCTTTGGATTCTCGTGTTGGTTGTTGTTGGGTTCGTTCTCGATCATTTATACTGTGGTCAATTGTCTGTGGGGTGTTATTTTCATCGAATACTGGAAGCGACAGGAGGAGGATCTTAGTTGCCGGTGGCAGACGAAGGGGGTGTCGGTTGTGCGATCCAAGCGGCGAGAATTTAAGCCGGAGAGAGAAGTCCAGGACCAGATCACCGGCGAGACACGGGGTATCTTTCCGGCGACGACTCGGTTGCAGAGACAACTTCTTCAGGTCCCCTTTGCTGTGGTCTCGACTGTCGCGCTCGGCGCCATCATTGCGACGTGCTTTGCTATTGAGATTTTTATCTCTGAAGTGTACACTGGTCCGCTGAAGTCGTACTTGGTAAGTACGCCCAATCCCGGAATTTGTACAAGCGGGCTTATTGTATAGGTCTTCATCCCGACTATCCTGCTATCGGCCTTGATTCCTACTATGAGCGGAGTCCTCGTCAAGGTTGCGACGAAGCTGAACGATTATGAAAACTACGAAACCCAAACGGCATATGACACCGCGCTGACGCAGAAGATTTTCGTGATCAACTTTATCACCTCATATCTCCCCATCCTCCTAACGGCCTTTGTCTATATTCCGTTTGCTAGCTTGATTGTTCCTCACCTGGATGTTTTCCATTTGACAGTCCGACCTTTTGTGTCGAAAGAAAAGGCAACCACCGCCGAACACAGCAGCTTCAACATCAACCCCGATCGCCTGCGGAAGCAAGTCATCTATTTTACTGTCACGGCTCAGGTAGTCGGATTCGCGATGGAGACCATTGTGCCATTCGTGAAGCAAAAGTTCGCCCGCCAGTACAAGGAATATAAGAGAAAGAAGACAGGCAGGGTGAACTCTGGCTTGGAAGGGGAAACTCAAAAGGCTCCAAAGCACTCGTACGATGACCACGAAGACGAGGTTCAGTTCCTCACGCGCGTCCGCAGGGAAGCCGACCGCGACGACTACAACGTCACTGACGATCTCCGAGAGATGTGCATCCAGTTCGGCTACCTGGCTCTCTTCTCTCCCGTCTGGCCCTTAGTGCCGTGCTCCTTCCTGGTCAACAACTGGGTTGAGCTCCGCTCTGACTTCTTCAAAATCATTGTCGAGTGCAAGCGCCCGTCTCCAATCCGCGTCGACACCATCGGTCCCTGGCTCGACACTCTCGGGTTCCTTTCCTGGGTAGGAAGCATCACAAGCGCCGCGCTGGTCTACATGTTCAACACAAGCACGCACGGTCCAAACGGCGAGCCCTCGGCCATCAAGGGCTGGGCTCTTCTGCTGACGATCTTCTTCGCCGAACATCTCTACCTCATTGTGCGCTACGTCGTCCAAGCCACAATTGCCAAGTTCGAGCCGCCCAATGTTCGCCGCGAGAAGACGGAACAGTACATGCTTCGCAAGCGGTACCTCGAGTCGACACTGGGCGCACGTAGCAGCGACGAGGAGGAAGATCTCACGGCCAAGGACGAGTCCATGGAATTGTCTGAGATCACGAGGAAGTCGCTTGAGGATGATGCGCGAGGCTGGACGAAGCATGATACGAATGCCGAGGAGCGGTTCTGGATGCGTCAGAAGGGGTGGAGGGAGTCTGTTAGAGTTGCGGCTTCGATTGTTGAAAGTTCGGCCGAGGCAGATTCGAAGAAGGAGCAGTGATTACTGTATACTGTATATACTAAGGGTGTGAAGTGTATAGAGGGGTTAAGGGAAGAATGTTTGGTTGTTTTTCAGTTTTCATTTCTGCAAGCGATGTTTGAAGCAGTCATTGTTATGCATTGTTCGGTTCATCGTTATATATTCTTAATGCGATTTATAGATCTTTGAATGCTTTACCAGTAGGTGACACCGCCACCTTGTCCGCTACATACCCTGGAGTACAATCAGATCAGACTTAGATTAGGTTGATCTAAGCTCATAAGTGGGGCTAAACCCGTCATACCCCCCAAATCCCCCACCCTGACATCAGCCCACTCCGTATATCCGACGGTATAATTATCACACACCCCAGCAATAGAACACACAGCCATGTCTCCAATTCCAACCTCAACCTCAAGACCACTCTAACCTCAATCCAAGAAACAGCCATAACCATGTCCCAACCAAACATTTCAAACCAAATCCATACCCCGTCCACCTCAGACGGCTGGCACGGCACAATCTCCCCAGATGCAGATCCAGGATCAGATTCAAACCCCCCTTCCGTTGGCATCTACCCCCCAGCCCCGGGCCGGTACCACCTCTACATAGGCCTCTTCTGCCCCTTCGCGCACCGCGTAAACTTCATCCGGCACCTGAAGGGACTAACAGAGATCATAGATATCAGCGTGGTAATGCCGTATCCGAAGGGGGATGAGAATGGGTGGCCTGGGTGGCGGTTTCTGAAATCCAGTTCCGGCTCCGATGGGAAAGAGGGTGAAGGTGAAAGTGGGGGTGGGGAGGAGTATCCGGACGCGACGGTTGATAGGCTCTTCGGGGAAGATTATCTGCATAAGGTTTATTTTAGGGATGATCCGGGGTATAAAGGGCGGTATTCGGTTCCTGTGCTTTGGGATCGAGAAACAGGGGGGATTGTTTGTAATGTACTACCTATCATACTCTTTCCTCTCTCTTTCAGTGATCTGAGTGGATTGGATGCGGACGTGGACGAAGACGAGACTGATAGATGACTACAGGAAAGCCTCGAACTCCTCCGCTGGCTCCCCACCGCATTCAACAGCATCCTCCCCCCCGAAAAAGCCCGTATAGATACCTACCCGCCTCACCTACGCCCCCAAATAGACAGTATAAGCCGCTGGATCCTCCCTCATCTGTGCACGGGCGTGTACAAAGCCGGCTTCGCAAACACTCAAGACGAATACGACAAGAACGTGATTCTTGTCTTCGGGGCGCTGAATAAACTCGAGAAGATCGTGCACGCCAATGGCGGGCCGTTCATTCTAGGCTCTGAACTGACGGAACTGGATATCCTGGTTTATGTCACGCTGATCCGGTTCGATCCGGTTTACGTTCAGCATTTCAAGTGTAACCTTGGTACGATTCGGCATGACTATCCCGTGCTGGATAATTGGCTCAGGGGGATTTATTGGGGTGTTGAGGCTGCGAGGGGGAGTACGAATTTTAAGCATATTAAGGAGAATGTAAGCCCCCAATCCCGGGTATCCTCCCGTGTCCTTGAATGAGGACTAAGTGAGTTCCACTGTGTTCGCAGTATACTAAAAGCCACTACGACATCAACCCCAAGGCAATCACGCCTCTGGGGCCGTGGCCGGATATCGAGGAGGGCTTTGAGCGGGATTGGAGTAAGTTGAGGGTTGGGGGTGTGAGACATCCTGAGGTCGTTGCGTTTGAGATTATGGGGTTAGATGAGGAGAAAGGTGTTTTTTAATGGTGGAATTGGGAAGTACCCTATGTATTATCGCAGTGTGTTGATGTTGCATTGGATGTAAGCGGTTTACTCTCTGGTAGAGTCCAGTGCAGTGAGGAGCTGCCAAGAGTTGTGGCATTAGTCAGCGTTATCGGGCAATTAGTCATACGTCCGGATGAGGTTAGCGTCGGTGTCGACTGTCGGAGATATGGCAGGTCAGATTGCCTATGAACCAGATCTGAGAGTAAAGTGATCTGTGAGTGGAAAAGACTGAAAGTACGGAGTACAGATGTAGTCCATGGTTCTCACCAAGTGTATAAAGTACTCAAGGTTGGCTGTTAGTGAAGGTTGAGTGACAATTCAAGGCAGGAATGACAGCCTGAGGCACTGGCCCCACGTCAGCAACTGCCCGTCACTTCCGCCTTCCGCCTTCTGCTTTTCTTCAGCTCCGGACATCCACCATCATTATTTCATAAGAACACAGTCAGCAAGCCTCAGTTGCCAGCCTGAACGCCGATTTCCACCATCCCTGGCCCTGCTTACCTCATCGATCTTGGTACTTGCGTCCATTCCATCTTCTTCCCCTCTCGCCCTCGATACTGCCTTATACCCCGTGTGCTCCTTGCTGTCAATCGTGCAACGTGAATTGAAACCGTGCTGTCCCCTCCCGGGCGCGTCCTTTTGTTGACTGAAGCTCGTTGTCTCAAAGAGTCTCATGCAGCCTGCACTAGCTCCAGCGCCGCATCCAAGCATGCAAACATCTGCTCAGGTAAGCAACTCTATGCCTGTCGCGGTTTGTCATCAGATCGCTCGCGACGGAGTAGACTACCTACCTCTGCCCCGTCTCTGCCTCGCGATACTGGCGGTCTTTCCAACAAGGCCGTCCGTCGCTGTCTGGGATTTGCCACGCGCGAGTCGAGCGATGACCTCACCCGCGCGTCCCATGGCGTCGTGTCTCGCTCCGGTCGCGTCGGACAGCGACAGCGCGACGTATCTAGACATGTCAAGACATGAATGCTGACTGATGCTTGTCGCAGGACCATGCTGACCAAGGTAAGACATAAGCCTTGTCGCGCGACCCCGTGGTCTCCGGATCGCCCGGCCGCGGCGCGTTGCGATAAGCCGCGATAGGATATCTGCATCTACCTCCCCATCGAACTTTGTTTACTGACAGTTTACAGTGCTCCACGATTCGCTGCTAGCAGCGTCTGCGCACCAGCACTTGTCACAACACCCTCAGCAACCCCGTCCGCAACAGCCCCCGCAACAACCTCACCACTTGCAACCGAATGCCCCAAGCCCGCGAGACCAGAACAACATAGACCCTGCGATCTCCGGGGCTGCAATGCTTCCTCCCGCGTCGCAACCCCCAGCGCAGCCGGAACCGGCTGATGACGACGAGTCGCCCAAGAGCTATGGGAAGCGACCACTATCCACCTCAAAGCGCGCCGCGCAAAACCGTGCAGCTCAAGTACGTGAATCCGATTTCCGCTCGCAGACTCTCACTAACTGGCGCAGAGGGCGTTCCGTCAGCGCAAGGAGAGCTATATTCGCAAGTTGGAGGAGCAGGTAAAGGAGTTTGAAATCATGTCGCAGGAGTACAAAGCTCTGCAGTCTGAGAACTATCAACTGCGCGAATACATCATCAATCTCCAGTCTCGGCTGCTGGATTCGCACGGCGAAGTCCCTGAGCTGCCCGGGAACATCGACCTCAGTCAACCCCGTGCCGAAATCTCGGTACCCCAACCACCTACCCGACCCGGCCAGGGTGCTCCCCAAGCCCCCCAGCAGGGCTCGCCTCAGTCTCAGGTCTCCATTGCCAACGATGACATGAACTCGCTAAACCGCATAGCGGAAGCCGGTCTTGGAATGCGCAAGCACCCGAACGAGGAAGCTTTTCTGAATAACAACTTCCAGGCTCGGCGAGGGCGAGTAGATGAGGGCGCGGAACCCTCGGACACAACGAAGACGGAGGGTCCTAGTCACGGCTTACCGCTTGTTTCATGAGCATGACTAAACTATCATCTGTATGCATTATCAGCTGTCTTCACTACTGCTATCCTTGAGCCTTCATGGCTCTGTGTTATCTATCAGCGTCTGCTATTTTTTCGTTCCAATCAGCTCGAGTAATCTTTGGTGTATGGCGCAGAATGAGTGAGGCTGATCTGTCCCTGGGTGTGTTTTGCGAGGACACGAGCTCCATCTGAGTCCTGGGATTGTCTTTCAGCAAGTATCTAATTCGCACGCAATGTCAATGGGAATACCCCCGCTTGTATCTGCAAGAACACCGTCCGTAGCAGTGGTACTGGGTGTTGGAAGTAAAGAGACCACTAGAGCATCGGGAACCTGGTTTGCTTTTTGTTTATCTATTGGAACCCCACTCTCATCCACTTCAAACCAAGTTACCACCCCCACCATCCTACTATCAACATTTCAACATCTCCCTAACAACACACTTCACTTTTTCATCATGTCCCGTCCTGATTTTCGCTGAATGATCAATAGCGGACATGGCCTTCGTCCCCACGGGGGACCCCGACCCTCCGGATTACCGGGCGCGGAGCTACCAACTGGAGATGTTCGAGGCGAGCCTACAAGGCAACATCGTCGTTGCAGTATGAGCCAATGTTCCCACACATACTCATTTTCTAATGACTCTTAGATGGGTACGGGAAGCGGCAAGACGCACATGTACGGTCCTCTTCTGACTTCCTGTTCACACCCCGTTGGCTGACATTATGTACTAGCGCCCTGCTGCGAATCATGCATGAGCTGGAGCATTCCGACGGAAATAAGGTGCAACCCCCTCAATTTTGCCTAACTCACCTGCTAACAAAAACACACAGTTAATATGGTTCCTAGCACCCACAGTAGCCCTCTGCCTCCAACAGCACGCCGTAATAGCGCGGCACATCCCTGCCGCCAAATCGCGCACACTAACAGGGCTCGACAAAGTCGAGCTCTGGACGGAGCAGGAGATTTGGGACTCTGTGCTCGATGACATCCAAATCGTTGTTTCAACGCCCGCCGTCCTTCTCGACGCCATGACGCACGGCTTCGTGAGGATCTCACGACTAGGTCTAATTATCTTTGATGAGGCGCACCATTGTACCCGCAATCACCCGGCGAATAATGTTATGAGATTGTTTTATCATCCGGCTGTTGCAGAGCATGGTCCCGAAGCTGTCCCGAAGATTTTGGGGCTCACGGCTAGTGCGGCGGCGAATTTGCAGGAGTTGAAGTACGTGCTATTATGTTTGATGGTGGAAGGCCAGGGTCTAACGAGTATAGGGTCATCGAAGCGAATCTCAACGCAGCCTGCACGACGCCCCAAGAGCACAGACATGAACTCCTAGAACACACGCATAGACCTGAGCTTATACGGGTCCTTTACACGCCGCTCGTCGTAGAAGGTATATCATCCTTCGGCGGCATGCCAAGAGCACTGATCGAGGCATACGGAATGCTGAAACTCGAAGACGACCCCTATGTTAAGAAACTACGAGCGGTTTCGCCAAACGGAGAGGCATTGCAGAAAGTACTTGAGACGGGGAATACGTACTGCAGCGACCAGTTGAAGAAGTTTGTTCGTCGGGTCATTCACATCTTCACGGAGCTGGGTGTCTGGGCGGCGGATTACTTTATCTGGGTTTCTACTGAGCAATTACGGAGCAGGGTCTTTGGTAACGGTAACGAGCTTATGGACCTGGACGATGACGAGAAGAAGTATCTGGTTGATATCCTGTCGAAGTTGCCTGTCCCTAACCTGGACACACACTCGACCGATCCAGCGGACTTTCCCGTCTCGCCGAAGTTCGAGGCCCTGGTCGCTTTTCTGCTCGGCACAGAAGAACATGACTTCTCCGGTTTAATATTCGTACAGCAACGAGCAACCGTCGCCGTAATGTCTCACCTCCTAACCGTCCACCCACTGACCAGGGACCGTTTCCGCACGGGCGGCTTCATCGGAATGTCCAACTCGACAAAAAAGAAAGATATGCTCGGTGACCTTCTCACCGTCAACATGCAACGCGACACACTCGACGACTTCCGCGACGGCCGCAAAAACCTGATTGTTTCCACTAATGTGCTGGAAGAGGGTATCGATGTTAGCGCCTGCAGCGTGGTAGTCTGCTACGATAAGCCGCCGAATCTCAAGTCGTTTGTGCAGCGGCGTGGACGGGCCCGTCGGCAACATTCTACATACGCGATGGTTCTTTCGACGGAAGATGACGATTCGACGTTGAAGAAGTGGCATAATGTTGAGAAGGCTATGGAGGAGGCGTATCAGGAGGATCGGAAGAGATTGGAGGAGGTTATGGCGCTTGAAGACGTTGATGAGGATGTATTTGCGAGGTTTCGCGTTGAGGCTACAGGGTATGTTTTCTCTTCGACCAAGGTCGAATGTCGAAGGAAGCTGACCATCACAGTGCTATTTTGACAGCCGACAACGCAATGCAACACCTCTTCCACTTCTGCTCCACACTTCCTGCTCAAGCAAACGTCGACAATAAGCCCGAGTTTTCCTTCGAGCGCCACGACGGCGCCCTCCTAAAAGGCAAAGTAACCCTTCCAAGCTGTGTAATCCCCGCAGTCCGACGCGCAACGGGTACATCATGGTGGAAGACGGAGCGAGCAGCTAGAAAGGAAGCCGCGTTCCAGGCGTATAAAGCACTCTACGAGCATGGACTGGTGAATGATAATCTTCTCCCGCTGACGAAGAGCCGCGAGTTCAACCGCAAGGACCTCGCTTCTGTCCCGGCTATTCAGGATGTCAGGGCGCAGTATGACCCGTGGGTTGATTTGGCAGATGCATGGTTGGAGCCGAACCCGGACCTGCATCAGAGCCGTATTATTATCCGCCAGGATGGGAACGAGACGTACATGAACATGATTTCACCAGCCGCCGTACCAAGTCTTGAGCCCATGGTCCTGCTCTGGGATAGCGAGACGACATACACCGTTGAATTTGAGGCTGCAGAGCCTGTTCAATTGACTGCTGAGGACATCGAAAGCTTGCGCGCGACCACGGCCCTTTACCTCCAGGCTACAACAACCAGACGCCTATCCAACAGCCGGGACTTCATCACGCTTTTTGGCCCTGATCTACCTCCAGATGAGTTACGAACATGGCTAGAGAAGAACCAAAGCCACGAACCCGCACAAGAAGTCTTCTCCAGCCAGCGCGGCAACGACCGCATGGGCCTAGTCCGAAATCACCTACGCTACGGCGAGATCCTGCTCTTCAAACGGTGGATCGATCGCGGCGGCGGCCTAGAGCTCGAATGCGACTTGTACCCTAAGCGTCGGAACCTTCTACAGAAGCATAATCTCGTCACGGCCGCGAAACGGCTTGCCGCTGACGAAGACCACATCGAGACCGAGACTCTGGAACCCCAATCACCAAAAACACGCATTATCCCAGCAGAAACAGCCACCATATCCAACCTCCCCGCAACAGAATCCGTCTTCGGCCGCTTCATCGCCGTCATCACAGATAGGCTCGAAGCCGCGCTGGTCGCGGCAAATCTAGCACGCACCATCTTACCCGGTATCACCTTCACTGACACCCTCCACATCATAACTGCCCTTACAATGCCCCTCGCCCAAGCACCAACAAACTACCAGCGCTATGAGTTCTTCGGCGACAGCGTCCTCAAGTTCACCGTTGCGAGTCAGCTCTACTTTGCGAATCCGAATTGGCACGAAGGGTATCTTACGCAGGCGCTTCATGCGCTTGTGCAGAATGGGAGGCTTGCGAGGGCTGCGCTTGATTCGGGGTTGGATCGGTTTATTATTGCGAGAAGGTTTACGCCGAGGAGGTGGAGTGCGCCGTTGATTTCTGAGAAACAGGCAACTGGTGATGAGATTGGGCCAGGGACGGGGAGTGGGAGTGGGAATGGGAAAAGGGCCATGTCGAGCAAGGTCCTGGCTGACGTTGTGGAGGCCCTCATTGGAGCTGCTTATTTTGACGGTGGGCACGAGATGGCTAGGGCTGTTATACAGCGTTTCCTGCCTGACATTAAACTCACTCGATCAAGCAGCCCTTATATCAACATCAACGTCGACAACGACACGAACACTGACACTGACACACCAATGTCAAACTCCGATTCCAACTTCAACACCCAAACCCAATCCCTCACCCCCCACCTAATAAACCACACCCCCCTCGAATCCGCCCTCGGCTACACATTCACCGACGAATCCATTCTCCTCGAAGCCCTCACCCACCCCTCCGTCCAGCACGACTCCATCACGCAATCCTACCAGCGCCTTGAGTTCCTCGGCGATGCAGTCCTCGATATGCTCGTCGTTGAGATTATGAGGCTTCACCCGAGGGATCTGAATCAGGGCGATATGACCCGCGTCAAGCAGGCGCTTGTTAATGGCAATTTGTTGGGATTTTTGTGTGCGGAGTTTGGGTTCGAGTCAAATTCAGGAAAGGAGAATGAGGGTGGAGATGGAGATGGAAAAGGGACCATGATGCATCTATACACGTACCTTCGCCACTCCCCCTCAACCCCCCTCTTCACATCCACCTCCACAAGCAACGGCACCACCACTATCATAACCAAAGACAAAAGCAACATCCTAACCCGGCACTCAATCCTCCGCAATCCCATCCTCACCCACATAACCAACGGGAAAACATACCCCTGGTCCCTCCTCTCATCATTGAACGCCGACAAGGTTCTCAGCGATATAATCGAGTCCATTCTCGGCGCGATATACGTTGACTCAGGTTGTGATCTGGACCCGTGCCGCCGATTCATTGAAAGACTCGGACTGGTGGCTTATGCGCAGCGGATTTTGGATGAGGGGGTTGATGTGCTGCATCCGTTGCAGAGGGTTCAGGTTTTGCTGGCGAGGTTGGCGTCTGCCTCTAGGTCTAGGTCTGCTTTTGCGCCTATGAGACGGGTGGATGCGGATGGGGATGTACATGAGGTGGGTGAGAGAGAAGAAACATGGAAGTTCGAATATAAGACTGTTCGTGTTCCCGGCCACGGCCAGCCAGGCAGTGAGACTGAGACAAACTCCTCCCCACCATCCTCACTTTCCTCCTCCACCCCACCTAACCTCACAACCGATCTCAATCCCGGTATCTTGGAATCTGAAGCAAGCTACACCAGCACAATCACCCTCTCAACTCTGAACCTGGATCTCGACGATGTAACGGTGCACGGGTATATCAGTAAAGAAAGTGCCGAGGTTCACGCCGCGCTTAAGGTTCTTGAATTGCTTGAGGAGAGACAACTTACAACTGGTTCTGGTGTTACTGTTGAGAATGGGAATGGAGATGGGAATGGAGATGGGAATGGAGATGGGAATGGA